>NC_057810.1:299473020-299773020 GCF_018294505.1 Triticum aestivum | reverse complement strand
AAAGAGGTCGAAGACTCTGTAGGTGTGCGAATCCTTTTCGTAACCAAGCATAAAACCTTCATGTGCTTTCGGTGCAAATTTAGAAGTGTGATGCAGAACCCTGATCGAGCACCTAGCACCAAAGACTTTGAAATAACCGACATTTGGCTTCTTACCAGCCAGAAGTTCATAGGATATCTTCTTGAAGAACTTATGAAGATAAACTTTGTTGATGATGTGGCATGCATTATCAATGTCTTCAGGCCAAAACTTTCTTGGAGTCTTGTATTCATCAAGCATCGTGCGTGCCATCTCAATGAGTGTTCTATTCTTGTGCTCCATGATGCCATTCTGGTGAGGTGTGTATGGAGCAGATAACTCATGTGTGATGCCCAATGTATCAAGATAAATGTCGAGGCCGGTGTTCTTGAACTCATTGCCATTGTCACTTCGGATGTACTTGATCTTGATGCCATAATTTGTCATGGCTCAATTTGCGAAGCGTCTGAAGACATCCTGCACTTCAATATTATAGAGAATTATGTGCACCCAAGTGTATCTTGAATAATCATCATCAACAACAAAGCCATAGAGATGTGCACTGGTTGTAAAGGTAGAATAGTGAGTAGGGCCAAATAAGTCCATGTGAAGCAACTCGAAGGGTCGTGATGTAGTCATGATTGTCTTCGAGGGATGCTTGGCTCTAGTCATCTTCCTAGCTTCACAAGCACCACACAGATGATCTTTCTTGAACTTGACGCCCTTGATGCCAATGATGTGCTTCTTCTTCACGAGAGTGTGTAAGTTCCTCATGCCCGCATGTCCTAGCCTTCGATGCCAGAGCCATCACTCTGAAGCTTTTGCTAGAAGACATACGACAAGCTGTGGTCCTACTGAGAAATCTACCATATACAGATCACCTCTTCGATAGCTTTCAAAGACTAAAGATTTGTCAGATTCCATTAGCACAAGACAAAGATATTTTCCAAATATCACAATCATATTCAGATCACAAAGCATTGAGACAGACATTAAGTTGTATCCAAGGGATTCAATAAGCATTACTTTATCCATGTGCTGATCCTTTGAGATAGCAATTCTACCTAGACCCAATACCTTGCTTTTACTAGTGTCAGCGAATGTGATGTGGCTTTTAGTAGATGGACATAGGGTTGAATCCATGAGAAGACTTCGATCAGCAGTCATGTGGTTAGTGCACCCACTGTCCATGATCCATTCAGTGGCTTTCGGAGTCATACCCTACAGTGCAGTTAGTGGGATAGGCTTTACCAAGAGTATTGTGAAGCAGAAACATGTAGCGAACAAGCATATTATCAAAGTTAAGATTCTGGTTTGGTAGGATAGGATGCTCGTCAAGAAACCCTGAGACGAAATACATGGTAAGACCATTCGGGCACTTTATGTTGCATCCCACAAGAAACCCTGAGATGAAATACATGGTAAGACCATTCGGGCACTTTATCTTGCATCCCACAAGATGTTTTAAGTCCCCAACATTGGCGTCAAAAGTCTTTGATTTCCAGCTGGAGACCTTTCCTTGCAAGATAAGTTAATTCTTCTTAACCACCCACATCTTCAGGGGTGGCTTAGAAGAAATAAGTCTAAGTGCAGCATCTAAAAACTTTGGCTTTGGAGCCCTAGCAAATAGCTTTGCAGGAGGTGAATAATACTCATAAGAATATGCAGAAGAGTTCTTAGTTTTATGAACATAGCGGTTAGAAGAAACACACTCATATTCATGAGTCTGATGATGGTTTTCCTGCAAAACATTGGCGTTAGGGTGACCATGTGAGGTCCTCTGACTGTATGAAGCCTTTATCCCATATGACTTCTTTGGTCTAGGGTTTGTCTTCTTCCCAGGTGGTGTCATGACGACATTCACGGGAAGCCTCTCCAGACAACTTTTGGGCACCCAAATCTTCTTCAAGGGTGGCCCATTCCTGTAGTTAGTACCAATATACCTGGCAAACACTTCACCATTCCGATTTTTGAACAACTTATAATTTGCGTCAAAGGATTCATCAATGACAATGGGGTTAGTACAAGTGAAGCCAGATAAGGTGGATGGGTCCACTGAAGGATCCTTAGCAGCAACCCACGTGGTCTTTGGGTACTGCTCAGGCTTCCAGTAAGAACCATCAACATTCATTTTCCCCTCAAACCCAACACCCTTTTTCGTAGGGTTTCGGTTCAGAATCTGTTTCTTGAGAACATCACACAGAGTCTAATGCCCTTTGAGTCTTTTGTACATGCCTGTTTCAGGAAATTTCTTCAACCTAGCATTCTCATCAGCAATTGTAGTTGAATCCTCAGTAGAGGGGTTAGTTACCACATCAGAAGCTGAAGATATTGCAACATTAGAGGCAGCAGAACATTCAGCAACACAGACAACATTATCACGCTCAAGACATTTTAAACATGGTGGAACAAATTTTTCCTAAGCGGAACTGTTCTGTTGAGCGAGTAGTGAATCGTTCTCTTTTTGAAGATCATCGTGAGACGCACTCAGTTTCTCAATATCTTGCTTCCTTTGAACATAATCATAGGAAAGCTTCTCATGAGAGGCCGAGAGAGTTTCATGACGACTTTCAAGTTCCCATACTTAACACGAAGATTTTTAATGTCTTCGATTAAGGACTGAGTTTGATTCATTTCCGCGTCCAACAGGTCATTGCTTTTGTCTAGCAACTTTTGAATATGTTCCATAGCAGTTTGTTATTCAGTTGCAATTTTAGCAAGTGTCTTATAGCTAGTTTTGGATTCACATTCAGAGTCATCTTTACTTGAGGTTTGAAAGTAAGCATCGCGTGAATTTACCTTGGCACCTCATGCCATGAAGCAGTAGGTTGGAGAAGAGTCATCCTCATCATCAGCTTCAGCTTCGGTGGTGTTTCCATTGTCTTCAGTGTTGAAGATGGACTTGGCGATGAATGCCGAAGCAAGAGCCAGGCTTGCCACGCCTGAATCTGATTCCTCCTGAGACTCCACCTCTACCTCCTCAAAAGTCGACTCCTCCTCTGAATCCATCTCCTTTCCAATAAATGCACGAGCCTTGCCTGATGAGGTCTTCTTGTGAGTCGAAGACTTTGACGAAGACTTTTAAGAAGACTTTGAAGATTTCTTCTTCTTCTTCTTGTCATCAGAATCATATTCCTTGCTCTTCTTCTTCTTCTTCTTCTTCTTCTTCTTCTTCTTCTTCTTCTTCTTCTTCTTCTTCTTCTTCTTCTTCTTCTTCTTCTTCTTCTTCTTCTTCTTCTTCTTCTTCTTCTTCTTCTTCTTCTTCTTCTTCTTCTTCTTCTTCTTCTTCTTCTTCTTCTTCTTCTTCTTCTTCTTCTTCTTCTTCTTCTTCTTCTTCTTCTTCTTCTTCTTCTTCTTCTTCTTCTTCTTCTTCTTCTTCTTCTTCTTCTTCTTCTTCTTCTTCTTCTTCTTCTTCTTCTTCTTCTTCTTCTTCTTCTTCTTCTTCTTCTTCTTCTTCTTCTTCTTCTTCTTCTTCTTCTTCTTCTTCTTCTTCTTCTTCTTCTTCTTCTTCTTCTTCTTCTTCTTCTTCTTCTTCTTCTTCTTCTTCTTCTTCTTCTTCTTCTTCTTCTTCTTCTTCTTCTTCTTCTTCTTCTTCTTCTTCTTCTTCTTCTTCTTCTTCTTCTTCTTCTTCTTCTTCTTCTTCTTCTTCTTCTTCTTCTTCTTCTTCTTCTTCTTCTTCTTCTTCTTCTTCTTCTTCTTTTCTTCTTCTTCTTCTTCTTCTTCTTCTTCTTCTTCTTCTTCTTCTTTTATTCCTTGTCCCATTGAGGGCACTCAGAGATGTAGTGGCCTATCTTCTTTCATTTGTGGCATGTTCTCTTCTTGTAGTCACGAGATGAAGCCTCATCATTTCTTGAGCTGGATCTTGAAGACTTTCTGAAGCGATTCTTGTTGGACAGCTTCTGGAAATTTCTCACAGGAATTGCAAGCTCTTTGCCAATGTCTTCAGGATCACCAGAGCTGCAGTCAGATTCTTCTTCAGATGAGGAAACAACCTTAGCCTTCAAAGCACTGGATCGGCCATAGTTGGGACCATAGATATCTCTTTTCTCGGATAGCTAACACTAATGTGTGTTGAGCCTCTCAAGTTTGTTAGATGGATCGAGGTCTTTGAAGTCAGGATGTTGTTGTATCATCAGGGCCAAGGTATCGAAGGAGCTGTCAAGTGATCTCAGAAGATTCTTCACTATTTCATGCTTGGTGATCTCATGGGCTCCAATAGCACGAAGCTCATTTTGAATATCAGTAAGGTGATTGAACATGAGCTGGACATTCTCATTGCCATTCCTTTTGAAGCGGTTGTAGAGATTGCGAACAACAATCCTTGAATCTCTCTAAGTTGAGACTCCTTTGTTGACCTTGGACAGCCAGTCCCAGACTAGCTTCGCAGTTTCCAGTGCACTCACATGGCCATACTACCCTTTGGTCAGATGACCACAGATGATGTTTGTCGGTGTCAAAACCGGTGGATCTCGGGTAGGGGGTCCCGAACTGTGCGTCTAGGCGGATGGTAACAGGAGACAAGGGACACGATGTTTTTACCCAGGTTCGGGCCCTCTCGGTGGAGGTAAAACCTTACTCCTGCTTGATTGATATTGATGATATGGGTAGTACAAGAGTAGATCTACCATGAGATCAAGGAGGCTAAACCCTAGAAGCTAGCCTATGGTATGATTGTTGTCCATGTTATGGACTAAAACTCTCCGGTTTATATAGACACCGGAGAAGGCTAGGGTTACACAAAGTCGGTTACAATGGTAGGAGATCTACATATCCGTATCGCCAAGCTTGCCTTCCACGCCAAGGAGAGTCCAATCCGGACATGGGACGAAGTCTTCAATCTTGTATCTTCATAGTCTTGGAGTCTGGCCAAAGATGATAGTTTGGCTATCCGGACACCCCCTAGTCCAGGACTCCCTCAGTAGCCCCTGAACCAGGCTTCAATGACGACGAGTCCGGTGCGCATATTGTCTTCGGCATTGCAAGGCGGGTTCCTCCTCCGAATAATTCATAGAAGATTTTGAACACCAGGATAGTGTCCGGCTCCGCAGAACAAGTTCCACATACCACCGTAGAGAGAATAATATGTACACAAGTTCAATCTGATGACGTATCTCATGGCATGATGTCACACCACGGCCAAGCCTTTATTCGAATTGTTTTTATTGTTCCACCTCAGCGCGTTTAGCAAAGCGGTTTTCATGGCACGTCTTGTCAAAGCAGAGATCGTGCCCCTTATTCCGGGATTTCATTAATACGGACGTGGGTAACCCAACCGCGCCATTGATTGTGGTGCTTGGGAGATAAGCAAGTTTTACCGGGCTGGTGGGGACGCATAGTTTCGTCCGCTCATATATAAGGGGATAAGGATCCACCTTTTTACCTATGCCTTCTTCCTCCTTTGCTTATCCATCTCCGTGCACTCGAGCTCTAGCGCCCGAGTCCGCACATCTCACCTCAACCTTCTCCAACCATGTCCGGAGCGGGAGGCAAGTGGATGGCCTCCTCTATCACGGAGGGGCACATCAAAAGGCTGCGCAAGGCCGGATATTTGTCCAGCGATATCGCGCACCAGCTCCCCGACGAGGGGCAGCTCATCCCCACCCCCAGGCCCCATGAGAGGGTTGTGTTCCTTCCCCATTTCCTCCGTGGACTGGGCTTCCCACTCCACCCATTTGTTTGGGGGCTCATGTTCTACTATGGCCTGGATTTCCATGATCTGGCCCTGAATTTTATCCTCAACATCTCGGCGTTTATCGTCGTGTGCGAGGCCTTCCTCTGCATCCAGCCCCACTTCGGCTTATGGCTAAAGACTTTTAATGTCAAGCCGAAGGCAGTGGGCGGCCGCCAAGCGGAATGCGGAGGCGCCATGGTGGGCAAGATGCCCAACGTCACCTGGCTCGAGGGCGCCTTCGTGGAAACCATCAAAGGGTGGCAATCGGGGTGGTTCTACGTAACCGAGCCGCGTGAGCCTGAATGGGCAGCGGCCCCTGAATTTAGATCTGGCATCCCCACATGGCTCAGCTCCTGGAAACAGAAGGGCCTGACATGGGGCGATTCGGAGGAGCTGACTGGACTCCAATCATGTGTCCAAACCCTGGTGAACAAGAAGCTCAAGCTTGTCAACGTAGTCCAGGTCATGCTCATCCGCCGGATTCTCCCATGCCAACAGAGGGCTTTCAACTTGTGGGAGTTTGATTCGGCACAGCACCAGACCTTGAGGAGGCTCTTCGACACTACGTACGAAGAGGCCTGGAGGGTGCTGTTCAAGGGCGCCGAGGCTCCCACATCCGCTACCGAAGATCGCGGATTCAGCTCGCAACGTCAAGCCGGCGAGGTAAGCTATTTTACCCTTTACGGGACGCTTGTTTTCCATAGTTCGACTCTATGCGGGATCTGAACTCCCATTACCTTTAGCAGGCCTGGCAGAAGACGTTCGGGCAGGTTAACTGTCTGGCTCCCCTTCCAGAAGACCCAACGGACGCCCGTTTGACGGGGCTGCTGGTCCCGACGCCTTACGTGGTGCCGGAGAAGAAGGCCAAGAAGAAGGCCACGGGAACCCGGAGGAGTTCCCGGTGCCAGGTGTTATCGGACTCGTCGTCCGATGACTACGAGGCGGACTCCTCCCACGAAGACGAGGAGGAGAAGAAAGAGGCCTCTCCCCCAGCGGGGGGAGAGAAGAACAGGAAGGCTTCCCCAACGGAGGAGGCCGAAGGGTCCAAGAAGGGAAGGACCCTTCCTTCGGACTGTTCCACCAATGCCGACGACGGCGAAGAGGAGTAGCCCTCGAGGGCCAAGCCCCTGGCGAGATCGTAAGTGTCCGGATTCCAGAATAGCTTATGATTTTCCTTTCGTCGCATAGTGTCTTCTAACGCTGAACACAACCATGTAGCCTGCCCAAGGATGACCTTCCCGCTTCATCGAGCGGGTCCCTGGGTTCGTTGGATGTGAATAGCGCTTCACTTCCGACCGCCTCCTCCCCCCGTGATGCAGACGACGCCGAGGCGGGGTCCCAGAAAGGGACTAGCCTGGAGGAGGAGGCCCCGGAGGTGCCGCAGGGCAACCTCCCGGACTTTGGACCGGACTCCGCACCGGAACCTTTGGTGGTTCCAGAGTCCGGCAGGCGGCCCCTTCGTAAGAAGGGCGAGACAGTGACGCCGGTGACCTCCGTCCAATCGGAGGCGCCGGATAATTTGCTAGAGGCACTCAACGGCGCTTCCATTAACGAGGAGCACCACACTGTTATGAGTGCAGTGATTCAGAAAGTTCAGTCCGCCAAGAGCGGGCTGACTGACGCCGGTACCAGCCGTTTAACAGGCTTTGAGGTAAGGATTTTAGGATATGTAAAATATTACCGCATAGATAGTACCCCCTGATGCTTAGTTCGGTGTTCGGAAAGAAAAGCTGAACTGAGGATCTAATAAGATATGCGCAGGAGTCTAACGTAAGTATGCCAATATGGGAGTGCAGGCTGCGCTGCTGACCTCTACCGCACTAACTACGGAGGTCAACGCATTGAAGCAGAGCCTCGAGCGGTCCGAGAGCGAGCTCGGCCTTGCCAAGAAGCGGCTCGAGGACAAGGAAGGTAAGTAACACCTTATTAAAGTTATACCTTATAGAAAAGGATTTGGTTGCAAAAAATGACAGGAATAACATGGGTATTCCAGGGGCTACGAACGAGGTGGCGACCCTGAAGGAGGCGGTGTCCGCGGCCGAACGCAATGCGGCCGCGGAACACACCGAGCGAGAGAAGCAGGAGGCGCGGGTGGTGGAGGTGCGGCAAGAGCTCCAGGCTCTCATGGAAAAACATGAGAGCTTGGAGCGTGACTCGAAGACTCGAGAGTCCGAGCTCGCGTTGGCTCTTGAGAGTGCCAAAGCCGCTAAGGCCGAAGCCCAAAACGCCCTCCACGAAATCGAGGTAGTAAAGAAGATAGCGGCGGGTAAGGCATTCTTCATGCAAAGCAAGCAGTAAAAGTGAATTACTTGTTACTTACCCGAATTCGGAGCTCTCGAGGAGCGTTCGCAGATCTGCCCCATAGCGTGTCCGATGGTACCGCATTCTACAGAGCCCAGGAGGGGAGCTCGACGGAAAAGGTGTTCTGGTCTCAGTATGCTGAGGCCGGACATCCGGTGCCCCTGAGCGACCAGCTGAAGCAGCTGGTCGAGCTCCACAAGGTGGCCGAACAGGCCATGAAGGGCCTCATAGTTCGACTGTGGCCCAAAGAAGCCATGCCTGGGAGCTACTTCGGTCTGGTGCGGCGGCTGGTGGACGCCTGTCCATGGGTGGAAGTCATCAAGCACTCCGCCTACATTGAAGGTGCCCGTCGGGCCCTTGCCCGTGCTAAAGTGCACTGGGGCAGGATGGACACCGAGAAGCTTGTAACGGACGCGCCACCGCCGGGCAAGGAGTATCGCACACCCGAGATGTATTATAAGGGTGTCCTGAAGGGTGCCCGCCTTATTGCGGGTGAATGCTCCAAAGATGTAATTTTTGAGTGGACTCGCATTTTGTTATCCTGTGCGCTGAAAACTTTGTTCATATGCGCTAAGCAACGCTTGTTAATTTAAAATATTACCTTCTGTGCGGCCGTTTATCAAATCTGAGAGATGGTAAGTCGTTGGCTTCGGCCCCCATGCCATGAGTGCTGGGGTGTTTGGGATAAACTTGAGCGCTCTTGTTCCCATTTTTGGGTCCTTCTAGGGAGGTGCTCAACACAACGAACTAGGCAACCGGACTTATAATGCTTGAACACTCCCACTTAGCCATAGAATTCTATAATTTTAAATTTTGGCGAAGCCCCTAGTGTCCGGAAGACCGAATTTGGGGCGCTATCCACGCCTGGGGCCGGACAAAGCCGGCTCCTCGCTCTAAGCGGCATAAGTCTTTAGGGACTCGAAAAGACCTCTCGAACAGCGACCAGCTCTCGCCTTATCATGACGGTCAGTTTTAGCTTTCTCTATTGAGGTGCTCGACCCAGCTCAACTGGGGCACAATCGCAGTGGTTCTCCCAGCGCTAGCTTAGCCGATATAACAGAACGTAAGGTACCAAAACATGGGAGCCGGGCAAACCCAACTATTGACCCAAGACATGATTCGGAGCCGATGCATATAATGCTATAAGTTCGGGGTGCCGCACTTGTGAAAGTGTTCGGACTTGTCACACCATAATTTGGGGAACTTAAGCCCCTGGTGTATTTGGCCGTACCAAAGCATACGGGTGCAACGTGTCATAAGTGAACATATATAGAAAGGAATGCAATGATAGGCAAAAAGCGATGCATTGTTTATTCAAAAAATACTACAATGAAGGCAGAACGATACAAATAGTGCGATAAGCAAGGGGTGGGACTTATTTAACATGTCCCCCTCCAGGGGTAGGCTGCGGAATGGTATGTAAAACAGGTATAATGCTCGTAATGGAGATCACCTGGATACTCGTTGTAGCTTTTCCGCTTCCCTGGCTGTTGCATCGTGAGTTCGGCAGGTCTACTGCCGGACAGGGCTTCTGGAAAATGGAGTCCTGAGAATAAGAAAAAAAAGAATGACTCATTTGGGAGCCCCTGGTGTGGTTGAGCCGCACTCTGGGCATGCCGTGGTCGTGCCCCTCCCCCTATGCCCATGGTATCTCCAGAGCGTAGTTATGTACGCGTGGTACTGGTCTCGCGATTTCACGAGGGCTGGGGTTGGGGCCGCATTGCTACGCGTGCTCGGAACGTGCCAGGTGGTCTTGTTGTAGGTTACTCTGGGAACACTTGATGGTGTCCGGTCGCTTAACGGCCGGACTCGAGAATTGCCTTAAGAGGCTACTCTGTACTTCCGCCGCGAGAGCCGCTGTATGCTGCTCCGTTCAGAGAGAGCGTTCGGTGTTTCCGTTGACTGTGATGACTCCTCGAGGGCCTAGCATCTTGAGCTTGAGGTATGCGTAGTGCAGCACCGCATTGAACTTTGCATGCGGTTCGTCCGAGCAGTGCATGATAGCTGCTGCGGAACGTGACTATGTCGAAGATTAACTCCTCGCTTCGAAAGTTATCCGGGGATCCGAAGACCACTTCAAGTGTAACTGAGCCTGTACAATTGGCCTCTACACCTGCTATGACGCCTTTGAAGGTCGTCTTTGTGGGTTTAATCCTTGAGGGGTCTATGCCCATCTTGCACACTGTATCCTGATAAAGCAGGTTCAGGCTGCTACCGCCGTCCATCAGAACTCTAGTGAGGTGAAATCCGTCGACGATTGGGTCTAAAACCAATGCGGCGAATCCGCCATGGCGGATACTAGTGGGGTGGTCCCTTCGATCAATAGTGATCGGGCAGGAGGACCACGGATTGAACTTTGGGGCGACTGGCTCCATCGTGTATACGTCCCTAAGCGCACGCTTCCGCTCCCTTTTGGGTATGTGGGTTGCGTATATCATGTTCACTGTCCGCACTTGTGGGGGGAAACCCTTCTGTCCTCTATTGTTCGGCGGCCGTGTCTCCTCCTCGTCATCACTATGCAGCCCCTTGTTGTTGGTTTCGGTGATTAACTTGCCTGCCTGCTTGAACACCCAACAATCCCTGTTGGTGTGATTAGCTAGTTTTTCGGGGGTGCCGTGTATCTGGCACAAGCGATCGAGTATCCGGTCCAAATTGGACGCGCCCGAAGTAGTTCTTTTGAATGGCTTTTTCCGCTGACTGGGTTTAGAGCCTCTGAATCCGGTGTTGACTGCCGTATCTTCAGTATTGTTGCTGATAATGTGGCGCTTGTGTTTATTGCGACGCGACCTGCCATTGCTGTCTTTGGTATCCGAACTACCAGAGTTTTTGGTTAGGTTGTTACTGTGGGCTAGCCAGCTGTCTTCTCCCACACAGAAGTGGGTCATGAGTGATGTGAGGGCTACCATTGATTTCGGCTTTTCCTGTCCTAGGTGCCGGGCAAGCCATTCGTCGCGGATGTTATGTTTGAAGGCTGCAAGGGCCTCTACATCCAGACAGTCGATGATTTGATTTTTCTTGGTTAAGAACTGCGTCCAGAATTGTCTGGCCGATTTGTCTGGCTGCTGAATTATGTGGGTTAGGTCATCGACGTCTGGTGGTCGCACATATGTGCCCTAGAAGTTATCAAGGAATGCCGCTTCCAGGTCCTCCCAACACCCAATTGATTCTGCTGGCAAGCTGTTGAGCCAATGCCGAGCTGGTCCCTTAAGCTTGAGTGGGAGGTATTTGATGGCGTGAAGATCATCGCCGCGGGCCATGTGGATATGAAGGAGATAGTCTTTGATCCAAACCGCAGGATCTGTTGTGCCGTCGTAGGATTCAATGTTTACGGGTTTGAAACCTTCGGGGATTTGATGATCCATTACTTCATCTGTGAAGCATAGTGGGTGTGCGGCGCCTCTGTATTGGGCTATATCACGACACAGCTCAAACGAGCTTTGTCTACTGTGTTCGGCCCGGCCGGAATTGCTGTGTCCGGCGTGACGGTTGTCGTCGTGTATCGTGGGGCGCCCACGCGATCCGTAGATCGATCTTGTTTGTCTTGCCTTATCCTCCAATATGTCCCGAGAGTCTGGCGCATTCCCCCGTGACTTTGTACTTTTCGAGCGACACCGGGGTGCGGCTTTAATGGAGGGCCTAGAGGCCTCTCTGTCGCAGCCACGAGGTGGCGGGTCGGCCGTATTGTGCGCTGGTGATGTAGGTTTATGTGCTTCCTCCTCTAATCGGGGTAGCAGCCTTCGTTTGGGGTAGCTTTTGGAGGGGCGTTCGAGTTCATACTATTCGGCCGCTAGGACTTCAGTCCACCTGTGGGCTAGCAGGTCTTGGTCAGCTCTAAGCTGTTGCTGCTTTTTCTTGAGGCTGCTTGCCGTGGCCATAAGCCTGCGTTTGAAACACTCTTGTTAGACGGGATCCTCAGGCACGACAAATTCGTCGTTGTCGAGGCTTGCCTCGTCTCCGGAGGGAGGAATATAATTATCGTCCTCTACCTCTCTGTCTACCATTTTCTCATGAGGGCTGGTTTCTCCATCCTCCTACGCTGAATCTTGCTGGAGGGGGTTGTCTTCGGCACTGTCCGGTGTTTTATTGTCTCCGGTGCCGGAATCTCCATTTTTGCTGTGGCGGGATTTAGAGCGGCGCCGCTGACACCGTCGCTTAGGCTGTTTCTTGGAGGGGTCGTCCTCCGCTGTTCCATCGCCATTCCCATCCTTTGGGATGTCCACCATGTATATGTCGTATGACGAGGTGGCTTTCCAGTGCCCTGTAGGCACTGGTTCTTGGTCGTCTTCGGCATCGTCGTCCATACCGTCGATGTCTTCGGAGTCGAAGTCTAGCATGTCGGTTAAGTCATCGACAGTGGCTACGAAGTGGGTGGTGGGTGGGCTTTGAATTTCTTCGTCGTCTGCATCCCAACCGTTCTAACCATAATCCGGCCAGGGCTCTCCTGATAAAGAGAGACACTTTAGCGAATTCATGATGTCGCCAAAAGGCGAGTGTTGAAAGATGTCCGCAGCGGTGAACCCCATGATCGGTGCCCAATTGGATTCGATTGGCGGGGGCGCGGGAGGTTCGGGGTCCGGAGAGGAGTCGGGCACCTTGGAGTCACGAGCTTCACAAGGGACAGGGTCGGTATTCGGCTCTATCGCCGTAGAGGTAGCAGCCCCCGAGGCAGTGTCCAGCCACCCATCCTCGATCGGCACAGTCGGCTCCGAGCTAAGGGTCAGAGCGGACTCTTGTGCGGCCTCCAGGGCACTGTCCGGCAGCAGAGCTAAATCATGCCCATCGTGAAAGTGCAGTGTGCTCGGCTGTGGCTCGAATCCGTCGAAGATCAAGTCTCCGCGGATGTCGGCCGTATAGTTCAAACTTCCAAATCTGACCTGACGGCCAGGGGCGTAGCTTTCTGTCTGCTCCAGATGGCCAAGTGAATTGGCCCGCAGTGCAAAGCCGCCGAATACGAAAACCTGTCCGGGGAGAAAAGTCTAACCCTGGACCGCGTTGTTGTTGACGATCGAAGGAGCCATCGGGCCTATAGGTGATGACACAGAGGAACTCTCAATGAAAGCACCAATGTCGGTGTCAAAACCGGCGGATCTCGGGTAGGGGGTCCCGAACTGTGCGTCTAGGCGGATGGTAACAGGAGACAAGGGACACGATGTTTTTACCCAGGTTCGGGCCCTCTCGGTGGAGGTAAAACCCTACTCCTGCTTGATTGATATTGATGATATGGGTAGTACAAGAGTAGATCTACCACGAGATCAAGGAGGCTAAACCCTAGAAGCTAGCCTATGGTATGATTGTTGTCCGTCCTATGGACTAAAACTCTCCGGTTTATATAGACACCGGAGAAGGCTAGGGTTACACAGAGTCGGTTACAATGGTAGGAGATCTACATATCCGTATCGCCAAGCTTGCCTTCCACGCCAAGGAAAGTCCCATCCGGACATTGGGCGAAGTCTTCAATCTTGTATCTTCATAGTCTTGGAGTCTGACCAAAGATGATAGTTCGGCTATCCGGACACCCCCTAGTCCAGGACTCCCTCAATTTTCTTGGCAGTTGAGTCTAGTTGCACAAACCTCTTGACATCAGCAGCGGTGACGCCTTCACCGACCCTGGGAACGCATGTCTTGACGACATACCAGAGGTCAATGTGAGTGGCTTCAAGATGCATGCGCATCCTGTTCTTCCAATAGGGGTAATTAGTGCCATCAAAGACTGGGCACGCAACGGAGACCGTGATTATGCCTGCAGTCGACATAGCTAAAACTCCAGGTGGTTAAACCGAATCACGTAGAACAAGGGAGCACCTTGCTCTGATATCAATTGAAAGTGCTATTTATCGACTGGAGGGGGGGGGGTGAATAGGCAATTTTTATGGAAGTCTTCAATGCACGAGGTATTTCAAATAGTAAGAATGAACCTATATGATATGCAGCGGAAGATAAACTACACTAGACAAGCAATAGTCAAGAAAGCAACACACTGAACGCACGAAGACTAACAACAGCTAGGTAGACATGATCAGAATGGAAGATAGTAAGAAGCCAAAAAATTGCAAGTCTTCACACAGTGAAGTCAAATAGATTAGGGAAGCAAGCAATGACTTCACAAAGACAAACTGAAAAGTAAGGAGGGTAGGGGATAGAACCAGTTGCTTGGTGAAGACAAGGGTTTGGTAGACTAGTTCCATTTGCTGTGAAAACTGTACGTCTGGTTAGGGAGGCTGAGATTGAACTCAGAAGACTGTGTCTTCACCTTATTCCTCTAGAACTAAGGACACCCAGTTCTCGCCTTATCACTCGGGTAAGTCTTCAAGGTAGACTTCCAAACCTTCATAGACTCCGTTAACGGGCAATCCACAATGGCTCTTGGATCCTCAGAATGTGACGCCTATGTAACGCCCCGATACCGATGCGCCAGGTGTCTTCTAGTTATTCATCGTCATTGGCATGTCATCCGCTTGCGTGTTGCACTTTTCCATGTCATCGTATGCATTTCATCTGCATGTCTTTCAAAACATGCATCCACTTGGGTCTCCCAGTTCTCTCTATTGTCCGTTCTGAGCCCAACCACACTCGCACGCACCCGTCGCACCTCCCAGATCTTGTTCCGTGAGCAAGAGAAAAATGTTCTCAGAATGGGCCGAGAGTTAACGGGTGGTCTCGGTACATCATCGGTAAACCGCCTGTCAAATTTCTTTCCATTTGGAGGTCGGTTGATGCCCCAACGGTTAACCGTGTTAACCGCCGGACGCCTCTCTCTTTGTAGCCCAACACCCCTCCACAACAGCCCACTAGCCCATCTAAACCCCCTCCATGCTATTCGCCATTGGATCACGATCGTGTGGGCGGAAACCGCACCTCAGTAACCCTCTCCTACCTCCCTATGCCTATATAAAAAGTCTTCCCTCCTCAAATCACGGGTAAAACCCTAGCCTTCCCCTTCCACGCCACGCCGGACACGTCCACCCCGCCGCCGGACGCGTCCATCGCCGCCCCGCGCCAATCAGAGTGTGGCCCAGGCATGGCCTGCCCGGGCCCGAGCCGCCGCAGCCCACGCGCCCGTGCTCCTCTGTGCCCGCGCCGCCTCCTTCCTTGCCGCGCTGGCGCCCTGCTCCGCCGCCCCTCGCCTCTGCCTCGCTGGACCGCGCTC
The DNA here is from genome assembly GCF_018294505.1 of Triticum aestivum. Taxonomy (NCBI): domain Eukaryota; kingdom Viridiplantae; phylum Streptophyta; class Magnoliopsida; order Poales; family Poaceae; genus Triticum; species Triticum aestivum. The sequence continues at coordinate 299,757,883 of NC_057810.1, read as the reverse complement.
CCCGCCGCCGTCTGCCGCCTCCGCACGCCGTCACCGGTCACCGCGCCCTCGTCGGACCGCGCCGCCTCGCTGGATCCGCGCCTCGCCGCCGACATCGTCCGGCCGCTGCCTCCACGGCTCCTCCCCGTTGTCGCGTTGTCGCTAGAGTTCGCTGGAGCTCGCCTCGACGAGATCCACTGGTTCCCCAAGAAAACACACCTCATCCCGCACCGTGCCATCCCGACCCGCCCCGTCCAGTTTTTCCACGAGGGTAATTTCGGCCATGTCCCTGGAAATCCATCTCTGTCGGATTTCAGGATCTGGCAACCCGTGAGAGGTTCAAACACTGGGGCGCGTGCAGAGATCTCAACCTTCCCAGCCTGCCTACTCCCGATCCTCCCTAGCCTAGCACGAAGAGCTCACAGAGACACAAAGACACATAGATTTATACTAGTTCAGGCCACCGTTGTGGTGTAATACCCTACTCTAGTGTGGTGTGGTGGATTGCCTCGAGGGGCTATGGATGAACTAGTACAGGGGCGAACAAGCCTCAGGAGGTGAGGTGTTCTTGAGCTAGTGTGTTGCTTTGGAAGGGATCTTTCCTCCTCTATGGTGGTGGCTAAGCCCTATATATAGTGCCTTGGTGTCGGTGGGAAACGACACCTATGGGATCACCGGAATCCCTACTACGGTTGCGGGCGCGGGGATCGTGAGAAGAGAGGGACTAGTAGACAGCACAAAGGGGATTTACCCAGGTTCGGGCCGCAAAGATGCGTAAAACCCTACGATCCTGCTTTGGTGGATGTATTTAGTGTTCTTGAGCTCTTGAACTAGCTCTGGGTGCTACTAGGTTGAAAAGAGCCGAATCCCTCTCCAATGCGCCATGGGCCAATTTTTATAGGCAAAAGGGGCTGCCACAGTGGCACACAGGAGGTGGAAAGTGCTACAGCGCTGTGAGCTTATCGCTGGTATTACAGGACAAAGTGCATTTAATGCAAGGCTTAGGTGTCCCTTCACTTTATCGGGGACGGGAGCGAGGCCCGTCCCGTCCGTCGCCGCTCCTCCTTGCTTTGACACGCGCCCTGGCCAGCGATGCATGCGGTGCCATGTAGGCAGGCAGGTAGCTGAGGTGGCGCGATGGTGGAGCCTCCACGAAGGGCTGCATGTCGCCACGCAGGTGCCTGCCTAGCTGGTTGGGTCGACATATGCATGCGAACGGCGGTGGAGACTTGGCTGGCGTGGGCCTAGCAGTGGCCCTGCTGGCGTGCTTGGCGAAGGCCTTGCCGGGTGGCCCGACAAGGGTCTTGCCACGGCACGCCATCATCCCCGGCAAGGACCTTGCCAGGGGTCTCGTGGGCTTCCTCGGTAAGAACCTTGCCGAGGATTTGTTGCCTTCCTATCCTCATTTGATCTTGACTATTCTTTGTCTTCACAAAGATCTGCATGCCACCACGGAGGTGCCTCCTGAGCCCTGTCCCAATGCGTTTGTCTAGCGTTGGTGGGCTCAAAGGTGGCTCGCTCAGCTGGTGTGGGCGACCTGCCCTGGCAAGGGTCTTGCCGGGGCCGCTGGGTCCTTGGCGGGGAAACCTGCTTCGTCCATCCGATCTTTGTCATTGCTTTGTTTGTCTTGTGCCTTCAGCCTCTCTCCGGCTTCCCTTTCCTGCCCGGTTGTGCGTGGCCGTGGCGGGTGGCTCTGACTGCCCGTGCACAAGTAAAGGGGTCAAAAGAAGAGCCCCTACTTTTGTACACCGACACTTGGTCCTCCTCCCAAATATGAGCGGGAAGGGATTCCACAACGGCGGGATTTGAAAGGGGACAAGCAGTACATTCTATCCTCACAAAAGTAGTCTTCACCTGTGAAAAGCCACTGGCCGTGACGCTGCGGTGGGCTCGGTGATGACCTCCGCCCTGCCATCCTGACGGTCTTGGTCTTGTTGCACCAGAGTGGAAACCTTTGGCTGATTCCTCGGGAATCCAGGCCTATGGCTTGCCTTCCTTGCACCAAAGAGGAAACCTGCGCTCTACGCCCGCCTAGCGCCCGCCTGGCCTTGGTCGTCATGGCTCACGTCAGCTGAACCTCATGAGGTAGCTGCATAGATCTCTCCGCCCCTCAGGAGCCCTCCTGAGGAGGCCAACTCCTTCGGGGGTCTCGGTGTCGTCCGCCTCGCGAGGCTTGGCCCCTCATGAGTGTCTTGCTGTGTTGTTGTTGAAGCTAGATCGTACCAGGCCGTTGATGGAGCCATGTGGTGGGCCGCAGGCAGGCAGGACTGGATACCCCCAAGTCCAAGACGCTGACAGTAGCCCCCGGGCCCAAGGCGCGCTCGGGCTTGGCTGCCAGGCGAAGCTAAGGGGCAAATACGGAGCACTACGGGCCCTAACCGCTTGCGGCCTTGATGACGCGTGGCGATTGACTGGATGTGGGTGACTCTGTTTCCCGATGCTGCCTCGGCAACTGCTCCCATCTGACAAAAGGGGTGTAGCCTGCCGCCAGGCTTTCATTGCTCCTCTTCGTCTTCCTCCAAATCCCCTTCTCCCCGCAGCAGAAGAGCTCACCAGATCTGCCGATTCTCCACCAAATTTCCTGCCTGATGGCCGCCGAAAAGGCCACGGCTTCCTCCTCGGCCGCCGGCGCCACCTAGTACGAGCCAGGGCTGGTGGCGCCCTGCGTGACATGAGAGAAGCTCAAGACAATGGTCCTCCTGACAGTGAGCGACGACAAGTGGGGGGAGATAACATTCCGGGCCATCACCGCTATCCCGGAGCCCGTGGGCAGCAACTTCTTCCCCTTCTTCGTTTACATCATCTACTCCGGGTTGGTGCCTCCGTTCTGCCCTTTCTTCTTCGTGATCCTTCACCAGTACAGACTCCATGCACTCCATATCCATGCCAACTCCATCCTCCTTTTGTCCCTCTCTGCCTTCTATTGTGAGGCGTTCATGGGCGTGCTGCCCTCCATTGCCCTCTTCTGCCACTTCTTCTATCTTCGCAAGACCGGCGACAACCCAGTCGGGTGCATCGGCTTTGTCGCGGCGCGGGATGGCAACGCAATCTCCCGTGCTAGGAAGAAGGTGGAGGACGCTATGAAGAGGTGGGTGTTGGTGGATGCCAAGAGCTCCCAGAGCTCGCTGACGCTGCCGACCACATTCCTCGTCTCTGACAAGTGGTGGAAGTCTGAGAAGATCACCGACCCTGCCCTGACACCATTCATGAGGACGATGGACAAGGAGCTGAAGGACGTGAAGCTGACGGGGGCCATGCTCATCAGGGAGTTCCCGAAGCAGTGCATCACACCGCTTCAAGACTGCGCTCGTCCCTTGTGGACGCTTGGTGGTGATGATGACAAGATCCGCCTGCGCCGGGATCCCCTCCCCGAGGAGGAGCTAAACAATGTGCTGACCTACCTGACGGGGAAGGACCCGAGCGACCCTTCGGAGGGCTGGCTCCCGCTATACAACCACGACGACGCCGAGGAGGTCGTTGCAGCCATGCCTGTCTTCGACGACGTCGGGTTTGTGCGGCTGGGATCTTCCTTGTCGCCTTCTACCTTGGTGCTCCACTCCTCTGATGACCAATCCTCCAAGGCCATCGAAGATGATGTCATGGACGAATCCTCCGCCCCAAAGCAATGGGAGCTCCTGCGCGACCTGCCAGACGATGATGATGACGGCGATCCCCCGGTGGTGGAGGTGCCGCGTCCACAGGGGGTCGCCACGAGGTCTATTGTGGCCTCCTTGAAGAAGCACCAGTGAGTAGTTGTGAAGAAGAGCAGGTCCGTGGTGATTTCTCCGGGCAGCAGCCCACCTTTGCCGATGTCGTCCCGGGCGGCGCCAACCGCAAGCTCCCCTGCTCCCAAGGGCTCGGCGCCAGCTGCTCCACCTTGGGTCCCGCTGCTGAGCATGAAGAGGCAATACACCTTCGTTGACCAGTAAGTTCCTCCCTTATCCTTGCTTGTTGGTTCTTGAAGTGGTGCTGAGTGTATTCTCCTATCGTTAGGCAGCAGCCGCCAAAGAAGCAGAAGGAGGGCACGGAGGTTGCCGTGGGTACAAGCGGCGGGGTGGCCCCCGCTGTCGGTGTCAAAACCGGTGGATCTCAGGTAGGGGGTCCTGATCTGTGCGTCAAGGCTGATGGTAACAGGAAGCAAGGGACTCAGATGTTTACCCAGGTTCGGGCCCTCTCGATGGAGGTAAAACCCTACTTCCTCCTTGATTAATATTGATGATATGGGTAGTACAAGAGTAGATCTACCACGAGATCGTAGAGGCTAAACCCTAAGAGCTAGCCTATGATGGTATGATTGTAATTGTGATCGGCCTTCTAATCTCCGGTTTATATAGACACCGGAGAGGGCTAGGGTTTACATGGAGTCGGTTACAAGAAAGGAAAGATAATATCCGGATTGCCAAGCTTGCCTTCCATGCAAAGGAGAGTCCCATCCGGACATGGGCCGAAGTCTTGAGTCTTGTATCTTCACGCTTCAATAGTCCGGACGTTGTACACAGTCTGGCTGTCCGGATACCCCCTAGAGATTCTGGTGAGTCGTCGAGTGGTTGACTAGTCTCTCGTTGTATCATGACAGTCAGTTTTCAGCTTTCTCTACTGAGGTGCTCATCTGGAATAACCAGGGCACAATCGCAGTAGTTCTCCTTTGGCCACCTTAGCCGATAATAACGGAACGTAAGGCGGCAAACCCAGGAGCCGGGCAAACCCAACATTTGACCAAAGACATGATTCGGAGCTGATGCATATAAGGCCAAACTCGTGACGCCGAACACTCCCGAAGGTATTCGAACTTTATAACAGATGATGGGCTCAAGAATGCCCATCCATTATAAACCCTGTGTTTCCAGGTACGTGCGTTAATCTGTCGTGGCGAAATGCCAAAAACGGCAGTATCCTCTGTGGGTATGGAACCCATGAGATGGTTAAACAACAAGAGGCAATAGAAAAGGTTTACACAGGGGCTTAATCTAAAAAGAAACCTGTTGAACGGGGCCCTGCTGCACGTCTGCGCCTTTGTCTCCGTTGTGCCGCATCCTGGAAGGGTATCGCGCGAAGGTTGTCTGAGGAAAAGGGAAACTCATAGAAGAGTGCAACGTAAGTATGCGATGGATAGTTAAAATGTAAGACGCTAGCCTGCCAATAAGGTTGAGCCAAGTGTGGGGCTTTATTATTAGCCCCTGGTATCCACTACAGGATTACATATACGGTGCCCTGGTTTGATATGGGCTGCCGGACTCGTCTAACCGTGTCCGTGGTCTTAACGACCTGTCATATTTTTGTTAGAGGCCGCTTATAGACCGGCCGCTAGCGTCGTCGCGTGTTCCTATGCGCGTGAAGAGTGCTCTGTTATTCTGCTAATGGTGATGACGCCACGTGGGCCGGGCATCTTGAGTGTGAGGTAGCCGTAGTGCGGCAATGCGTTGAAGCGGGCAAAGGCCGTTCTTCCAAGCAATGCTTGATAACTGCTTTGGAAGGGTGGGATGATGAAGACTAGTTCTTCGCTTCTGGATTTTCCTGGGGAGCCAAATGTTACCTCCAATATGACAGAGCCCCTGCTGTAGGCTTCAACGCCTGGTATCACCCCTTCAAAGGTGGTGTTAATCTTGCTGATTTTGGATGAGGCTATCCCCATCCTGCGGAGAGTGTCCTCATATATTAAATTGAGACTGCTGCTACCGTCCATGAGGACGTGGGTGAGGTGGTATCCGTCGATTATTGTGTCAAGCACCAAGGCATCTGATCCTTCGCGCCGAATACTAGTTCGGCCGTCCAGGTGATCGAAGGTGATCCGACAAGGCATCCAGTAGTTAGGTGTGGGTATGATGGGCTCTATATCGCGCGTGTCTTTATGGCCGCATTCGTGCCTTCTCAAGGATGTGCGAGTCGTGTGGATCATATTCACCGTTTTAACCTCTAGTGCGAATTTTTCTGCCCCCAGTGTTCGGCGGGCGAGGTTCATCCTCATCCTCACTTGGTGTTTCCCTTCGCTTGTGTTCGGCATTCAATTTGCCAGCCTGCTTGAAGACCTAGCACTCTCTGTGCGTGTGGTTTGCAGGTTTGTCAGGGGTGCCGTGGATTTGGCACAATCTGTCTAGGACTCTATTTAGTCTGTACGGTCCCTCTTTACTGCCTTTAGATGGCTTATTTTGCTGATTAGGTTGAGAGCCCCTGAATCCGGCATTAACCATTGTGTTATCCGGGCTCTCCTCCTTGTTTTGGCATTTATTTTTATTACGCCATGGCTTCCCGTTGCCATCCCTTATTTCGGATGTGCTGGGGTCGCTAGTGCCTTTACGGGCTAGCCAGCTATCTTCTCCCGCGCAAAAGCGGGTCATAAGGCTTGTTAGGGCTGCCATTGTCCTTGGCTTTTCTTGGCCGAGGTGTCTGGCGAGCCACTCGTCACGGATGCTATGTTTAAATGCCGCAAGGGCTTTGGCATCCGGACAATCAACGATTTGATTCTTTCTGGTGAGGAATCTGTTCCAAAGCTTTCGGGCGGACTCTCCGGGCTGTTGGATTATGTGACTTAAATCGTCAGCATCCGGAGGCCGGACATAAGTCCCTTGAAAATTGGCCCTGAAAGCGTCCTCGAGTTCCTCCCAACTCCCAATTGAATTTTTGGGGAGGCTTTTCAACCAGTGCCGAGCTGGTCCCTTTAGTTTGAGGGAGAGGTATTCGGCGTGAAGGTCATCCCCACGAGCCATATGTATGTGCAGGATAAAATCCTCGATCCAGACCCCTAGGACTGTCGTTCCGTCGTATGCCTCTATGTTCACAGGTTTAAAGCCCTGTGGGAATTCATGGTCCAGTACTTCATCAATAAAGCACAGGGGGTGAGCAGCCCCTCTGTATTTGGACGTACTGTGGCATGCCGTCGGCTGTTGTTGTTTTCGGTGTTTATTCCGAACTGGTGTTTGGTTGTCATAACTTTTTTGACGACCATAGTCCCCCGCCGGGGTGTGTCCTTTAGATCCGTAGATGGACCTAGCTGCGCCAGCTTTCTTATCCAGGTGCTCACGTAAATCGTGTGCGTCTTCGGTAGTTGCTTTATTGCGGTTATGAAGTGGTACGTCTTGTCTCCTGGTCGTGTTACTCTTTGGTGGAACGGCCTCGTCATCGAATTCTGGCAGTAGCTTATGTTTTGGGTAGCTCTTTGTGTGGCGATCATCGCCATATCTTTCTTCAGTGTCTAGCAATTTATTCCATCTGCGATTGAGTGTTTCCTGTGCGGCTTTAAGCCGTTGCTTCTGCCTCTTCAGACTTCTCGCTGTGGCCATAAGCTTTCTGTGGAGGTTCTCTCGTTCCACGCATTCTTCCGGAATGATGAATGCGTCATCGTCCGGACTGTCTTCTTGTCCTGGGCCGGTTTGATGAACTCGTCCCTCTGGATCGCTATCTTTGGGCGTTCGCTCCGAATTATGCTCGGTGTGACCTGGTTCATCCTGCTCCATCGCTGGTTCCGTTTGGTCATTGTTGCCTTCGGGGTTGACTAGAGTATCCATTCTTCTCGCGCTCTTGCTGATATTTTTACTATTGCTAGATTTGGAACAGCGTCTGCGCCGTCACTTTGGTTTTTACCCAGGGGTTTTATCTTCCGGATTGTCACCGTCGTCTTCCTTGGGTGTATCCACCATGTATATATCATGTGACGAGGCGGGAATCCGGTACCCTATAGATTCCGAGTCTTCTCCTACATCGTCGTCCATACCGTCGATGCCTTCGGAGTCGAAGTCAAGCACGTCAGTTAAATCATCAACCGTGGCTATCAAGTGGGTGGTGGGTGGGTAACGAATTTCTTCATCGCCTACTTCCCACTCGAGCCGGACATAGTTCGGCCCAGAATTCTCTATCAACAAGAGAATTTTAAATGGGTTTAGTATGTCGCCAAAGGGCGAGTGCTGTAATATGTTTGCTGCGGTGAACTCCATTACCGGAGCCCAACCAGACTCGGCAGACTCGGGGACGCACGGACTAGAACCTACGACCGGATATGAGTCCGGGGCCCCAGAGTCATGGGCTTTCCCAGAGGTGGGGCCTGTGTTCAGCCCCATCACCGATGAGGGTACGGCCTGCGGGGCGGGGTCCAGTGCTCTGTCCTTAGGCAACGCATCCTGCCCTGGATTTAAATCCGAGGCTTCTGCCGGGGTAATATCCCGAGCATGGTCTGACGGCAGGTCTAAGCCATGCTCATCATAATTATTCGACGCTCCTGACACGATCTGCTCCAGATGACCAAGCAGATCGGTCCGCAGTGTGAAGCCGCCGAACACGATGATCTGTCCGGGGAGGAAAGTCTCACCCTGGACAGCGTCATTGATGATGACTGAAGGAGCCATCAAGCCTTGCGGCGATGTCCTAGAGGAACTCTGAATGAAAGCACCACTGTCGGTGTCAAAACTAGCGGATCTCGGGTAGGGGGTCCCGATCAATGCGTCATGGTTGATGGTAACAGGAAGTAAGGGACTCAGATGTTTACCCAGGTTCGGGCCCTCTCGATGGAGGTAAAACCCTACTTCCTGCTTGATTAATATTGATGATATGGGTAGTACAAGAGTAGATCTACCACGAGATCGTAGAGGCTAAACCCTAAGAGCTAGCCTATGATGGTATGATTGTAATTGTGATCGGCCTTCTAAGGACCAACCTCTCCAGTTTATATAGACACCGAAGAGGGCTAGGGTTTACATGGAGTCGGTTACAAGAAAGGAAAGATAATATCCGGATCGCCAAGCTTGCCTTCCATGCAAGGGAGAGTCCCATCCGGACATGGGCCAAAATCTTGAGTCTTGTATCTTGACGCTTCAATAGTCCGGACGTTGTACACAGTCCGGCTGTCCGGATACCACCTAATCCAGGACTCCCTCAGCCGCAGATCTGGTGAAGAAGAACACCATGGCCCCTGCAGCCCCAGGGGCATCACCAGCTCCTAAGGGCGTGGACGCTCATCCTCAAGAAGTGCCAGTGCCCTTGGCAGGCCTGACTCCTCCAGCCCCCAGCCTTGTCGCGGCTGCTGGGGGCAACCAGCCTCCGGAGCCCTTGATCCTTCATGAGGCTGAGGTTACTTCTGCCTTGGCGCCGAGGGCGTCTCCTCCCGTGCCCAGCACATGGCCAAGCCAGGGTGTTCCTGCTCCCTCCGGGACCCTGGAAGAGGGGAGGGCGGCGCTGGACCTCCTCCAGGGCGAGCTTCAGGGCCCGGATTGTCGTTCTGCGCGAGGACGCCTGGGGTTGATCTCTAGTTGGCTCAGGGCCGACACATCTGTTCGCGCGGCCTGGGACTCTGCGGAGGAGGCCCAGAAGGCACTTGGGGTGGCCGCCACGGTGCGCGACTTGGCGCAGAAGGAGGCCACAAAAGCTGAGAACTGGTGCCGTGCGGTGGAGGCGGATCTGAAGGCCCTCCAGGACCAGCAGGCCAGCAAGCTTCAGGAGCACGAGGAGAAGCGGAAGGCCCTGGAAGCTGCCGTCGCCAGCCGAGACGCCAAGGTGAAGGAGACGGCCTTAAAGCAGGCTGGAGAGCGCGACCGCCTAATGAAGTTGAAGGAGGAGGCGGAGGCAGCCCAAGCAGCCCTGAACGAGGCCAAGAAGGCGGCCACCATGGAGCGCGACACACTCTCCTTCCTCGAGGCATGCTTCCTCAAGGCCTAGAAGGCGCTCTTTGGAGACGGTCCCTCAGGAAAGGTGGTGGTGACGACCCCGAGGGAGAGCCCTACTACTCTGCTTCCTGAAGTCATGGCTGTGCTCGAAGATGCCGTCGATGGTTTTACGTCCCTGGTGGAAGGCGAGGCGCGCTCACTTTCTTCCTCAGCTCTAACATGCGTCTTCAGCCATGTTTATCTCCGGTACGCCAGCTTCAACCTCTCCTCCTTCATTGCTCCAGTGAATGCCGACTCCCGGGATGCTGCTGCTACTGCCGTGAAGAGCTTAGTGGATGCCATGCTGAACAAGTACATGGTGGTTGGCCCTCCAAGCGAAGCTGGTGGGACAAGTGACGTGCCTGGCGATGAGGTTCCACTGGCGAGTGGTGGCGACGCCCAAGTCTGAAGAGGTGGCCCGGAGATTCTGCTTTCGCCTTTTTATCCTGCATCATGCAACCTGCCTCGGGGAGGCGTTTAAAACTATTTGCTTGGAACAATGTGTTTTCTAATAACTAGATTATGCTCCTTCAGCTTTTCCGTTTGCTTTTATTGTTCTGCATCGGCAGAGCCCGACCCCACGCGTACCTCAGCTGTCGTTGGATCGTCTGAATCATGAGGATGAGCCCAAGAGGTGAGGGGCTACGAGACCAGTTAGGCTCCTGAGTCGCGATGCTCAGGAGTCCTCCTTGACTTGCAAACAGCTTAGGAAAAGATGTAGGGGCAAGCCTTGATGTTCTGCATCGGCAGGGCCCGACCCCGCGCATACCTCAGCCATCATTGGGTCGTCCGGATCACCAGGACAAGCCCAAGAGGTGAAGGGCTATGTGGCCAGTTAGGCTCCTGAGTCACGATGCTCAGGAGTCCCCCTTGACGTGCGAACGGCTTGAAAGAGAAGGGTGACAACCAGGTCTTGGCGTTCTACGCCGGCAGGGCCCGGCCCCGCGCATACATCAACCATCATTGAGTGGTCCAGATCACCAGGACGAGCCCAAGAGGTGAGGGTCTACGGGACCAGTTAGGCTCCTGAGTCGTGATGCTCAGGAGTCCCCCCTTGACGTACAAACAGACCATCCTACCTTTCCCTCACTGAGCTCTCGCTTGGGAGGGGTGCGCGAAGACCAGGCCCGTGAGGCCTGGCGAGGTGGGGTAGGCCAGACGCGTCCTGAGCGTAGCCCCCGTGCCCAGCCCCCTCGCGCTACCTTCTTGAGGGAGATCATCACGGTGAGGCTAGTCACTGAGCCCGGAGGCTCCCTGAGGTTAATGCAGCCGTGAGGCCACCCCCAGTTGTTTATCACTAGTGCGTAGCATAGCACTTCCGCTCTTGCACGGGCATAGCCGCTCCTCGGCAGTGTCGACGGCCAGCGCGGAGCATGGTGCTTCCACTGGTGCCCGGGAGGGGGCTCCCTCTGAGGAGAGACCCTGGGGCGTGTACAGCCCCGCCCTGACACATGGCTTGCATGGTAGGGCTAGAGGAGGTTTATATGGCCACTCGTGAGCCAGTGCGGGACTCACAAGCCCCTACCTCTATGCGGGTTGCGCCTGGTCTTGATTGGGGATGCTTAGAGTGGTCCTGTGAGATGGTTAGGCAGCCTGCGCCGAATGAGTTTCCTAAGGTTATTGCACGAGAAGGCCAGACACCAACGACCCCAGGAGGTGACGTGAACGGGACCAGCCTGCCAGACATAGCTTAGCCGCTGGATTTATCGATGCTGCAGGGATGGACCCGAGCACAAACGCCGTGCCCTGTCTTCTCATGCAAAGATCCTGAAGAAAAACAACTGGCGCGTGGTTCCCGTGGCCATGGGGGCACCATGTCATGCGCCCTTGCTTACCCATCACGATTAGCTCATGCAAGAACAAGGCAGCAAGAGCCACGGGAGGTGACGTACATGGCACTGGTCCGTGAGCCAGAGCTCAGCTGCTTGGGTTTAGCAACGCTGCAGGGACAGACCCGAGCACAGACGCTGTGCCAGTCCTTAATCATGAGGTGGTCATGGGAGGGCTTGCAAGGGCGCGATACATTCTTAGCGACGAAGCGTCGGTCAGGAAATTGGTAATTCGAAAGTAGTTTACAAGGGACTGTAACTGGCTCTCAGAAAACGCAAAAGGGATACATGCAATAGGGACAGACCCACACGGCCTAGGGATGATGCTGCCCGAGGGGCGCCCCCAAACTGAACGAACTAGGGAGACGTCACCTGATACCGTTGCTGAAGAGTTGTTGAGTAGCCAAAAAGCGTGTGCTCCTAAAGCCGTTCCTCATGAGCCGCTCCGGTGCCCGGCCTCGGGAGGCTTAGAGGGACCAGAAGGCTCCTGAGTGTGCTCCTCCATCTCTGCCAGGATAGCCTGGTGCCTGGCTTCACAGGCCGCCTGAGCGTCCCTCATGCAGCGCTGGAACGCCTCAGCTGCGCCCACCAGGCCGAAAGGCATGCGGACGTAGCTATGAGGCGGTCCCTCGCATCGATCGACACGAGAAGGCCGCATGAGCTGCCGAGACGTGGCCCTGTTGAGCCTAGGGATGTCGATGCAGACACGGAACTCTTTACCCTCGCTAGGGCAGCAAGCTCCGCCTCGCGGCAGGCGACGATCGCCTTGCAGAACCTTTCCTTCCTGAATCTCCTTGATCGCCTCATTGATGAACTCCCGAGCGCCTGGTGCCTCATGCCTGCTGCCTTCTCCTGGGAAGCATGCTCTAAAGAGCGCCTCCACATGGTGCCCGAGCGCCGCTATCGCGACATTGGCCAGGTCTGAGGCCCTCCAAAGGAGAGCCCCTGAGCCCGCCCTGAGAGGGGCACCGGGCGCGCCTCCCTATGCGATGGGTGAAGGTGTCGCGTTTGGAGACGCGAGGCTCAGCGCTGCGTCCTAAAGTGATGCTTCCTCACGAGACCCCTGGCTCAGCTGCAGCTTCTTTGTCTTGGGGGCGACCTCAGGAGGGAGGGCATCGTCGTCGTCTTCTGGGTTCTCAATTGCTACAGCTTGGAAGGTGCGCTCGAGGGAGCACACCGCATCCTTCTCCTTGCAGGCGACCACGATGATGCCACCACTTCCTGGCATCTTGAGGATGTTGTAGCCGTGGTGCGTGGCCGCCATGAACTTGGCCAGTGCTGGGTACCCAAGGATGGCGTTGTAGGGCAGGAGGATGTCGGCGACGTCGAAGTCAACGATCTTGGTGCGGTAGTTGTTGCGCTCGCTGAAGGTGACCGGGAGGCGAACCTACCCGATAGGGTGTGTTGATCCGTCAGTCAGTCCTGAGAATGGCTTGGTGGGGTGCAGCTGGTAGTATGGCACTTGGAGTCTGTCAAATGTCTAAACATAGAGAACATTGAGCCCTGCTCCGCTTTCAATGAGAGTCTTGGTAACGGTTACGTTGCTGATGACGGGGGAGCAGAGCATGGGGAGCGCACCAGCGGTGGCTGCGCACTTGAGCCGGTCTAAGGAATCGAAGGTGATAGCATACATGGACCACTTGAGAGGGCGCATTGCCTCAAGCTTGGGGAGAGGGCATTGACCTCGCACGCAAACTGCTTGAAGACACGGTGAGAAGCTGGGGCTTGCGAGCCGCCCAAGATGCAGGCGATGGCTCGTGGCTCCTGGAAGCCCCTAGCCCCCTCGTCCTGGTGGTGATCTTAGTTCCTTCTTGGCGGTGGAGGAAGAGGAGGCAAGACCGCATTGCCATAAGGGCGATCCTCGCGAGGCTGCTCCCTCCAGTTGCCATCGCAAGGCTGGTCCTACCAGCGGTCCTCACAAGGCTGGTCGCGGCACTCGTGACGGCGCTCACGTCCATCCCAGCGACCTCCGCCTAGGCCGCCTCCACAACCGTAGCCTCGATCGTTGCGCAAGGGGCGTTGACTGAGGCACCCGCCGCAGAGAGTCTTGAGCTCCTGGAAGTCGCTTGTGTTGTGGCTGTAGACATTGTGGAAGGCGCAGAACGGCCGCTTGCCCTTGGATGACTCGGGGTGGTCGCAGCCCCGCTTGGTCTCTGGTTCCTCCGCAAGCACGGCTGGCCCCTTGCGCTTCATGTCTTTGGTCTTGGTCTTCTTATCTTCAGGATCGGCATCAGGGAGCTCGAGGAGGGAGAGGCGTCCCTTCTCAGCCCTCGCGCACTTGTTCTCCATGTTGAACATGTCTAGAGCAGTGCAGAGGTCCCCGTGGATGGCGAGCTCTTCCTTCATCTTGACATCACGGACGCCATCAGTGAACGCAGAGATGATGGCCTCGTCCCACACCTTGGGAATCTTGAGGCGGACGTTGTTGAAACGCTGGATATATTTATGCAGGGTCTCTCAAGGTTGCTGCTTGACGCGGCGCAGGTCGCCCGCAGCTGGCGGACGGTCGCGAGTGCCCTGGAAGATGGCGATGAAGTGGCTGTGCATCTCCTCCCTGGAAGAAACTGACCCCTCGGTCAGGTTCAGGAGCCAAGAGCGCGCGCCATCCTCGAGGGCCATTGGGAACCAGTTTTCCATGATCTTCTCGTCGCCGTTGGCCGCCTCGATGCTCAGCTCGTAGAGCTGTAGGAACTCAGCGGGGTCTACGGTGCCATCGTAGCGTGGAGGCAAGCCAGGCTTGAATTTGCTCGGCCAGACGACGTTGCGGAGCTCTGCGGTGAATGCTCGACATCCTGCCGTGGCCACCAGAGGTCGTCGAGGAGGTGGAACATAGTCTTGGTGCACGCACCACCTCCTGTGGTGGCTCATGAGCCTGGTGCTGGGGCGCTAGAAGCACACGCGCTTCTCCTTGGGGGCGTTGAACCACCTGGCAACTCACATCGTCCCGAGCTAGCGCCGGGCGCTGCGGGTCACGCCGTGGAGTCATGCGCCTTGGCTTGACTATGACACCCCGGGCTGGAGGCGGAGGAGGGGCCCCGAGGGCGACGTCGCCCGCCTGCAGGTGTTTGCCGAGGCAGTGAGCGAGCCGGACCATCAGAGCCCTCATGCGCGACGCTGATGTGCTCGGTGATGTGTTCGAGCCACTCCTCGTAGAGGTCACCCATGGGACTGTAGCGAAGGAGCTCCCGCGCCGTGAGTAGAGCAGCCTCCGGGTCCACCTGGCCACGACGCGCGTGGGATGACAAAGCTGCCGGGGTGAGCAATGGAGTAGCGATACAGCCATCACGGCGCACCGACGGGTGCAACGATGAAGCTTACTGCTCGTGGCCGGCAGGGCCTGTGGCGGCGTTGGCCACCGGAGAAGGAGCACGGTGGGTGCAGCCGTCACCTGCCGGAGCCGTTTGAGCGACGCGAGCGGCGACCGCAGTCCGACGCTCAGCGCGAGCCCTGCTCGCGTGGGCCATGGAGATGTCGGAGTAGAGACGAGTCGAACGATGGAGGAGAGGATCTGATGCACCCCTACCTGGCGCGCCAAATGTCAAATTTCAGGATCCGGCAACCCATGAGAGGTTCGAACACTGGGGTGCGTGCGGAGATCTCAACCTGGCTAGCCTGCCTACTCGCGATCCTCCCTAGCCTAGCGCGAAGAGCTCACAGAGACACAAAGACATAGAGATTTATACTAGTTCAGGCCACCGTTGTGGTGTAATACCCTACTCTAGTGTGGTGTGGTGGATTGCCTCGAGGGGCTATGGATAAACTAGTACAAGGGCGAACAAGCCTCAAGAGGACAGGTGTTCTTGAGCTGGTGTGTTGCTTTGGAAGGGATATATCCACCTCTATGGTGGTGGCTAAGCCCTATATATAGTGCCTTGGTCCTCCTCCCAAATATGAGCGGGAAGAGATTCCACAACGGCGGGATTTGAAAGGGGACAAGAAGTACAGTCTATCCTAACAAAAGTAGTCTTGCCTACAAAAAGTCTCTGGCTGTGATGCTGCGGTGGGCTCGGTGATGACCTCCGTCCTGCCATCCTGGCGGTCTTGGTCTTGTTGCACCAGAATGGAAACCTTTGACTGATTCGTCGGGACTCCGCGCCTGTGGCTTGCCTTCCTTGCACCGAAGAGGAAACCCACGCTCTGCGCCCGCCTGGCGCCCGCCTGGCCTTGGTCGTCATGGCTCACGCCAGCTGAACCTCATGAGGTAGCTACATAGATCTCTCCGCCCCTCGGGAGCCCTCCTGAGGAGGACAACTCGTTCGGGGGTCTCGGCGTCGTCCGCCTCGCAAGGCCTGGACCCTCGCGAGTGTCTTGCTGTGTTGTTGTTGAAGCTGGGCCATACCAGGCCGTTGATGGAGCCACGTGGTGGGCTGCAGGCAGGCAGGACTGCATACCCCCATGTCCAGGACGCCGACAATCTCATGTGTGCATCTTCGTCATGGCATAACTTTGTGCATGTTGCTCGGACTTGCGTGTATGATATGTCAAAATGTTCATTTCTTGATGCTACACAAGGTGGTTGCTGTTGAGTGCTTGTTTGAGTGCATCTAGTTGCTGTAATCACTGTTGCAAGAGTGCTAAGTGATATAAACTGCTGAAAACTGTTATAACTTGTCATTTTGTCATTTTCTTATCTTCTTGTGTGATTTTCTTTTGAGCATCATGTCAACATGTTTTAGGATCACAATCATGTCTTCTTTGCATTGGTATAAATCTGATGTCATGATATGCCATGTGGTGAGTGAGACAAGCTTGTGAAGTGGGCTACTTGTTGTTAATGTTTTGCCTAGTCTGAATCTATCATATCATGTTTCTATGTTTGCTTGATGCTACCATCAAATCCATGCATAATCTGGACATTCCTAGTTGGCATGTTTTGATTCCCATGTTATGCTCTATCATTCCATGCCATGTTATTCCTCATATGAGTCCTCTAGCATATGTTTGTGTTGCTATGGACTTGCCTAAATGATTTTCCAGTTTTTTGTTAACTTCATGTTGCCATGTTGTGAGCTTGATATTAGTCAATCTATGCCTCTTTTGGAGATTCTCCAATTACTTGTTTTGAATTATGCGATGATTAATTTATCCACATGCCAAGTTTGATGATTTTGGACTTCATATGACCTCTGTCCCAAGCTTGCAAACATGCTATGATGATGGTGCTGTTTTACACTTGCTGAAATTGCTATAACATTCAAACTTGTCTTGATGGTTCCCACTAATCCATGGGCCATATGCATATGATGCCTTGATGTTATTTGCTCTTTTTATGTTTAATTTGATTCCATGCCCTTGGTTGACATATAAACTTGCTGTAGCTTTTCTCTTTCTTGCTCTCAAGTTGCCATCATGCTAAATCTGTCAACCTATTAACAACATGTTCCATTTTGCAAATCATAGTAATTAATGTATGCATCATATGATCATGTGCGCATGGACTAAGTTGAAGTATATCATGTCTACTACATGCCCATATATTTTGCATAATTATTAATATTGTTATGCTTGTTGTTATGTGCCTCCAAACTCAACATCATAATGTTATTATTTTGCACTCCCAGATTTCAGTCTGAGATTCTGCTATTTCATGTTGGCATCCTGTCTTGATGATTCCCGTGAACTTGTTGCTCATATAAATATGACATGTTTTGCGTTTTGAGATCCATGATATATACTAGCATGCCATGCTTTTGCTCGCTATGATCTTGCACTGTAGCATCTTTGTTTCATGCCTCCAGCATGCCATCATATTAACTGTGCTCATGCATATGCCCAGTTTTTCACTAAGTCCTAATCTGTGTTGTAAAGTTGCTTTTTGCATTAATCATTTTGGATTAATCTTGATGCCTATGATCCCGAACCATAATGATATTTAAAGCATGTTATCTTTACTTTGAGTGCATATCAAGTTTGTGCCCTTATGATTCATGTAGCATGTTATTTTGATGATTGCAAAGTGCCTAGTTGCTGTTTGGGCAGATTGTCGTTATATCTTGTTTGGAGTGTATGTGTTGATCCGTTGCTCCGTTTTGAGCATGTTCTATATGAAACTTGCTTAGAATTGCATATAGTTTCATAATATCTTGTTGCATCCATATTTTGAGGTGTGTATTTGATGTTTAACTTGTGTTGCTCGTATCTTCTAGGCCGTAGGTCCGAATTAAATGAACTTTTTATGTAACTTGACTAGAAAAACGTGTAGATCATCTTGGTGCACTTTAACTTGATGTTTAACAACTACAACATAATGTGTTATTCAGATCTAGACCAATTTCGAAATTTGCATATGAGGACTTACCGGAACTGTTATATGTTGTTTCCAGCATCATTTAAACTTGCTTTGATGTGTGATATTGTATGCATCATATCTTGCCATATGTAGCATCATGTTGCCTTGTCATGCTTATGTGTTGAGTGTTTATCATGTTGTTTGCTTCTTTCTAGTTGTACTTCTTATCGATAGTTCCCTTTTCATTGCGATCATGAGGATTCGTTCGACTACCCTTGGTTCGTCTACGCCCGTTCGTCTTCTTCATGGACTCGTTCTTCTTCCTAGTGGGATTTCAGGCAAGATGACCGTTAGCCTGGATCTCACTACTATCATTGCTATGCTAGTTGTCTCGATGCTATCGTTATGTCGGGCTTCCTACCACTTGTTTATCAAGCCTCCCAATATGCCACGAAATAGCCTCTAACCTTTTCACCCTCCCAGCAAACTGTTGTTTGGCTATGTTATCGCTTTGCTCAACCCTTCTTATAGCGTTGCTAGTTGCAGGTGCAGATGCAGGTTGTTCCATGTTGGGACATGGATATCTTGGGATATCACAATAACTTATATTTAATTAATGCATCTATATACTTATTAAAGGGTGGAAGGTTCGGCCTTTTTCCTAGTGTTTTGTTCCACTCTTGCCACCCTAGTTTCTGTCATACCGGTGTTATGTTCCTTGATTTTGCGTCCTTAACACGGTTCCTCTTGACAGTTCGCTTTGAATAAAACTTTTCCAGCAAGGCCCAACATTGGTTTTATCATTTGCCTAATAACAACTAAAACTTGCATAGGGACTTCCTGGGCCCCGAGAACTTCATTAACAACCCTGGGCCAGTGCTCCTCAGGAGTGTTGGTCCAAAGCTGTCAACCGCCGATGACCTATAGGGGCAACTCTGGATTTGGCCTACCGAAAGTTTGGACAATCCGATCATGGCCTGGGACGAGATACACACGACTACTATCAGGGTGTCGGCATGTGAGGAGGTATTGTTGGACTTCTTTTACCATTGTCGAAATGTCTTGTGCATCGGGATCCCATGTTTGATCGGATGTCCCGAGATGGAGGATTGTCTCCGCGGATCATGAGCTTATCATGGGCTAAGTTGGGACACCTCTATAGGATTTAAACTTTTGAGAGCCGTGCCCGCAGTTATGTGGCAGATGGGAGTTTTTAATATCCGGTTGTAGAGAACTTGACACCAGATCCAAATTAAAATACACCAACCATGTGTGTAACTGTGACTGTCTCTTTTCGTGTGAGTCGAGAAGAGAACACGATGCGGTTATGTTTGAACTTAACTAGTTCAGGATAACTTCTTGATCATTACTAGTTTGCGACCATTGCGTATAGTTTCTCATCTTATTCTTGTACTCATAACTTAGCCACCATACAATGCTTAGTCGCTTGCTGCATCCTCACCACTTATCCATTCCATTCCCATTAAGATTTGCTAGTCTTGATACCCATGGTAATGGGATTGCTAAGTCCTCGTGGCTCACAGATTACTACAACCACAGTTGCAGGTACAGGTAATGCGATGATCTGACGTGAGAGCGATGCTTTCTTGTTTTGGAGTTCTTCTTCTGCCTCTCCTTCGTTCAGGGGATAGGTTCCTAGTCGGTAGCCTTGGCTAGAAGGGTGGATGTCGTTTGAGTTTATGTTTGTGTTTCATCCGTAGTCGGATGTTGTTCTCACATTGTTGTTGTTGTATTCATGTGGCATTGTATGCCTTTTGTACGTATGCCCATCTATTATGTAATGGTATGATGTAATGATATCCACCTTCCAAAGCATCTTCAACATGCGCTTCTATCCTTGGTGGGACCTTCGAGTTTCTCTTGGATCGAGTCGCATATTGGGCTTCACAGCCTAACCGACTGCAGGATGCATAGTCCTAAAGTGTAACAAGTCTTTAGGTCACGCGGACAGAAAGAATTTAGTGATGCCTAACACTCTTTGGCTCTGTGTATTTTGGGCTTTGTCCTCACAAGGATCTCTCTCTCTCAAAGGCTTCGAAGGTGGGTTTCTCTCAAACGACAAAAGCCATGCACTAACTCTAAGCAGCCAACAATTTATGGTGTAGGGGTGGGCTATTTAATTATAGACAGGAGGCAACCCGACCTGATATGTCCAAAATGACCATGGGTCACTAAGGAACCGACACGTGTCCAACCGTCGGATTTTAAACACACGCGACAGCATGGCTTGGGCTACAAGCAAAGCTGACTCATACAACTTTGGATAAGATTTGCTCTCATTGTCTTCGCTCGAAGACATAGGATTTTGGTTGAGCATCACTTCAGTCATCTGACTTTGTTCACTTGGACACCACTTAATAGTATGGTGGTTCCTATGACTCAAGAAAGAAGAAAAGGAAACTACGAAAGAAACTATGTCTTCGCACTCCATAGTCTTCAAGTGAATGTCTTCATTGTCATTATCTTCAACGTGAATGTCTTCACGAACCACGATTGTCTTCTATGTCTTCATACATTTTTAGGGGTCATCTCTAGTAGGTAAACTGAATCAATGAGGGACTACTACCAGTGTTATCCTGCAATTCTCACAAACACATTAGTCCCTCAACCAGGTTTGTTGTCAATACTCCAAAACCAACTAGGGGTGGCACTAGATGCACTTACAATCTTCCCCCTTTTGGTGATTGATGACAAACTGGTTGAAGATTTCAACAGGGATAAAAGTATGTGAAAGTTTAAGTACATAGGCAATGTCTTCATAGGTTAAAAGAGGCTCCCCCTGAAGATGTGCATATAAGTAGTTTGCCTTGGAATGCAAATGCACATTGCAGGTTTTGCTTTATGGAGATCTTCTTCAACCATGAAGACAATTCATCATGCATATATGAAAGTACTGAAGGTAATGATATGCATAATGAGAAATGGACATCTGCAGAATGACTTCATGCAAAATTTATCATCGCATCACAAGGTAGCAGCAAAAGTAGCAGACGCCCATCAAGTTTAAGTGTTACAACTCAAAAGCCGAAAGTTTCAAGAACGAGAGTTGTAATACTTAGAAAAAAAATAAGCAACTGACCCATATGGACTTGCTTGAAGACTGTCAACTCATATGCTATTCCCCCTTTTGTTAGTAAGGACCCAAAAGGTTTGAAGACAGAGCATTTACTCATTCCCATTTGGAGAAGATGTTGGTGCACCAGGGTCGACGCTGGAGTTGGGCGGTGCAGAGGGGCCTGGTGTAGAATCGTGATGCAGTTAAGCCGTTGCTGGTGAAGCAGCGTCGTCCTCTTCATCGATGACTCTTGCAACAACAGTTGCAGCCGAAGATGAATACTCCGAATCTTCAATGGAAGGAGTTGGAGGCCAACTTGCTGATTATGGAGGCCTGGAATCAAACTTGGAATGCTCTATGAAGCCATCTTCTCGAAGATCATCTTCTGAACAGAGCAACGTGAGGCTCTTCTAGGACCACCGACAGGCTTCATGCACAGCGAATGAATTCTTGGTAGCCAGATTCCGAATGCGATTGATATCAATAATAAGACTCTACATCTGTCACTTCAGCCAATCCTGATGCCTATCTTGTTTCTAATGAAGTGATACAAGAAGCTCTCATTCATTGAGAACACGAGGACGCTTCTGAGGCCTTTGAGCTATTGTGCTGGCAGTCGCATATGTGTCTGCACGATGTCGCAGGTGTAGCTCGCCAGCTAGACAAGCATCATGAGCGGGAGGGTTCGGCACATGAATACCTTCAATTGGCTTAGTGAAGCTTTGATATTCGAAATTGTATTCATGGAGTGGCTTCTTGGCAGGCTCGGGGTAGATGGCTTCATATGGCATGTCAATGTCAGGCTAAAACACACATGATTGCGTGCTGAAGCCTGATAGTTGATGGAGGAGTGAAGCTTAATGAGCCTCATGACCCATGGAGCATAAAACTTTAGGCCAAATAGATCAATTCCAGAAGTGGCCAGCTGACGAATGAAGAAGTCTTGCATGTTGAATCTGATGCCATTCGTAATGTAGAAGACCAATGTCTTCATAGTGCCTTCAAGCTTTGCACTAGAAGAATGTCCCTTGATTGGCCATAGAGTTTGCCTGATGATGTGATATATAGTCCGGAGCAAGTACTCAAATTCTTGGACAAAGAAATCCTTGGGATATTGAGCATCAATGGGCAAAGGCTTCATTATAATGAGAATTTCACTCATGTTTGGCTTAGGCTTCTGAAAGATGCTCTGTAGCTCACGTTCATATGGAGGACAACCTGGCACATGTAGATCAACAAGAGTGGGCAGGAAGGTTATATCAATCATGTCCTGAGCTTTGGCTTCGTGATGCATGTCGCCTATCATCCACTCAAGGACCCAAGTCTTCGGATCCCTGTTGTAGCCTGTGATGTGTAGCGCAACATAGAACTGCAGCAAAAGCTCTTCATTCCAATGCTCTTTATCAGTGACGAATGGAAGAATTCCTACTCCTCGGAAGTAGTCAAGAGCCTCTTCAAGGCATGGCTGCCCAGCAATGGCTTCGCAGTCAAGACGCTAATGAGGGAAATTACTGTCTTGGTTCTACAGTATGCAGGAGTAGTAGCTGCATTGTTGATGGCTCCAGAACCTATCAGAGGTGATCTTTGGCTTCGAGTAGGGGTTCATGGCGCTGTTGAAGAATGTATTGTGCTCTTTAAAGCTTAGCACAGTGAATGATCGTTGAGTTGTTATTATGCTGGGAAGCCTTGGTAGCCTGGGCTTTGGCTTCTGCATGTGAGGCCTTTGCTCCACATGATAGTCATATTGAGGACCTGGAGCAGTGGGTGGAATCAGACTAGGCCATCTCACAGTAACAAGATCACCACTATTGTAAGCACGTTCCGTCGTATGAGGCACTGGAGGAGGAACGACTACATCATAAGTGGTTGGCTGCACATTATCTTCTGTGCCAGCATTGACATTAGGCTCCACATTGTCTTCAGCCATCACCTCGTCATTGGCTTCAACAGTGATAGTGGTGGCAGTCGTCTGAGATTCAACTTTAGTAGATTCATGAGCAGGGGGGTTAGGCACGATCACATCCCCTTCCTGGACAACTAGATCACTTGTTGGGGGAATAGCTTCACGATTTTCTTCTTGTACTTCAACGACTGATGCAGCCGGAATGTCTTCAGCCACTTTGGCTTCAGATTCTTGTGCATACGCAGAAGGGATGGCATCAAGAAACACTTGATGTGCTACTGAGCTTTGTTGTTGCACATCCTCTTCTGGAATGCTGGACATGGAGGCCTGGGGCCTAGGGCCTTTGTGAAGCCTTCGGAAGGAGGGTGGCGCTTGTGGTGAAGGGATGGTATAATCCATGTCTTCGGGAGTTTCTTGAGGTGTATCAAGCACCGGAGTGGTGACTTGAGCTGTTGGAGTGTGGGGAATCACTTCATGTAGTGGAAAGTTGGGGTGGTGCTCTTCCGGAAACACATCTTGTGTGACTGGCGTCATGGGACCGCGAATACTGATCAATTCGCTGCTCGTTGGAGTAGGCGATGATACCGGATTGGGCTCGATCTAACGAAGGACTTCATCATCTTCAACATGGTCCTCATGACCAATGTCTTCAGCTATGGTGGAGTCGCCAACTAGAATTTGTTCAGACTCAGGAGCCTCTGTGGGAGTAGGCTCATGCACAACAAGACGACGCTTGCGATTTGTGGAGGCTGGGAGTGCAACTGAGATGGTTTCAAGGTTCAATGGTTCTTGAACAGAAGTACGCTCTTTGCATGAAGACTTTGAAGACTTTGTCTTCAGCTTCTTATTCGAGGGAGCAGCATCAGAGGTGTCTTGGTGCTTCCTCTTATTGGCTTCAGCCTCAACTAGCTTTGTCTTTTGTTCAGAAGCTTCTGAAGGGACCTTTGGCTTCAAGCCAGTCATTCTGGTAGGGAAGACAATCCTTGGCCTTTCCTGCCTTGGAGCTTCGGGCAGCATCAGCAGATTTGTTCTTCTTCTTCTTTGCAGCAAGCTTGGAGTCAAGGCCTGGACGCCCAAGGGCCTTCCACTTCATGGCCTCATTGTGAGCCTGAACACATTTTTCAGCATAATACTTCATGCGCTCACGAGAGCCTTTGGCTTCCTCATGCTTCTTCTTGAATTGAGCCTTGAGGTCAATCATCATTTGCTTGAACTTTTGCACATCAGCAACACTGAGACTTGCCATGTGCTTCTTGAACTAGGCCTTCTCATAGTCAATCTTGTTTTTTAGCTCAATAATTTTTTGAGCTATAGCAAGATCCTTTGCAATGCTGCCTTGGGCAGCAGCAGATTTTCAATGGTAAGAGAAGGATCTTCAAACCATTCATCAATGAAGTTGTTCAGAATATCTGCATCAAAGGGAGGTAGATCTTTGAAAATCTTAGCTTCTTGCTTGCTCTTGATCAGAATCTCTAGAGTGTCATCAGCAAAGTCTTCATCACTGGATAGATCAATAACATTCTCTTCATTTCACAGAATGCTAGCTGGCGTTAGATCATTCCCAGAGATGTTCATGGGCTTCTTGGTCTTCTTGGAGACATGAGATTGATCTTCAGACTGCACACTAGATTCAGGAGGTGCAGCTTTTACAGGCTTCATTCTTGAAGCCTTTGGTGCAGTAACAAGTTTTGAAGCCTTAGATTTCTTTGGCTTCGGGGACTCTAGAGCATCTTCAGAGTCAGCTTCTTCAGCAGATTGTTCCACTGTGTCCTTTTGTGCAACAATATGGGATAGGAGCCCATCGAAGCTATTGAATGGGCAATCCTATTCTCATTGGCTTCACGAGTGCCATCAGACCTTGGAGAAGTTGGCCCTGGGTTGAAGTTTAGACCAAAAGCCTTCTTATTCTTGGCTGCAGACTCCTTTGCAAACTGATAATTGCTCTTGAACAAATCATTTTCTCGACACCATCTAAGACTAGATGGGTCGACATCTTCAGGATGGGGGCCTCAGACCATGCAAGGATACAATTCTTGTGCAATGGCTTCCGCCTTAGTTACAGACTACAACTTCTTATAGAAAATGTCACCCCATGGCTGCTTTAGGGCATTTTTCTCAGCATATTCAGGAGTCACGAAGTGATAATTGAACCACCGCTCTGCACAATATCTTTGAATCCATTGGATTCTTGATTTGCGCTGCCATAAGATTCTTCTAGATCAGACTTGTACAACTCGTAGAGATCTGGGCGCAGATCCAGAGCAGTGTTGCCACAATGCTGCCTGCCACCCTTCTTTGAAGATTTGTTAGAAGCCATTGGTGGCAACCTGAAAGGCTTCACAACTAAGTTTGGCTTCACTCTACTTGTCAGGTAAGAACTGGCTTCAGGTGAGTCAATATGCCGCTGTAAGAACTTTGCAAATGAATGCAGACTATGGGAACCAAGGGATTCCCCCATAGACATGTACCCGTGACAACATTAGAGATGCGAGGGAAGGAGAAGAGGTCATATGCATTATTAGAAGATTTTGAAGATAAATCAGTTTGAAGACATTGACCTCATAGCATGAAGACATTCACTTATTTGTAGTGAGTTGGTTCTAGATTTGTACGAATCCATGAATAAGTACAGTGAGGAATCTAACTACTTGTGAGACATAAGTGAATATACTTTGTAGGTTACGATATGTAGAATCGGGAACAAGTAGATCTGGAAGTGTGGAAACCACTTTTGGAATAAGTTGACAGATTCAATGGATCAAACAGGCAGTAAAAAGTGAGTTTTATTTACTGCACGAAGAACTTCTAGATGAGGCGAAGTGGATGCCGAGCAGTCCAATCTCCCACGCCCTAACTTGGCGGTAGAAGACACATACGACAGAGGCGGAGAAGACGATTGTCAGTGTCAAATCCGGCAGATCTCGGGTAGGTGGCCCCAAGTTGTGCGTCTAAGGATCAATGATAACAATGAACGAAGGGACACAATGTTTACCTAGGTTCGGGCCCTGTTAAAGGAGGTAAAACCCTACGTCCTACTTGATTGTATTCGATGAGTATAGAGATTACAAGAGTTGATCTACCTCGAGATCGTAATGGCCAAACCCTAGCTTGTCCAGCCTATGATTCTGATGATAGCCTCTACAGACTAAACCCTCCAGTTTATATACACACAAGAGGGGACTAGGGTTTGTACAAAGTCAGTTTACAAGGGAAGGAAACAATACATCCGGACTCTAATTTTGCCGTCCACGTACATAGGAAACCTACCCGAACACGGAGGATGGCCTTCCGCTTTATCACGGCCCATTCATCCCAGCCCTCATCCTTGGGCTGGACATCAGAGGACCCCCGGAACCAGCACTCCCTCAGTAGCCTCGGAACTTGCCTTCAATGACGATGCAGTATGCTGATTCATGTCTTCGGCTTTGCAAGGCGGGTTCTTCACCATATTCCGGATTAATGATAGTCCGGTATTGGCTTCTGCGTCCAGTCTTTATGATTCCTTCTTGTCGTCGCCTTGATTTCCATGCGTTGAACGAATGTGAATGGTCTGTAACTTTTTTACAATTCAACCCTTTACCAGGCGCGGGTGGCGTCTATATAACGAGGTTAGATCCCCAAACGCCACCTCACATCGCCCAAAGAGCACCGGAGCAAACCACGAAAAACTTCAAACCATGGCAAGCGCCCCTGGCTCCTCGCGCCCCCATGGCCCTCAAGAGGGGGATTGGCGAAGTTGTTCTGTATCCCACCTTCAGCTGAATCGACTTCAGATGCAAGGATATCTCCCCCTCCCCGGGGATCTAGTCTCCATGCGGGCGGGATTGGCTTCTACGGGCGATGATGTGCTAGCAGAGAACTTCCCCAACCCCGGCCAAGAGGAGAGGGTGTGCTTTATCTCGTTCCTTCTAAGGGGCGTAGGATTCCCAGTCCACCCTTCCTTAGGGGTCTATTGGAGTTCTATGGGATCCAGCTGCACAATCTCACGCCAGGTTCTATTCTGCACATCTCTGGTTTTGTCGCTCTCTGTGAATTATTTTTAGGCTGCGAGGCTCATTTCAAACTATGGAGAAAGTTCTTTTGCCTCGTTCCCGCCCATTTGGCTGAGGGTCTATATTCTAAGTGGGCGGCGTCGAAGTATGGTGCATAGATGGATCAGGCTACCCTGTTGGGACTCCAAAAAGGGGATCCGAAGAACGGTCTTCAGAATGGTTTTACATTGAGGATGTTCCCCTTCCGGACGCAGTTCGGCGCGGACTTCCCGAATTTGCCAACGCTCCTCTGAAGAAGCGACTCAACTGGCGCCCCAAGTCTCCCAAGCAAGAGGACAACTGGTTAGCAAGGTCAGACTACTTGCGCATTCCGGACTCTCCATTGTTGAAGTCATGGCCATCGCTATAGAACGATGCATTCAGCCACTCCAATCCAGAGTAGCCCCTTTATGGTGCTATAACGGGGAAGACGACGCGTCTCGTTATAGGCGAGAGGGTCCGGATAACCAAGCCGCTCTGGCTGTCTTGCTGGCCGACCTTTATAAGGGGGAGGAAGAAGATTTCGCCCGCTTGAATTGTCGGGAAGGCTTTTCCATGTACAACCCCATTGAATGGGTAAGTTGATCATTTATCAGCCTTAGTATTGGGATGCACTAATCAAAATACTCTGATTGCCTTAAAGCAGACATGGTGGAAGGTGGTTGAAAACATCTATTGCCCCTCCCCACCAGCCAGAGGACCATGCTCGCAACGAAGACCCCGAATTCCACGAGGATCTAGATATATTTGCAAAATTTGATGATGGAGTCTATTATCAAGCGAGGCTTGATAGCTCAGAGGTAGCCATTATGGCCGACTACCCCGACCTTTACCCTTTCGTTAAGGTAAGTGTTCGGAAATCATTCTAAAAGAGAGATACCTCCGCCCGCATCTCACTCACCGCACTAAACCATGCTTTACAAGATCGGCACTCAGCGAGCCGTACCCAATCACGGGCGGCCAAAAGGAAGACAGTGCCTTTGCGGGGCGAGCGTGCGGAACAAAAGGAGACCGAGAGTGCCACCAAGCCCCCTCCGTCACCAAAGGGGTATATTCCTCACTTCATGCCTATGAATAAGGCCGAATTGTCATCTTCCTCCTCCTTCTATCATCTCAGGGAGGCACAAGGTGAACCGTACCAAAGATCTCAGCCAGCCGAGCTGCAGCCAATCCGGCGCCGAAATCGTCAACTAGGACGGGGGCTCATATGGGGGTGACGCCGACTATTCCACCTCATGAAGATTCGGATGACATATCCGTCACCAATTCTGAAGTGCGATGAATCATCGACGCCTAAAAGAGACTCTGCGCGCCCCGGATTTCTCTGAATAGGAATTTAGCGCCCTCATTACCGTGGACACATATATCCGAGCTGCCCGGGACAGACTTACTGGAGTTACTCGCCTGTTATCGAAATATAAAAAGGTGAAAATTTGTGCGAAATTAATAGATATGTGCCAGTAGCCCCCTGATACGTCTCCAACGTATCTATAATTTTTTATTGTTCCATGCTATTATATTACCACTTTTGGATGTTTATGGGCTTTATTTTACACATTTATATCATTTTTGGGACTAACCTACTAATCGGAGGCCCAGCCCATATCGTTTTTTTGCCTATTTCAGTATTTCGAAGAAAAGGAATATCAAACGGAGTCCAAACGGAATGAAACCTTCGGGAGCGTTATTTTTGGAACAAATCTGATCCGGAGAGCTTGGAGTGCAAGCCAAGAAGCCTCCAAGGGCCCCACGAGATAGGAGGGCGCGCCCCCCCTGTAGGGGGCGCCCCCTATCTCGTGGGCCCCTCGGGCGGCCACCGATGTACTTCTTCCTCCTATATATACCTACGTACCCCGAAAACATCCAGGAGCACCACGAAACACAGTTTCCACCGCCGTAACCTTCTGTATCCACGAGATCCCATCTTGGAGCCCTTGCCGGCACTCTGCCGGAGGGGGAAGCAACCATGGAGGGCCTCTACATCAACATCCTTGCCCCTCTGATGAGTTGTGACTAGTTTACCACAGACCTACGGGTCTATAGTTATTAGTTAGATGGCTTCTTCTCTCTTTTTGGATCGCAATACAATGTTCTCCCCCTCTCTTGTGGAGATCTATTGGATGTAATATCTTTTTGTGGTGTGTTTTTCGAGATCCGATGAATTGTGGGTTTATGATCAAGTTTATCTATGAATAATATTTGAATCTTCTCTGAATTCTTTTATGTATGATTGAGTTATCTTTGCAAGTCTCTTCGAATTATCAGTTTGGTTTGGCCTACTAGATTGGTCTTTCTTGCCATGGGAGAAGTGTTTAGCTTTGGGTTCAATCTTGCGGTGTTCTTACCCAGTGACAGAAAGGGTTGCAAGACACGTATTGTATTGTTGCGATCGAGGATAACAGGATGGGGTTTATATCATATTGCATGTGTTTATCCCTCTACATCATGTCATCTTGCTTAATGCGTTACTCTGTTCTTATGAACTTAATACTCTAGATGCAGGCAGGAGTCGGTCGATGTGTGGAGTAATAGTAGTAGATGCAGGCAGGAGTCGGTCTACTTGTTATTGATGTGATGCCTATATACATGATCATGCCTAGATAATCTCATAACAATGCGCTTTTCTATCAATTGCTCGACAATAATTTGTTCACCCACTGTAATACTGATGCTATCTTGAGAGAAGCCTCTAGTGAAACCTATGGCCCCTGGGTCTATCTCTTATCATATTTGCTTTCAATCTACCTTTATTTGCATCTTTACTTTTTGCATCTATATCCTAAAATACAAAAAATATATTTATCTTATCGTATTATCTTTATTAGATCTCACTTCCGCAAGTGGCCGTGAAGGGATTGACAACACCTTTATTGCATTGGTTGCGAGTTCTGAGTTTGTTTGTGTAGGTGCGTGAGACTTTTGAGGAGCCTCCTACTGGATTGATACCTTGGTTCTCAAAACCGAGGGAAATACTTACGCTACACTTTGCTGCATCACCCTCTCCTCTTCGAGGAAAACCAATGCAAGCTCAAGACGTAGCAAGAAGGATTTCTGGCGCCGTTGCCGGGGAGGTCTTCGCTCAAGTCAAGACATACCAAGTACCCATCACAAACCCATCTCCCTCGCATTTACATTATTTGCCATTTGCCTCTCGTTTTCCTCTCCCCCACTTCACCCTTGCCGATTTTTCTCCCTCTCTTTCCCAACTCCTCCTCTCTTTTCGTTTGTCTTCTTTTGTGTGCATGTTTGCTTTCCTGACCTTATGGCTGCGCCTAAGGGCCCTGACCACCTTCTCAAAAGGATGGATGAGATTGAATCAAATATTAGAAGTTTTATGAATTTGCAATTTGAGCATAATAATTTCTTTAGAAAAGAGCTTAAGGAACAAAAAAGTTTTTTGGGTTTCATGAACAAAGAGCTTGATGATATGAATAAAGAATTCTATGGTGTTAACGCTCAAATTACCCGGCTTGAAAATGCTATAGCCAAAATTTCTGACAAGCAAGCCACCTTAGTCAATAAGATGGCCGCTAAACCAGAAAAAATACATGAAAATAATGATGAGGATCTTAAAGTTATTGATACGTCTCCGATTAGATCTATGTTTTGCAATATGAATTTTGATGATTATGGGAGTGATGATGAATCAACTTTGCCTAGAAGGCGTCCCAAAAATTCGGAGTCTTTAGATCTTGATGTTAAATTTGGTAAAAGTGAGATTGGAGAATCCTGAACTTCTAATAATATTGAACTTACTACCTCAGATTTCAAGGAATTTGATTATGAAATTGTTCTTTAAAAGGGTGTATTTCCTTGTTGCAATCCGTTGTTAATTCTCCTCATGCTTATAGTCAAAACAAAGCTTTTACCAAACATATTGTTGATGCCTTGATGAAATCTTATGATGAAAAACTTAATTTGTAAGTTTCTATACCTAGAAAACTTAATGATGAGTGGGAACCTACTATAAAGATTAAGATTAAAGATTATGAGTGTTTTGCTTTGTGTGATTTGGGTGCTAGTGTTTCCACGATTCCGAAAACTTTATGTGATATTCTAGGTTTCCATGATCTTGATGATTGCTCTTTAAATTTGCACCTTGCGGATTCCACCATTAAAAAGCCTATGGGAAGGATCAATGATGTTCTCATTGTTGCAAATAGAAACTTGGTGCCCGTAGATTTTATCGTTCTTGATATAGATTGCAATCTTTCTTGCCCTATTATTCTTGGTAGACCTTTCCTTAGAATGATTGGTGCGATTATTGATATGAAGGAAGGAATATTAAATTCCAATTTCCATTAAAGAATTGCATGGAGCACTTTGCAAGAAAGAAATTTAAATTTCCTTATGAATCTATCATGCGTGCTACTTATGAATTTAGTGCCAAAGATGGCACTCGTTAGATCTATCTTTGTTTTTATGCCTAGCTAGGGGCGTTAAACAATAGCGCTAGTTGGGAGGCAACCCAATTTTCTTTATGTTTTTTGTTTTTGCTCCTGTTTAGTAATAAATCTTGCATCTACCTTCTGTTTAGATGTGTTTTTATCTTTTAATTAGTGTTTGTGCCAAGGAGAACCTATAGGATAACCTACGATGATAGTTGATTTGATTCTGCTGAAAAACAGAAACTTTGCGCGCACGAATATAATTTTGTTAAATCACAGGAACGTGCTTTTGCGTTGATTCCTTTTGCTTCTGTTCAATAGACAAATTTTCCAGGACTTCCTATTTTGGTAGGATTTTTAGAGGTCCATAAGTTTGCTTTAGTTACAGATTGCTACAGACTGTTCTGTTTTTGACAGATTCTGCTTTTCGTGTGTTGTTTGCTTATTTCAATGCATCTATGGCTAGTAAATCAGTCTATGAACCATAAATAAGTTGGAATACAGTAGGTTTAACACAAAATTAAATAAAGAATGAGTTCATGGCAGTACCTTATGTGGTGGTTTTGTTTTCTTTCACTTACGGAGCTTATAAGATTTCCTGTTGAGTTTTGTGTTGTGAAGTTTTCATGTTTTGGGTAAAGCTTTTACGGTCTATGGAATAAAGAGTGGCAAGAGCCTAAGCTTGTGGATGACCATGGCACACCAATACATTCAATAATAGCCAAAAGCCTAAGCTTGGGTATGCCCCGGGAAGGCATCCCCTCTTTCGTCCCCGTTCATTGGTAACTTTACTTGGAGCTATATTTTTATTTGCCACATGATATGTTGTTTGCTTGGAGCGTCGTGTATTATATTAGTCTTTTATTTTTAGTTTACCACAATCATCCTTGCTGTACACACCTTTTTGGAGAATCCTATTTGATTAGAATTTGCTAGAATACTCTATGTGCTTCACTTATATCTTTTGAGCTTAATAGTTTTTGCTCTAGTGCTTCACTTATATCTTTTAGAGCACGGTGGTGTCTTAATTTTGAAGAAACTTCTAGTCTCTCATGCTTCACTTTATTATTTTGAGAGCCTTTTAGAACAGCATGGTATTTGCTATGATCATAAAGTTGGTCCTAGAATGATGAGCATGCAAGTTGGGTATAATAAAAACTATCATAGAAAGTGAATTGGATGCTATGATCAATTTGATGCTTGATAATTGTTTTGAGATATGGAGTTAGTGATATTAAAGTCATGCTAGTTGGGTGATTATGAATTTAAATAATGCTTGTGTTGAAGCTTGTGATTCCCGTAGCATGCTCGTATGGTGAACCACTTTGTGATGAAGTTGGAGCACAATTTTATTTATTGATTGTCTTCCTTATGAGTGGCGGCCGGGGACGAGCGATGGTCTTTTCCTACCAATCTATCCCCCTAGGAGCATGCGCGTAGTACTTTGGTTTTTGATGACTTCTAAATTTTTGCAATAAGTATATGAGTTCCTTTGATTAATGTTTAGTCCATGGATTATACTCACTCTTTCACCCTTCCACCATTGCTAGCCTCTCTTGTATCGTGCAATTTTCACCGGTACCATACACCCATCATACTTCTTCTTCAAAACAGCCACCATACCTACCTATTATGGCATTTCCATAGCCATTCCGAGATATATTTCCATGCAACTTTCCACCGTTCCGTTCATATGACACACATTACTTTTGTCATATTGCTTTTTGTATGATCATGTAGTTGACATTGTATTTATGGCAAGGCCACCTTCATAATTTTCATACATGTCGCTCTTGATTCATTGCATATCCCGGTACACCGCCAGAGGCATTCATATAGAGTCATATCTTGTTCTAGCTTTGAGTTGTAAATCCATAAAGTGTGATAATCTTCATTATTAGAGCATTGTCCTAGTGAGGAAAGGATGATGAAGACTATGATTCCCCCACATGTCGGGATGAGACTTCAGACTTTAAAAAAAAGGGGAGAAAGGCTAAAATGAAAAAAAAAGATAGGCCAAAGAAAAGAAAAAAGAAGAAGAAAGAAAAAAGAAGAAAAGAAGAAAATAAAAATGAGAGAAAAAGAGAGAAGGGACAATGCTACTATCTCTTTTTCCACACTGGCGCTTCAAAATAGCACCATGATCTTCATGATAGAGAGTCTCATATGTTGTCACTTTCATATACTAGTGGGAATTGTTCATTATAGAACTTGGCTTGTATATTCCAATGATGGGCTTCCTCAAAGTGCCCTAGGTCTTCGTGAGCAAGCAAGTTGGATGCACCCCACTTAGTTTCTTTTGTTGAGCTTTCATATATTTATTGCTCTAGTGCATCCATTGCATGGCAATCCCTACTCACTCACATTGATATCTATTAATGGGCATCTCCATAGCCCGTTGATACGCCTAGTTGATGTGAGACTATCTTCTCCTTTTTGTCTTCTCCACAACCACCCTTCTATTCCACATATAGTGCTATGTCCATGGCTCACGCTCATGTATTGCATGAAAGTTGAAAAAGTTTGAGATTATTAAAGTTGGAATACAGTAGGTTTAACACCAAAATAAATAAAAATGAGTTCATTGCAGTACCTTATGTGGTGGTTTTGTTTTCTTTCACTAACGGAGCTTATAAGATTTCCTGTTGAGTTTTGTGTTGTGAAGTTTTCAAGTTTTGGGTAAAGCTTTTATGGACTATGGAATAAGGAGTGGCAAGAGCCTAAGCTTGGGGATGCCCGTGGCACCCCAAGATATTCAAAAATAGCCAAAAGCCTAATCTTGGGGATGCCCCGGGAAGGCATCCCCTCTTTCGTCTTTGTTCATTGGTAACTTTACTTGGAGCTATATTTTTTTCGCCAAATGATATGTGTTTTGCTTGGAGCGTCGTGTATTATATTAGTCTTTGCTTTTTAGTTTACCACAATCATCCTTGCTGTACACACCTTTTGGGAGAAGCCTATTTGATTAGAATTTGCTAGAATACTCTATGTGCTTCACTTATACCTTTTGAGCTTAATAGTTTTTGCTCTAGTGCTTCACGTATATCTTTTAGAGCACGGTGGTGTCTTAATTTTGAAGAAATTGCTAGTCTCTCATGCTTCACTTATATTATTTTGAGAGTCTTTTAGAACAGCATGGTATTTGCTATGATCATAAAGTTGGTCCTAGAATGATGAGCATCCAAGTTGGGTATAATAAAAACTATCATAGAAAGTGAATTGGATGATATGATCAATTTGATACTTGATAATTGTTTTGAGATATGGAGGTACTGATATTAAAGTCATGCTAGTTGGGTGAATATGAATTTAAAGAATGCTTGTGTTGAAGTTTGTGATTCCCGTAGCATGCACGTATGGTGAACCGCTTTGTGATGAAGTTGGAGCACAATTTTATTTATTGATTGTCTTCCTTATGAGTGGCGGTCGGGGACGAGCGATGGTCTTTTCCTACCAATCTATCGCCCTAGGAGCATGCGCTAGTGCTTTGATTTTTGATGACTTCTAAATTTTTGCAACAAGTATATGAGTTTTTTGATTAATGTTGAGTCCATGGATATTATGCACTCTTTCATCCTTCCACCATTGCTTGCCTCTCTTGTATCGTGCAACTTTCGCCGGTACCATACACCCACCATACTCCTTTCTCAAAACAGCCACCATACCTACCTATTATGGCATTTCCATAGCCATTCCGAGATATATTGTCATGCAACTTTCCACCATTCGGTTCATATGACACGCATTACTTTTGTCATATTGCTTCTTGCATGATCATGTAGTTGACATTGTATATGTGGCAAGGCCACCTTCATAATTTTCATACATGTCGCTCTTGATTCATTGCATATCCCGGTACACCGTCGGAGGCATTCATATAGAGTCATATCTTATTCTAGCTTTGAGTTGTAAATCCATAAAAGTGTGATGATCTTCATTATTAAAGCATTGTCCTAGTGAGGAAAGGATGATGAGGACTATGATTCCCCCACAAGTCAGGATGAGACTTCGGACTTTACAAAAAAAAAGAGAAAGGCCAAGAAGAAGAAAAAAGGCCAAAGAAAAAAAGAAAGAAAAAAAAAGAAAAAAATAAAAAGAAGAAAAATAAAAAAATGAGAGAAAAAGAGAGAAGGGACAATGCTACTATCTCTTTTTCCACACTTGTGCTTCAAAATAGCACCATGATCCTCATGTTAGAGAGTCTCATATGTTGTCACTTTCATATACTAGTGGGAATTTTTCATTATAGAACTTGGCTTGTATATTCCAATGATGGGCTTCCTCAAAAGTGCCCTAGGTCTTCGTGAGCAAGCAAGTTGGATGCACCCCACTTAGTTTCTTTTGTTAAGCTTTCATATATTTATAGCTGTAGTGCATCCGTTGCATGGCAATCCCTACTCACTCACATTGATATCTATTAATGGGCATCTCCATAGCCCGTTGATATGCCTAGTTGATGTGAGACTATCTTCTCCTTTTTTTGTCTTCTCCACAACCACCATTCTATTCCACATATAGTGCTATGTCCATGGCTCACGCTCATGTATTGCGTGAAAGTTGAAAAAGTTTTAGATTATTAAAGTATGAAACAATTGCTTGGCTTGTCATCGGGGTTGTGCATGATTAAATACTTTGTTTGATGAAGATAGAGCATAGCCAGACTATATGATTTTGTAGGGATAACTTTCTTTAGCCATGTTATTTTGAGAAGACATGGTTACTTTGATTAGTATGCTTGAAGTATTACTATTTCTTATGTCAATATGAACTGTTATTTTGTATTCTTTTGGATTTGAACATTCATGCCACAATAAAGAAAATTACATTACGAATTATGCTAGGTAGCATTCCACATCAAAAATTCTCTTTTTATCATTTACCTACTCGAGGACGAGCAGGAATTAAGCTTGGGGATGCTTGATACGTCTCCAACGTATCTATAATTTTTTATTGTTCCATGCTACTCCCTCCGTTCCGAAATACATGACGTTTTACGTCTGCACATTGAAATTTCGTAACGCTACGAAATATACGCGTTTTCCATTTTTACCCTCGACCGCATCGCTCTCAGTCCCTCTCTCTCACTCTCTCTGTCTCCCTCGCCCGTATCGCTCAATGCCTCTCTCCCACCGCATCTCCCTCCCCCGTGGCGCCGCCGCATCTCCCTCGCCCGCCTCGCCGCGCATCTCCCTCGCCCGCGTAGCAGCCGCATCTCCCTCGCCTGCATCGTTGCGTCAGTGGCCATCAGTGCATCTCCCTTAACCACGTCGCCGCTGCCCTCTTTCTCTCGCGTCATCTCTCGCATCATCCCTGCTTCGTTGTCCCAAGATTTGATTTTTACCGCCAGAGGAGCTGCTAGAGTAGGAGGAGCTGCAGGAAGAGGAACTGTGGCGGTGAGAAGCTGCCGGATCTGTGCGGCTGTGGGGAGCTGCTGCATCTGTGTGGCGGTGACAAGGAGCAATAGGCGGTGCCGAGCACCGATGTGCTGAAGGAGAGGAGGATGGTGAGCAGCTGGACCCACGACGGCACCTCCGCCCTGCCCCCGTCCTTGAGCATGTCATACACCACCTGACGCCGAAGGATGCGGTCAAACACCACTTGCGGCAGCTTGTCGTCACCACGGCCGCCGCCGTCCTCCTCGCGTGCGGCCTCCATGAGCGACTCCTTGAGGAGCAGCTGTTGCGTCAGGTGGCGAGAGGATGGACGCGGTGGCCCGGCTGTGCATCCATGGATGATGACTCCTTGAGGTATTGCTCTCTCTTCCTCTTCCTGTCTCTTCTCCGTGAACACTTAATAGGGTTAAGAGTAGGACTGATTTTACTACTCCTCTTGCAATAGTACTGTTGTTTCCTCACCAACATCTGTGCTACTGTAGTTTTGGTTAAATTTGCAATGAGCTAGTGGAGTATACTATACTCCTCTTGCAGTAATACTGTACTGTACTCATCTTACAGTAGCTAGTGAGTACTCCAACAGTACTTACTGTAGTTTCTCTCCATCTTCTCTCCATTTTAACTGAAAGTTTAATTTAAACTTTAAAATTAACTGAAGCTTTACTTCAAAACTGCAATTGTTCTGCTGTAATTTCTGTAGTTTAAGTATTGTTTTCGAGTAGTGGTTGCAAAATTTGGAGTAGCAAACAGATCCAATATTTGGAGTACCTGAATAATCAGATTTGGAGTTTCTGGTTTGCAGTCAGATTAGCTTGGAGCAGTAGCAGTGCTTGCTCTGCTCTTCTCTTCTCAAATAAAAAAAGTGAGTTCAAGATTTGGAGTAGTGTAGATCTTCTCTTCTCTTTTCAGTTAATTTAAATTAACTCAAACCTTTCAGTTTCTTTAATTAAATTAACTGAAACCTTTTTCTATTAATTAAACTAACTTAAACCTTATTCTGTTAATTAAACTAATTGAATGAAACCTTTTACTGTTTAGTGGGGTAATTTAGTGTATATTGCTCTTCTCCTCTCCTCTCTTCTCTTCTCTTCTCTTCAGTACTTGGCAGTAGGAGTAGTTCTTGGAGTAGGAGTGTTGTGTAGGACAGCAGTAGTATTACCCAGTGACAATTCCAGTAGGAGTAGTTCTTGGATCTCTTCTTTTCTCCTTTCTTTTCTTGAATTGGAGTACTCCTGGACATTAGTACTGTCTTGTTTATTAATAAAGCATTGGAGTACTCCTGGACATCAGTACTCCATGGAGTTACTTACTCCAATAGCTTAATCCAGTTACTTACACTCTTCTTATCTCTCCTCTCTTCTCTTCTCTTATCTGGAAATTAACTGTAAATTAAAACCTTTTCTATTAATTAAATCTAAAATAAACCTTTTTAGTTAATCAAACTTAAATTAAAGCTTTTTAGTTAATTAAACTTAAATTAAACCTTTTCTGTTAATTAATTCTAAATTAAACATTTTCTGCTAATTAAATCTAAATTAATCCTCTCCTCTTCTATTCCACTCCTTTCCTCTCCTAGACCTTTCCTCCTAAGAAAAAAAGAGAATTCGCTCCACACAAGCCGATGCAAACATATGGAGGAAAAATAATCATACAAATGGAGTAAAAAAATCCACTCCGCACAAGCCTTTGCAAACATACTCAAATATGGATTATAATCATACTCCACACAAATAATCACAAGGATGCAACAAGCATACTCCACAAGCCTCATCTCAGGTTTGTTGACAACAAGCATCTCAAGTCTCTTGGCAACAAGCATCTCAAGTCTCTTGAAAACAAGCATCTCAAGTCTCTTGGCAACAAGCATCCTAAGTCTCTTGACAACAAGCATCCTCAGGTCTCTTGGCAACAGCATCTCAGGTCTCTTGACAACAAGCATCTCAAGTCTCTTGGCAACAAGCATATCAAGTCTCTTGACAACAAGCATCTCAAGTCTCTTGGCAACAAGCATCTCAAGTCACTTGGTAACAAGCATCTCAAGTCTCTTGGCAACAAGCATCTCAAGTCTCTTGACAACAAGCATCCTCAGGTCTTTGGCAACAGCATCTCAGGTCTCTTGACAACAAGCATCCTCAGGTCTCTTGGCAACAAGCATCTCAAGTCTCTTGACAACAAGCATCTCAAGTCTCTTGACAACAAGCATCCTCAGGTCTCTTGGCAACAACATCTCAGGTCTCTTGACAACAAGCATCTCAGGCCTCTTCCATTACTGAACCCTCTCCATTAGCCCTAAGTTGTGTAGGGCATTTGCGTAAACCTCTTGAGGGCACGACAATCTTGGAGGTAGCTGCCCAAGACCCTCGAGCCTTTCCTTGTTCACATGTGGTATTTTATACCCATTGCCCCCTGCATGGTTCAGGATCTCAATCATGCACGTTTGCAGAGTTAGGAAAATTCTATTGAGCTTGTAAACCTCATAGCCTTCAAATTCCTCCAAAACACCATTAATAAGGTCTTGTAGTGTTTTAGGACTCAGACAATCTGTTAGGGATTGAAGCGAGTTGAAAAACCCAAGGTCAAGCACATTCAAATCAGGACTGTTGGCAGGCTGTTGTATTATTCTGATGTCAAGTCCAGTTTTTGCGACAGCTACTAGAAATTCTAGGTCATTTGGCAAGATATGGGGCTTAGCATTATCCTGCTGAATATAGATGGTCTGTCCAGCATCACTTTCAGGACAAACTGCTTGTATCACTGGCAAGACCTTCTCTATCAGGAACTCCCTCATCACTTTTCTGTTGACCTTTATTAACTTTGTCTCTGTTGTACCTCTGGGCCTGTTATCACTTCTCCTCTGAGAAGGAACTTCTTTAACAAATGGCCAGGTACCGATTTTCCCAGAGAAGGTCACGTTTCCTTCATGATCCCACCTCGGCCTAGCAACGGCCGTTAAGAACATCACCTTGCCAATGCAGTTGCCATGTATAGGCCTCGTAGGCTCCTCCTCCCCATCCAGCAGATAGTAGGTCTTATTTTTCTTTGTCATATTGAACCACTTCTCATCAATGTGCACAACATTATGCATCATCTTGAATTTAGGCCTTGAAGTTTCTATCGTTGTCTCGTCAAGCATTGACATACAAAATTCCATCCTATCCTTCATATTCTTTTCCTTTAGAGTTGGCTTCACATAGTTTGTGTGCCTTTTTATCAAATTTAGCTTGAACTTTCTATGAAGTGTGGTAGGGATACATCCCAATTGCGAAGCTAGAGATCTGATAGTGGACCTCTTGTTTAGTGGGATGGTAGGGATTTGCTCTAAATTGATGTCCTTTGGCTTTCTTCCAGAGTTTCCTTTTCTCTGATCGGAAACATCCACCTCTAAACCATCTGAAATTTGCTCAATCGCCTTCTGCCAAACTCTCTGTATACTCCTCACTTCTACCTTAAAAAATTGTGCAATGTCTTTCTTATCATTTCTTTTGAATTTTTCACCTCTGCTCATGCACACTGAATGCAATGCCACATAAGCAGCATACTTTTGCTCGTTAGTGAGGGTTTACTTTTTTCTAACTCCTTGCTCAATAACTGCAACAAGAAACAAAACAATGAAAAAAAATATTAGTCCATGCTCAAATGATCAAATGAAAAACAACAAGAAATGATCAAATGATGAAATGCTCAAATGATAAATTGATGAAATGATAAATGAGCTACTGTTCATTTTCAGAAACTAGAGTTACTGTTCATTTTCAGAAACTTGCTAAATGAGCTACTCTTACTGTTCATTTTCAGAAACTAGAGTATTCAGTTTGATCTAAACTTGATCATGTTTTTCATGGATTATTCAGTTTGATCACTACTTGATCATATTTTTCCTGGAGTATGATCTAAACTTGATCATGAAAATTGGTCACTAGTTTATCATATTTTTCCTGGAGTATTCAGTTTGATCTAAAGTTGCTAAATGAACTATTCATTTTCAGAAACTGGAGTAGTATTACTATTGTTGTTACAATTGTTGTTTCAGTTAACTTGGAGTAGTTCACTTCTGTTTCATGATCTAACTTGGAGTATAACACTTGCAGATGATTATTAACACTTGCAGAGTACCAAATGAATTTGCTAATACCAAACTTTGTTGTTAAACATTTTTTATACCAAATGCATTTTTTAATTGCTCAACACTTGCTTGCTACTCCATTATAGGGGTACAAATGAACTATTGATTGTTCATGGCAGGAGTACTGGAGCTCACCAACTACATCTTGACCGGGATCGATGCCCTCTTCCTCTTCCATGTTCATATCATGTTGGAGTATGTCTTCTTCTTCGGCTGGAGTGCAATTGAGATCAAAATCCATGCCTCCGCCCTGAATATGTCTATTTCCTTTTTCAGGTACTGCCTATTCTGAAGTTGGTGCAATGGAGCCTGGAGCTGCACCTTCTGGACCTGGAGCCTATTCAGGTACTGCCACAGTATAAGTTTATGCAACATCAAGCACTGTAGTACTCCAACATCATGCATTTCTAGTCCTGTCATGAAAATGATGTTGCATGATGTTGTAAAAGTGATTCTGCCCCTGTAGTACTTCATCATGCAATTGTATTCCAACATCATGCTATTCTGTTAATGACACTCCAACATCATGCAACTGTTTCAATAGTATTGCACTTTTACTCCAGTGCAGCACTGATTTTTGAATGCTCCAACATCATGCAACTACTCCAACATCATGCAACATCATGCTCCAGTACTGATTTTTGTCATGCTAAATTCTGTTGCCACAACCCTCAACACCATGCAACTGAATTGCCCATTTTTGGACCTGTTGAACGACCAGGACCTGAAGCCGGTGGCGATCTGCAGTACCTGGAGGTGGAGCTGGCGAGGTCCTGGGAGGGTGACGGCAATCTGCAGCAGGGCACTGGCCTTGGGATGACGAGGTGGGGATTTGCTGGCCCAGGACGAGGAGGGGGATCTGCTGGCCCAGGAAGACAGGGAGGATGGGAGGGGATCTGCTGGGTGAGATGGGAGGCGATGGAGGTGGAGGATCCAGAGGTGGGGGCAATGGAGGTGGACGATCCAGAGGTGGGGGCAATGGTGGTGGGGGCGATGGAGTTGGAGGATCCAGAGGTGGGGGGCGATGGAGGCGGGCGGATCTGGAAGACGACCTGGGTGGAGATCGAGGAGAGAATTCAAAACTAAAGGGTAACCTTGTCATTTCGCTGCCTTTTCACCTCGTCGGGAAAAATCCCTAGCGTTGTCGGCGTTCTGGGAATGGGGGTCCCCAGACTTGCCTGCCTGCGGCCTGCGGCGTGGCTCAAAGGAGGCCCAGCACAGCCCATCTTCATCAATGCAGACTCAAGACCCTCGCGAGGGGCCAAGCCTCACGGGGCGGACGACAAGGAGCTTCCTCAGGCATGGCCTCGTCAGGCTGGCTCATGAGGAGGCGGAGAGTTCAAGGCAGGGTACCTCGCGAGGTGCCCGTGACGCAAGCCATGACGACCAAGGGTGCCAGTCGGGCGTCAGCCCGCGCAGTGTCCTCCTTTCCTCTTTGGTGCAAAGGGAGCAAGCGCAGGCGAGAGCATCAAGCAAAGGCGTCCATTTCAGTGCAACAAGACCAAGACGAGCCCAACGGCCGGAAGGAAGTCATTGTGGAGCCCAAGCCGGCGTCACCACCGGAGCCTTTGGCAGGCGAGGACCAACTTTAGTCAGGATAAGTGTACCCGCTGTTCCCCTTCAAAATGGCCAATTGTTGGCGCCCTTCCCGCTGAATATTTGGGAAGAGGCCCATGGCCTTTGCCTATAAATAGGATTAGCCACCCGCAAGGTAGGGGCATCGGAGG
The DNA here is from genome assembly GCF_018294505.1 of Triticum aestivum. Classification (NCBI taxonomy): domain Eukaryota; kingdom Viridiplantae; phylum Streptophyta; class Magnoliopsida; order Poales; family Poaceae; genus Triticum; species Triticum aestivum. The sequence goes on along the minus strand of NC_057810.1, from coordinate 299,715,576 downwards.
AACAGGGAGAACGAGGAAGGCATCGAGAGATCGAGAGAACAAGGATAGAAAGACACACACAGAGAGAGAAAGAGGCGACTGAACTCCTCCTAGCAGTTTGTCGTGCCAGCCAAGAATAGACCCTCGCGAGGCTGTTCTCCCTTTGTATTGTTCATCATCAAGCCCAAGAGGCAATCCACCACACCATACACTGGAGTAGGGTATTACACCACAATGGTGGCCTGAAACAGTATAAATCTTGTGTCCCTTGTGCTGTTCAGTTTTGTAGTTTAGATCTTAGCGAGTCGGCGAAGAGCAAGCTGGTAGAGGGTTGAATCTCCGCGCGCACCCTAGTGTTCGAACCTCAAGGCTCTACCGGAACCCGAAATCCGACATTTGGCGCGCCAGGTAGGGGTGTGCCGGAATCTGCCTTCCATCATGTCGTTCTTCCCTGACCACCGCAACCATGTCTGACGCTCATCGGGCTTGCGCCGAGCCCGGAGCCGCCCTCGACTCCCATGTCGCCCAGACGGTTCCCGTTGGCGGGCGCCCTCGTCGTTCCCCTTCACTTGCCGTCAACGCCACCACCGGCCCAGCGGGGAACAAGCAGCAAGCATCGTCCCAGCATCCGTCCATGAGGCGGGACGGCCGCACCGCCACGCCCTCGCTCACCCCCGCTGGTTCTTCGTCACGTGCACCCCGCGCGGCCATGGAGGCCCGAGCTGCGCTCATCGCGCCAAACGAGCTCCTGTGCTACCGCCCCATCGACGACGTCTACGAAGAATGACTCGATCGAGTCGCCGAGCTCGTCCGCGCCGCAGGAGGTGCCCCCGCACCGTCCTTCTCGCTGCACCGCACCCCGCCCTGCGCGGGCAATGAAGCTCCTGGGGCGCCTCAGCCGCCTCCTCCCCAAGAAGGCGCCCTGGCCCCAAGAAGCGCGGCCCCTGGGCGGAACCCGCTCCGTCAGGCGCCAGCGTGGCAAGAGCAGAGCTGCCAAGAAGTCCCCCGCCCTCGAGAAGCTGCCCGAGCGCTCCCTGCTCCAGCACGTCAAGACCCTGCGCTGCCCCCAGCCGCGGCGCATGGGGACCCGCAGGACCAAGCTCTCCATCGCCCAAGGCCCCCCGTGGCCACGGCGGGCTGCCGCGCCTTCACCTCCGAGCTGCGCAGCGTCGCGTGGCCCGGCAAGTTCAAGGCAGACCTGCCCCCTTGCTACGACAGCACGGCTGACCCTGCGGAGTTCCTCCAACTCTACGAGTTGGGCATCGAAGTTGCCAACGGAGACGAAAAGGTCATGGCGAACTGGTTTCCCATGGCGCTCAAGGACGGGGCCCACACCTGGCTCCTGAATCTGGCCCCAGGCACGATCTCTTCCTGGGATGAGACGCGCACCTGCTTCATCGTCAACTTCCAGGGTACTCGCGACCGGCCACCCGCCGTGAGCCACATGCGCCGTATCAAGCAGCAGCCAGGGGAAACCCTGCAGAAGTACATCCAGCGCTTCAACAACGCGCACCTCAAGATCCCCAGGGTAACAGAGGAGGCCATCATCTCTGCCTTCTCCGATGGTGTGCGCGACGTCAAGATGAAGGAGGAGCTGGCGATGCATGAAGACCTGTGCACCTCCTTGCAGCTGTTCAACTTTGCAATCAAGTGCGCCAGGGCTGAGGAGGGGCGCCTCTCCCTCCTCGAGCTGCCTGCCGCGGACCCCGAAGATAAGAAGCCCAAGGCCAAGGACGTGAAGCGCAAGGGGTCTGCCGTGCTCGCGGCCGAGCCAGACACCAAGCGGGGCAGAGATCAGCCCGAATCCTTCAAGGGCAGTCGGTACTGCGTGTACCACGACTCCACACTCACAACACAAATGAATGCTAAGAGCTCCGGGCCGTGCGTGAAGGAAGGGTCGGCAGACGTCCCGACCGCAGCGACCGGGGCTACGGCCGAGGAGGAGGAAGGAATGCAGGACGCTAGGAAGACCGCGGCCCGCGCCAAGGGTGGCGCGACCAACCTCGCGAGGACCGCTGGCAGTACCCGCCTCGCGAGGGAGGATGGAGGGATCAGCCTCGCGAGGATCGCCCGCAAGGGAACGCAGGCCTCCCTCCGCTGCCGCCACAGCCAAGGAGAAATGAACACCGTCATCAGGATGAGGGGGCTGGGGGCTTCCAGGAACCACGTGCAATCGCCTGCATCCTGGGCGGAGCTCAAGCCCCAGCCTCTCAGCGCATCTTCAAGCAGTTCGCCCGCGAAGTGAATGCAGTCCTCCCCAAGCTCGAGGCCACGCGCCCTCTCAGGTGGTCGGTATGCCCCATCACCTTCAGCTCAGCGGATCAGCTCAAGTGTGCGGCCACAGCCGGAGTCCTCCCGATGCTTTGTTCCCCAATCATCAGCAATGTGCTGGTCACCAAGACTCTCATCGACGGCGGGGCAGGGCTCAACGTCTTGTCCGTGGAAACATTCAACAATCTTCAAGTGCCTTACAGTCAGCTTCAGCCAACCAAGCCCTTCTCCGGAGTCACCGACGGCTCCACGGTCCAGATCGGGCAGGTCCGCCTTCCTGTCACCTTCGGGGCACGCGACAACTACCGCACGGAGCTCATCGACTTCGACGTCGCCCACATTCGTCTGCCGTACAACGCCATCCTCAGGTACTCGGCGCTGGCCAAGTTCATGGCCGTAACCCACCACGGCTACAATGTCCTCAAGATGCCAGGAATCGGCGGGGTCATCATGGTGCCCTGCGAAGAGAGAGACGCAGTGTGCTCCATGGAGCGAGCCTTTCAGGCCGCGTCACTGGAAGACCCAGACCGCAGCAGTAGGAGGCCTCCCGAGGCCGCACTCAAGAAGAAGAAGACATCAACCGGCCAGGCCCCTCAGGAGGTAGGCCCCTTAGGGCCCGCGCTTGGCCAGGAGGAGCCTCCTTCCATCACATAGGGAAGCGTGCCCAGCGCCCTCCTTAGGCAGGGCTCGGGGGCTCTCCCCTGGAGGGCCGCCGACCTCGCCAAGATCACGAGGGAGGTTCTTGGGCACCAAGTGGAGGCGTGCTTGGAAGCACGTTTCCCTCAAGAAGGAGCAAGGCAAGGAGGGCCAAACCCTCAGGAGTTTGTCAACAAGGACATTCAGGAGTTACAGGAGTCAAGGGTCATGAGAGGCAGCCGCCGCCTACCCGCTGTGGCCCCCCATCCAGGCGAGGATGGTGTGCTGCGCATCTGCATCGACATACCACGGCTCAACCGAGCCGCGTCTCAAGAGCGCCTCTGGCCCTCGAGAGTGGGACGTTGCGAGGGTCCGCCCCACAGCTACATGCGCATGCCTTACGGCCTGCCGAATGCGGCTGCTGCGCACCAGCGTCTCATGAGGGCCATCTTGGAGGCTCAAGAGGTCAGGCGTGCCGTAGCCCTGGCGGAGATGGAGATGGCCCGCGAGGAGCCGCCAGCGCCTCCAGAGCCTTCAGAGGACCCTGGGCCTGGGGGCTCGTGAGGGTCGGCTCCCGCAGCCCACCGAGTCTGCTACACCAACACCCCTTCGTCCCCAACATCATCAGGTGACATCTTTTAAGTTTCATTTCTGGCTGGGAGCGCCTTCAGGGCCGCATTATTCCCAGGCCACGTGGGTCCGTCCCTATGGCATGTACCCCTTTTTATTTCATGTCCTTAGCTTATCTTATTAGGGGCGCCCCTCGGGCCGCATCATCCCCAAGCCGCTCGGGCCTATCCCAGCGGCATGTATCCTTCTTGCGTCTATCTTAGGACTATGCTTTCGATACACCATGCTTGTTATTTGGTGCCTTTTTCTCCTGGGTGTCGAAATCTTGCACGTTAAAGGGGGGGTGCCTGAGCATCGCGACTCAGGGCTCCTACCGGCTCTCCGGCCCTCACCCTCTAGTCTTGTCCATGGCATCGTGACCTGGCAAGCCAGCAGCGGCTGAGACCAGCCCGAGAGCCGGGACCCGAGGACGTAGAGTTTCGTCATCTAACCCAGCTTGCGCATTAAAGGGGGGGTGCCTGAGCATCGCGACTCAGGGCTCCTACCGGCTCTCCGGCCCTCACCCTCTGGTCTTGTCCATGGCATCGCGAGCTGGCAAGCCAGCGACGGCTGAGACCAGCCCGAGAGCCGGGACCCGAGGACGTAGAGTTTCATCATCTAACCCAGCTTGCGCGTTAAAGGGGGGGTGCCTGAGCATCGCGACTCAGGGCTCCTACCGGCTCTCCGGCCCTCACCCTCTGGTCTTGTCCATGGCATCGCGACCTGGCAAGCCAGCGACGGCTGAGACCAGCCTGAGAGCCAGGACCCGAGGACGTAGAGTTTCGTCATCTTAGCCAGCTTGCGCTTTAAAGGGTGGGTGCCTGAGCATCGTGACTCAGGGCTCCTACCGGTTCTCCAGCCCTCACCCTCTGGTCTTGTCCATGGCATCGCGACCTGGCATGCCAGCAATGGCTGAGACCAGGCCGAGTGCCGGGACCCGAAGACGTAGAGCACCGGCATCTGGCCAAACTTGCAGGGACACACTCGAAGATAACGCCCAGAGCCAGGCGCAACCCACCTTGAGGTAGGGCCCCGTGAGTCCCGCGCTAGCTCACGGGTGCCCAGATACACCTCGTCAAGCCCTACCGTGCCGGCCATGTGTCAGGGTGGGGCTATATACGCCCCGGGGGCTCCTCCCGAAGGGGATCCCCCTCCCACGTACCAGTGGAAGCACCATGCTCCGCGCTGGCTGACAACACTGTCGAGGAGCGGCTATGCCCGTACGCATACGGGAGCGCTATGCTCCGCGCTGGTGATAAACAACTGAGGGTGGCCTCCGGGCCGCATCAACCTCAGGGAGCCAGAGCTCAGTGTCTGGCCTTGTCGCAATGTCTCCCCTCAGGAGTGCCGCGCGAAGGGGCTGGGCACGGGGGCTGCGCCTGGGTCTCGCCCAGACGCACCCCACCTGGCCAGGCCCCCCGGGCCTGGTCCGTCGCACGTCCCTCCCCAAGCGGAGCCAAGGTACGAAGGCTGTTTGAGCGTCAAGGGGGACTCCTGGGCATCGCGGCTCAGGAGCCTAACTCATCACGTAGCCCCTCACTCCTTAGTTTCGAAAGGCTAACGGTGGTTGAGGTATGCGCGGGGCCGGGCCCTGCAGACGTAGAACGGCAGATCCACCCACACCTCACCTCCCTACTTGCTGTTCGAGCACCAAGGGGGACTCCTGAGCATCGCGACTCAGGAGCCTAACTTGTCATGTAGCCCCTCACTCCTTGGTCCCGTCCTGGTTTCCGGTTGGGGCCAATGGCGGATGAGGTATGCGCGGGGCCGGGCTCTGCCGGCGTAGAACATAAGCAAGTAGGAAGGAATAACGCAAATTTCAGGGAATTCATAAGCAAATATTACAGTCCATGCTGTCATTACAGCACCAAGCATAAGTTTTAACGCCTCCCCGAGGCATGGTACATGCGCAGGAATTAAAAACAGGATGGGAGCCATGACAGAGTCACTTGCCGGCGGGGGAGCCGCGCGGAGCAGGTTCGCCTTGTGGAGCAGCAGGGCTAGCAGCGCTCCGCTTCAGCTTGGTACTGAAGGCCCGGAACTTCCCCAGCAGAGCCTCCGCACGACCCTTCACGGCCTCAGCAGCGGCAGCGGCACACTCGCCGCTCACTGGCTCCAGCAGGCTGTCGAGGTCGATGTCGGGGTCACGAAGATAGATGTGGGTGAAGACCCGCGTCAGCGCTGCAGAAGACAAGACGCGTGCCTCGGCCTCAGTCGTAGGGCCATGGCCAAGGGTGACGTCTTGAAGGGCGCGAACCAGGAAGGGAAGCAGCTTTGCGGGGCCATCCTCCTCGCCGGCCAGCGGGCTCTCAAGGCCGCTGTCATAAAGTGTCTTCAGCGAAGTGCCGGCCTTCTCTTCCATATCCGCGAAGGCCACGCGATCCTCGGCGAGAACCCGGGCCTTGCCGTCCAGCTCAACCTTCCTCGCCTCCAGCTCTTGCTCCAGCACGCCCAGGCGGCCACGGCGCCTCTTGAGCTTGGCCTCCAGGTCCTTGACGGCCACCTCGCGAGCCTTCATGTTTTCCTCCTGCTCTTGGCGAAGGCGGGCCTCCTCGGCAAGCTGGTTCTGTAGGCCCTTCATCTCGCTCTCCAGCGTCTCACAACGACCTTGGACGCTAGATGCCTCCCCGAGGGTAGCATCGCGGGCAACCTTTGCCTCACGGACGGCCTATTTCTCCTCGTCGCAAGCCGTCGAGGCCTGGACCAGCGCCACCCATATCGAAGCATTGGAGCGAATCCAGCCAGAAGCCAGCTCCAAGCGCCCGGCCACCAGACGAGGGTCAGCGCCCAGAAGATCCTGCCGCAGACGGTCCAGTCCGGCAATGGCGCAATCCAGAACAGTATTCGGGGAAGCAGCAGTCGATGGAGTAGGAGGAGAGGACGGAAGCGAGACCAAAGTACCTTGAGACGGAACCAGCTGCGCCACGACGGCAGTGGAGGCAGCGTCAAGCAAGGGCACCTCGGGAGTCGCCTGGGTCAAGGAGGTTGAGCTTGCCCCAGCGGGCTCAGCCTGGCCTCGCGGGGACGCTCGGGCAGGAGAGGCCTGCGCGTCACGACCACCTTCTTTCTCGGGAAAAGGCACTGCCACGGATGGGACCTCAGGAGCTCCCTTCAGCTTCTTTGCCGTGGGCGCTAGCCTGGCGGAAGGATATGTGCATCAGGTCTCGTCGACAGAACAATAATCAAGATGGGAAGCAGGCACTTACAGGTCATCGCTGGTGGACTCGAGCAGCCTCCGGCCATACTTAAAGCCCGAGAGCCGGCTGCAAGGGTCGGCTTCGAGGGGCTCGGGAGGAGGAGGCGCGCCTGTGGATCGCCCCGGGGCCGGGGCAGACCCGTGGGGGACCAGGCTAGTACGGTCCCTCTTCGGGATCGGAGGCAGGCTCCCGCCGCCCTGCTTACCCTCATCCTCGTCGTCGTCACTCTAGGGGAGGCGGAGAGCGCGGGACCTGCGCCGAAGGGGAGGAGCTCTTGACTCCGCCTCTGAGTCAACCCCCTCTTCCTGCTCCCCTTCTTCCTTCTCTTCGCTGGAGTCGTCGGAGGACACGTCCACCAGGTCCTCTGGAGCCTCCACGGGCATGGGACCATCCCCTTTGAAGATAGGCATGGACCCCACTACCTGCTCCCAATCCTCGCGAAGGAACAGGGGCGTAGGAGCGCCCTCCAGCCTCGCCAAGTCGCCCCCAACCAAGGACTGGAGGACCGCAGCCAGATCCTCGTCGGCCAAGACCACGGTGCTCGAGTGAGGCCTCCACATCGGAAGCGAGTATTCACGGAGCGGAGCTAGTTGATGCTCCAGGAACTCCCTCAGCAGTGACGCACCGGTCAGCTTCGCTGCCGCCATGCTGGCCGGCCTCAGATTTGCGTCCATTTTCTCCAACACCAGTCGTCGGAGCTCACGGGGTGCTCCGTGGGCAGGATCAGCCGAGGGTGGATGCGCCCAGCATCCACCAAGACCCACTTGCTCCTGAAGCCCTCAATCCTCTTCCCAGGGTTCGATATGGCGATGGAGCCACTGTACGCGACGAAGCTCGCGCATGCTGAGGCGGAACCACGGGAGGTCCGGAGGGAGAAGTAGTGGCGTAGCAAGGCCACCGAGGGCTTCACCCCTACGTGAGCCTCACAATAATAGGCGAAGATTGCTAGAAGAAGGACGGAGTTGGGATGGAGGTGCAGAGCTTGAATATTGTAGTGGCAGAGGACAGAGAAGAAGAACTCGGAAAAGGGAGGCACCAGACCGACGATGATGGCGCTCACGAAGAGCGGATAGAAGGTGCTCCCTCGACCTTCAGGGACGGCAGAGCCGGCCTTGAACGCCTTCGCCCCGTCGATGCCCTGCGCCTCCGCCATCTGGCGCACCAGGGCAAGGCTCGCCCCCGACACATTTGGCGGGTCCAAGGCAGGCGAGTACCAAGCTCTGGCCGAGGCTTGGCAAGGCGCCATGACTGGCTAGGGCACGCAGGCGGAGTAGATCTTAAGATTTTGGAAGCAGGGAGGAGAGGCGCAAGAAAGGGGATCCGAGCAGCAACTAGAGGAAATAAAGGAGGCAAGGGAGATGCCGCTCTTTTATCAACTCACACGGTTGCTGAGGCGCCCACGTCCAATCAACTGCCACGCTGCGCCCAAGACCGGAGGCTGTTAGGGCCCGTGACGCTTCGCACTTGCCCTTTCGCCCCTCTGCTCAGTCAAGTTCGGGCGCGTCGTGGGCCTGGGGGCTACTGTCGCCATTCTGGGAATGGGGGTCCCCAGACTTGCCTGCCTGCGGCCTGCGGCGTGGCTCAAAGGAGGCCCAGCACAGCCCATCTTCATCAACGCAGACTCAAGACCCTCGCGAGGGGCCAAGCCTCGCGGGGCGGACGACAAGGAGCTTCCTCAGGAATGGCCTCGTCAGGCTGGCTCATGAGGAGGCGGAGAATTCAAGGCAGGGTACCTCGCGAGGTGCCCGTGACTCAAGCCATGACGACCAAGGGTGCCAGTCGGGCGTCAGCCCGCGTAGTGTCCTCCTTTCCTCTTTGGTGCAAAGGCAGCAAGCGCAGGCGAGAGCATCAAGCAAAGGCGTCCATTTCGGTGCAACAAGACCAAGACCAGCCCAACGACCGGAAGGAAGTCATTGTGGAGCCCAAGCCGGCGTCACCACCGGAGCCTTTGGCAGGCGAGTACCAACTTTAGTCAGGATAAGTGTACCTGCTGTTCCCCTTCAAAATGGCCAATTGTTGGCACCCTTCCCGCTCAATATTTGGGAAGAGGCCCAGGGCCTTTGCCTATAAATAGGACTAGCCACCCGCAAGGTAGGGGCATCGGAGGAACAGGGAAAACGAGGAAGGCATCGAGAGATCGAGAGAACAAGGATAGAAAGACACACAGAGAGAGAGAAATAGGCGACTGAACTCCTCCTAGCAATTCGTCGTGCCAGCCAAGAACAGACCCTCGCGAGGCTGTTCTCCCTTTGTATTGTTCATCATCAAGCCCAAGAGGCAATCCACCACACCAAACACTTGAGTAGGGTATTACACCACAATGGTGGCCTGAACCATTATAAATCTTGTGTCCCTTGTGCTGTTCAGTTTTGTAGTATAGATCTTAGCGAGTCGGCGAAGAGCGAGCTGGTAGAGGGTTGAATCTCCGTGCGCACCCCAGTGTCCGAACCTCAAGGGTCTGCCGGAACCCGAAATATGACAAGCATCATGTATTTCAGAATGGAGGGAGTATTATATTACCTCTTTTGGATGTTTATGGGCTTTATTTTACACATTTATATCATTTTTGGGACTAACCTACTAACCGGAGGCCCAGCCCATATCGCTGTTTTTTTGCCTATTTCAGTATTTCGAAGAAAAGGAATATCAAACGGAGTCCAAATGGAATGAAACCTTCAGGAGCGTTATTTTTGGAACAAATCTGATCAGGAGAGCTTGGAGTGCAAGCCAAGAAGCCTTCGAGGGCCCCACGAGATAGGAGGGCGCCCCCCCCTGTAGGGCGCGCCCCTGTCTCGTGGACCCCTCGGGCGGCCACCGACATACTTCTTCCTCCTATATATACCTATGTACCCCGAAAACATCCAGGAGCACCATGAAACACAATTTCCACCGCCATAACCTTCTGTATCCACGAGATCCCATCTTGGAGCCCTTGCCGGCACTCTGCCGGAGGGGGATGTAACCATGGAGGGCCTCTACATCAAGATCCTTGCCCCTTCGATGAGTTGTGAGTAGTTTACCACAGACCTACGGGTCCATAGTTATTAGTTAGATGGCTTCTTCTCTCTTTTTGGATCTCAATACAATGTTCTCCTCTCTCTTGTGGATATCTATTCGATGTAATCTCTTTTTTGGGTGTGTTTGTCGAGATCCGATGAATTGTGGGTTTATGATCAAGTTTATGTATGAATAATATTTGAATCTTCTCTGAATTCTTTTATGTATGATTGAGTTATCTTTGCAAGTCTCTTCGAATTATCAGTTTGGTTTGGCCTACTAGATTGGTCTTGCTTGCCATGGGAGAAGTGCTTAGCTTTGGGTTCAATCTTGCGGTGTTCTTACCCAGTGACAGAAAGGGTTGCAAGACACGTATTGTATTGTTGCCATCGAGGATAACAGGATGGGGTTTATATCATATTGCATGTGTTTATCCCTCTACATCATGTCATCTTGCTTAATGCGTTACTCTGTTCTTATGAACTTAATACTCTAGATGCAGGCAGGAGTCGGTCGATGTGTGGAGTAATAGTAGTAGATGCAGGCAGGAGTCGGTCTACTTGTTATGGACGTGATGCCTATATACATGATCATGCCTAGATAATCTCATAACTATGCGCTTTTCTATCGATTGCTCGACAGTAATTTGTTCATCCACCGTAACTTATGGTATCTTGAGAGAAGCCTCTAGTGAAACCAATGGCCCCCGGGTCTATCTCTTATCATATTTGCTTTCAATCTACCTTTATTTGCATATTTACTTTTTGCATCTATATCCTAAAATACCAAAAATATATTTATCTTATCATACTATCTTTATTAGATCTCACTTCTGCAAGTGGCAGTGAAGGGATTGACAACCCCTTTATTGTGTTGGTTGCGAGTTCTTAGTTTGTTTGTGTAGGTGCGTGGGACGTTTGAGGAGCCTCCTACTGGATTGATACCTTGGTTCTCAAAACTGAGGGAAATACTTACGCTATACTTTGCTGCATCACCCTCTCCTCTTCGGGGAAAACCAATGCAAGCTCAAGACGTAGCACCCCCAAGACTTAAAGCGGTAGAAACTAACCGATTTGAGGATCGTTATAACCAAAGGATCTCAAAGATAAGAACAATGCACCCCAGGAGCTCAAGACAAACCGGACACAGTTAAATGATGTTGTTTCCGAGCTTGAAGAAATGAAGAGCTCTCCAATAACCAGGGGTGAAAAGAAAAAACTGGAGGAGGAAGTGAATACGCAAGCCGAAGAGATAAGGAGCTTAAAGTCTCAACTCTCGGATGCGCAGAAGGAGAACCAAAAGTTGAAGGGTGGCATATTCATTATGACTCTTGAACCATCCAGATGACTTATATAATCCTATAATATGGAATGTTATAATGCTGTTCTTGTAGGTCGGTTAACTGGCCATCGCGAAGGGGAAGTGTCCGGGTTCCAAGGCGATGTTCTAAAAGAACTATCAAAAGTGCACGAGCGGGCCCAGAAAGCCATGAAGAGTATGGTCAAAGCCCTATGGCCATCCGATGCCCCTACTGAAAGTATGGAGGAGTTGGCGGACCAGTTCAAGGGTGCTCAATGTCGTTTCGAGTTATGGAAGACGTCCGCATGCCGGGAAGGTGCACGAGAGGCATGGGAAATGGTGAAGATGCACTATATCGGACTCAATCCAAATCATATGGCTTGAGTTGGACCTCAGGGATCGGATGGAAAAGAAATTCCTGTAAACTTGGTATATGACCAAGTAAGGATAGCGGCACAATATTCGCAAGAAGACTGTAAGCTAGATAATCTTATAGATGGTGTATAAAAAGAGTAGGCATTCGATTTTATGTAATGATTTACACTATCATCAAACTGTACCTCCGGTCAAACTTGTAAATTTTTTGTCATTGTAGGCCTTCGGCTTTAACCTCCAAACCAAGAAGTTGGAGTGTTTCTGGATACTATGTTAAACATTTAGTATGTCCAGAAACCAGGCAATCCGGTCGTATTGCTCAAACAGACAAAATGTGTTCGTGGAGTTATGTTATATTACCGCTTAATGTATGAAACATCTTCCAAGGAAAATAGTTCCATTAGGGGTCCCATTCCTTGGGTCGACATGCTGAATCATTCATGCCTAGGCTTGTATCCAATTATGGGAAACCTATTTCATGTTTATTGCAAACACAAAACAGTCCGTCGTTGTTTGCCGACGAATTATTCCCTTAAGAACGCTAGCTTTTAGCTTCACCCGTCTGAGGTACAGATCTAGATAACCCGGTTGTAACAATCGCAGAGGTACTCCCTTTACACTCTAGCTGAACAATCGGGAACGTAGGGTATAAGCACAGGAGCGAGGCAATCCAACTTGGCAAAAACTTAAGTCATAGAGGTGCATATAATGGCAAAAGATGTATAAAACAATTGACATAGACAACGTGATCTATAAGCTTTTAATTATAAGCTTCGTTAGAGAGGCCCCTAGGTATAGTGGGGTGTGTACATTTAAAGATTTGTATGTCTAATAGTGCGGTAGATCCAAACATACCCTGGGATATAAAAAGGAAAAAAACAAAAAAGGAGAGGATAAGGGGAGAACCTAGTCAAAGTAAAACATAGACAGGCCGGACCATGCATAAAATCGTCGGAGCCGCGTTCCGTTCCGTGGGTTCGGCTCAAGGCGATTATCCGCTGCGTTGCGAAGGTGATAGGCTCCTCCTGTAAGGGCTTCATCTATGATGAAGGTCCCCTCCCATTTTGGTTTGAGCTTGTCCTTTTTCTTTTCTGGGAGGCGCAAAACAAGTTCTCCGACATTGTATGTCTTAGCCCGCACTTCTCTGCTTTGGTATCTCCTGGCCTGTTGTTGATAAAATGTGGAATGAGCCTTTGCAAAGTCGCATTCCTCTTCGAGTCTATCTAGGTCATCCTGCCAATCTAGTTTGGCTTCTCGCTCTTCGTACATGCGCACTCGAGGTGAGTCATGAATAATGTCGCAGGGCAATACAACTTCGGCGCCGTACACAATAAAGAAGGGTGTGTATCCATTCGTTCGATTGGGCATGGTCCACAGACCCCGAGTACGGAATCCAGTTCCTCAACCCAGTGCTTATCTGATTCTCATAAAGAGCGCACCAGTCTAGGCTTAATGCCACTCATGATCAGACCATTGGCCCGTTCAACATGGTCGTTTGTTTGAGGGTGGTATACGGATGCATAGTCGAGTTTAATGCCCAACTTGGCACACTAGGTTTTCACCTCATTAGCTATAAAAATTGGAGGCATTATCAGTGATGATACTGTGCGGGACACCATAACGATGCACCACGCCGGATATAAAGTCCATCACTGGCCCTCCTTCCGCCGTTTTTTTACTGGTTTGGCCTCTATCCATTTAGTGAATTTATGTACCATCCCTAGTAAATATTTCTTTTAGTGGCTTCCCCCTTTAAGGGGACCGACCATATCAAGCCCCCAGACCGCGAAGGGCCAGGTAATGGGGATTGTTGTTTAGGCAGTAGGAGGCATATGACTTTGGTTGGTGAAAAGCTGATAGCCCACACAACGTTGGACAAGGGCTTGTGCGTCTGCTCGGGCCGTTGGCTAGAAAAAGCCTGTCCTGAAAGCTTTGCTTACGAGGTCCCAAGCTACGGAATCATGACCGCCTAGACCAGCATGTATTTCTGCCAAGAGTTGTCATCCCTCTTCTTTGGAGATGCACCTTTGGAGGACTCCGGTAGTGCTCTTTTTGTACCATTCAGCCTCGTGCACTTGTAGGCTTTAGAGCACCGAACTATGCAACATGCTTCATTCTGATCGTCGGGAAGCTCCTGCCTATTAAGGTAGGCCAGGGAGGGTTCATTCCACGGAGCGATAATAGCCATGATCTCATGAGCAGAGGGTTATTTCTATATCTGATCTCCCGACGGTATCTGCATGTGTTTAAATGTTGGGGGTGTGACTAGGTCCGTACTAGATTCTCTACTCTCACCCTGCCATACTACGGATGGCTTGAAAGCCTTCCCACAAAGGTGTTAGGTAGGACAGGGTCGCACTTAGTGCCCATGCGAGCTAGGATGTCGGCTGCCTGGTTACTATCTCGAGCAACGTGATGGAATTCAAGTCCCTCGAACTGAGCTGATATTTTAAATACGACATTTTGGTATGCCGCCATTTTTGGATCTTTTGCATTGAACTCTCCATTGACCGGGGATATTGCAAGGTTTGAATCGCCACACACCTCAAAGCGTTGTATACCCATGGAGACAACCATGTGAAGACCATGTAGAAGCGCCTCATATGCGGCTACATTGTTGGAGTCCGTATACATGATTTGTAACACGTAGCAGACTGTATGCCCGGTGGGGGATGTCCAAATGACGCCAGCCCCTAGTCCGGCTAGCATTTTGGAGCCGTCGAAGTACATAATCCAGTTGGAGTATGAACTATACTTTTTAGGGAGTTCGGCTTCTGTTCATTCAGCGACAAAGTCGGCCATCTCCTGAGATTTAATAGCCCGACGTGGCTTGTATTCTATTTCTAACGGTAGAAGTTCGATGGCCCATTTGGCTATGCGTCCAGTGGCTTCCCTATTGTTAATAATGTCGTTAAGTGGTAATTCTGATGCTACTATGATTGAAGACCTCTTAAATATAGTGTCGTAGTTTTTGGGATGCCATGAAGACCGTATAGGCTACCTTTTGGTAGTGGGGGTATCGGGATTTGCATGGTGTGAGGACCTCCGATACGTAATAAACTGGTTTTTGGGTGGGGAATTTATGTCCCTCTTCCCCTCACTTGATGACGAGTATGACACTGACTACCTAGTTAGTAACCGAGATATACAACAACATAGGCTCGCCAATACCTGGGGCAGCTAGGATTGGGTTGCTTGCGAGTAGGGCCTTGATTTCTTCCAATCCGGCTGTGGCAGCATCCGTCCATTCAAAGCTATCAATGCGTCTTAGTAGCTTGTAGAGTGGTAATGCTTTTTCTCCTAATCTAGAGATGAAGCGGCTTAAGGCCGCGACGCACCCTGCTAGTTTTTGGAATTGCTTTAGCTCAGTTGGTATAGCCAATTGTGACAAGGCTCGGACCTTAGCTGGGTTTGCTTCAATTCCTCTATGGGAAACAATGAACCCTAGCAATTTTCTGTTTGGAACGCCGAAGACACATTTCTCCGGATTGAGCTGTATGTCGTATGTCTAGAGGTTGTCGAAGGTGAGGCGAAGATCGTCTACTAGTGTTTCGACATGTTTTGTCTTGATGACCACATCATCCACATATGCTTTGATTGTTTTGTCGATTTGTTTTTCCAAGCATGTTTGAATCATACGTTGGTAAGTAGCTTAGGATGTTTGATTTCCCTAGTAAACCCAACTTCTCGCAATTTGGCTGGCTCTTCTCCCATGGCTTGACGCTTGGGTTCGGAAAATCGCCGCAGTGTCTGCTTCACGGGCTTAAACCCCTTGATTATGTGTAGGCTGTGTTTGGCCAGCCTGCGTGGGATGCCGGGCATGTCTGAAGGGTGCTAGGCA
This sequence comes from Triticum aestivum, assembly GCF_018294505.1. Lineage (NCBI taxonomy): Eukaryota > Viridiplantae > Streptophyta > Magnoliopsida > Poales > Poaceae > Triticum > Triticum aestivum. The sequence continues at coordinate 299,700,372 of NC_057810.1, read as the reverse complement.
AAAATATCCCAATTTTCACGCAAGAATGTGCGTAAAGCGGCATCCACTACTGGATCCAGCTGTGCTCCGATAGACGCTGTCTTGTTGGGGTCCGTCGGGTGCACTTGAAATTTAACTATTTCCTCGGCTGGCTTGAAAGAGGTGGATTTAGGTCTCTTATCGAGGATCACATCGTCCTTGTCCACCGTGGACTGTAGGGTAGTTAGTTCTTCGACCACTAGGGCTTCAGATAACGCCTTGAGGCCCAAGGATGCGGTTTTGTTTTCGACACGAAGTGTTTTGTTCGGGTCGCTCGAGATTGTGATGATTCCGTTGGGTCCGGGCATTTTAAGCTTCATGTACCCGTAATGGGGTATAGCCTGAAAGCCCGAGAAGGTGTCCCGTCCGAGGATGGCGTGATACCCATTGTTGAAGGGGACCACATGAAAGAGCAACACTTCGGACCTGTAGTTTTGGGGTGTGCCTAATACCACATCCAATTTAATTCTCCTAGAGCATCGTGCTTCTCGACTAGGGATGAAGCCTCAAAATGTGGTGTTGCTTTGCTCAATGCGTGTTCTATCAATCTACATTTGGTCGAGCGTGTCTTCATAGATGAGGTTAAGCCCACTTCCGCCATCCATGAGCACTTTGGTAAGCTGAAAGCCATCCACAATGGGGTTTAGGACTAGGGCGGCGGGTGCTCGGACTGACCGAGCCTTTGGTTCGTCTTCAGCGGTGAAGGTTATTGTTGTGCCGTTCCATGGGCTTAGTGCGGTAACTCGGTGGACTTCGGCAAGGTCGCGGAGGGCCCTTTTTTGCTGATTATTTGAACAAAAGGTCTCAAAGACCATGAGGACGTTAAATTCATTCCTATCTGGGGAGTATTTCTCTGGATGATGGTGGCGAGGATGGCCTCTCCACTCTTTGCTACCTGCCGGAGTACCCAACATGCTTGAAGGCTATGGGTTGGGTCTGCTCGGAGTCGCATGTATTTGACAGGGCTTGTTAAGAAGTTCGTCAAAAATGGACCTATATCCCGTAAAGGGTTTATGCTTTCCGCCGATAGACTGATGATCGAATGCCCTGCTAGGGTGCATCCGCTTAGTCCGGGTCGTATACTAGTTAAAGGCAGCGGGCTCCAATTGAGTTTTCTAGGCCTTCCATGTGCTTTTCATCGCACATTACTTTTTCACTACCCATGATAGTTTCGTGAAGCTCTTTATGTAACAACGGTCAATGGCATTAAGTATTCCCTTGTCGGTACAATTGTGATGGAAGACCGAGACTATATCTTCGTCGCAACAATCTTTGATCTTGCTTTTAACAAGTAGGAAATTGGCCCAAAAGTGATGGACCGTTTCTTGAGGTTATTGTCATACATTCATCAGGTCATATATGTCGGGAGGGCCTGGGTTGCTTGAAGAGTATTGATTGTTGTGGGTGGGTGGGTTAAAATTTGAATCCCGACCAACACCTATGCTTGGAGTTTGCAAAATCTCCGAAGTGACCGGGTCCGGGGAGATCCAAGTGCTCCCCCGATGCTACATCTGAGCCAGAGTTCGGGGGACTTGGAGTCCCACCTGAAGGGAGATTATCCAGCTCGAGAGGTTCGAAGACTCAAACATATTTGGTTCTCAACATAGGGGGAGAGGTGTGCTTGGCTCATTCCTCGATGACCGCTACCAGGTGGGTGATTGGTGGGAAATAAATTTCCCTCTGGTCAGGCTTAAGCTCGATCCGACCATAATCTGTTGAAACACCAAGGGTGGTGATGCCATCTAGCATCTTGTTTAAGGACGAGACGTCTGCCGGATCCATCTTTTCGCAGTACTTGAGACCGAAGCGAAGATGGTGTTTGGCGGTCGTAGGGGGGGGGGTTGTAGGCTTGACAGCCGTACGGGCGCTTATGATGAAACCACCGATCTAGAGAGTCTGCATAGAAGGTAGGCACCTTCGATATTATTGTTGATGACTAGGCGAGCCATAGATCGCTTTTTCGGGACTACACAACATAGCTCTCAATGAAAGCACCAATGTCGGTGTCAAAAATGACAGATCTCGGGTAGGGGGCCCAAGTTGTGCCTCTAAGGATCAATGGTAAAATTAAATGAAGGGACACAATGTTTACCCAGGTTCGAGCCCTCTTAAAGTAGGAAAAACCCTACATCCTGCTTGATTGTATTCGATGAGTATAGAGGTTACGAGAGTTGATCTACCTCGAGATCGTAATGGCCAAACCCTACCTTGTCTAGCCTATGATTCTGATGATAGCCTCTACGGACTAAACCCTCCGGTTTATATACACAATGTGTCAGGACCCCGACTCAATGCCACATCGATCTAGCATGTAACACCTCATATCACTTTGCGGCCTCACGCACGGTATTCCCACGGGTGTCGCCTTACCTTTGCCCGGGACCGTTTGCGCCTTTTGGCACACGTATATGATAGTGTCGCTAGCATCCATATGATAAGGAGCCCGGGCTGACATGGCTAGTCGTAAACCCAAAGTGGCACAAGCTTACAGGGACAGGCATCCATGACCCAGCATCGAACGTGTCGGTCATTAGCGAGTGAATCCAGGCTGTAGCACTGGGCTAGCAGGACTCCGGTGAACCGGGCTGTAGCGGCTAACAGGACTCCGGTATTCATCGCGTGACATTTCCCCGAAGGGACAGACACAGGAACGAAGAAGGACACATCCGGCCAGCCTAAGTGTTCCGGAGCAGTAGCAAGCTACCAAGGCTCAGTGGAAACACTAGGAGACATTTCCCGGTAAGAGAGGCTACTAAGAATAAACAACTAGATAGTCAGATCCCACACATACCAAGCATTTCAATAACATACACACAATATACTCGATATGTGCAAATACAACATGGCATCACAACATGACCCTACAACTCAATTATTTTATTCAATAGGCTCCGAGGAGCGAGATATTACAAACAGGGGTCTCTCGACCCAGCATTCAGAGCATACAAGTCAAAGCACAAGCGGAAGTTTAACATGTCTGAGTACAGACATCTACAAATGAAAAAGGCTAAGAAGCCTGACTATCTACTAGGTCCTGCCGAGGGCACAAGATCGTAGCTGAGGTAACAAGCTAAACATCGAAGTCCACGCGGAACTACTAGCGAGACCGAAGTCTCTCTGCAAAACATAAAATAGGCAAACGTGAGTACAAATGTACCCAGCAAGACTTACATCAGAACTAACTACATATGCATCATTATCAACAAAGGGGATGGTGGGGTTTAACTACAGCAAGCCAGCTTTGACTCGGTGGCTATCCTGAACTACGACTGCAAGTAACTCTTTTGAGATGGCGCACACGAGTCCACATATTCACCATATCAATACACCGCTATGGATCCGCTCCTGTCTCCCTACGAGAACGCCATCCATAGCACTCACGCTTATCTTGCATATTTTAGGGTATCCACTTTCACTTGTCTATGAACTGATATAAGCAACCCATAAGTCCTTTACTGCGGACACGGCTATTCGAATAGATGATGTTAACCCTGCAGGGGTGTACTTCTTCATACATGTTTCCACCACTTAGCGTCTGCACACGACATGTGCTCGGCAGACTTCAAGCGAAAGCCGACGTGGGTGTAGACCATGACCTACCTAAACACCTAAGTCTCTAGTCCAGGTTTATCGCCTATTCAGGTTCCATCCATGAGGAGATCCGGCCGGGGTTTCGCTCACAGCCCCAAACGATGTGAACAGGGTTCCGCGACACCAAACGGGCGCCCGGTATACCCGGCCACGTACCTACCGCAACACAGCCCATCCCTACGGCAGCGCTGTCCACGCCCTCCAGTAAGCTACAAACACCAGAAACTACTTGCAACTCCTGGACAGAGGACTAGAGTGAATAAGAAGTCGAGCGGGGTCATATTTCAGGGCCCAATGCATGGTAGTAGCTGAATCATGGATCACAAACACAGAAGTCAGTTCCTGAGGACGGCATCAATGAGACAACCCACCATGTACTCCTACATGGCCTCTCACCGATACCTTTTACCAAATCGTGTTCACACACTTAGCTCACACACAGTAGGACATGTTCACACACCTCTGATTCATTCCCGATGAATCAGACCTGACTCAACTCTAAGCAGTAGCAGGCATGACAAACAAACATGAATGAGTAGGCACAACAGGGCTCAAACAACTCCTACTCATACTAGTGGGTTTCATCTATTTACTATGGCAATGACATGTCATGCAGAGGATAAAGGGGTTCAGCTACCGCAGCAAGTAGCAAATGACTCGTTGTTGTCCTAATGCAGTAAAGGAGAGCAGGGCGAGAGAGTAGGACTGTATCGGAATGAACAAGGGGGTTTTGCGTGCCTGGCACTTCTGAAGATAGTATAGCTCTTCATCGGTGTCATCGTTCTCATCGTCGGTATCACATCTATCGAGAGGGGACATATACCGGCAACACAGAAGGGAACATAATCAATGCAATGCACAATATGATGCATGATCATGACATGGCAATATGCTGTGGTTTGGGCTAATGCAACTAGCAGCAAGTTAAATGGAGTTGGTTTGAATCTAAGATTCAAATTCAAACTCCATATGTGGATATTCAAATGCCATTCATATCGTTTATCCTAAACAGTAGTCATAAGTTGTTCTAACATGCATGAAAATAGTACAGATGGATAGAGTGGATTTTTCTGATCATTTTTCATATATAAATTATTTCATTTGGAGTTACGGTTGAATTTCTATGATTTTTAGAAGTTTTGGACATTTTTTGCAATTTTCTGAATTAAAATAAATCCAGAAATAAATAGTGCGTCAGCATGACGTCACTGTGACATCAGCGGTCAACAGCTGCGGTCTAGGTCAAACCTAACCAGAGGGGTCCACTGGTTAGTGACACAGTGCTGTTCAGTGTCAATGACAGGTGGGGCCTGGTCAACGTCCACGCCAGCACAGTCAACTCTGACTGGTGGGTCCCGTGTGTTTATTAACTAATCTAAACAGAAATAAAACGTAGATTATTTAGAGCGTGGGGCCCAGGTGTTAGTGAGCTAGGTGGGTTGGTTAGTGGGGTGTTTAACCGCTAATGACGGCCACGTCATCAGCCGCCGGAGTTCGGCCGACGACGACCAAACCAACGGTGGAGGCTCGCCGGAGTTGGGCTACAGGAAGCGGCTGGGTGCGCTGAGGGCATCTACGCGGAGCTGGCGGAGTGGCGCATCCAGTGGTGGGGGTGGATGGAGCTTGGGTGGTCTGCAGAGCCACCGGCGACGAGCTTCGCGGTGGCCGGCGCTCGGGCAAGCACGGGTTCGGAGTTCTGGTGCACGGCAGGTCCAGCTGGTGGTCGGGGTCATCTCCTGGGAGCGAACCAAGCACTATGACGCGCCCAGGCACGAGCTACGGCGTCCTCAGCCACGACGGCGACATGGCCGGCGGCGGTGAGCTTCGGCCTCGGTCGAAACGGCGGCTACGGTGATCGAGAGGCATGGGGAGGAGGGGCAAACGACGGAGGAGCTCACAGCGGTTGCAGCACGTGTCTCAGAGGGCTCGTAGGAGGCCGGACGATGTCGGGGCGTTGCCGGCGATCTCGGTCGTCCGAGGTTGAAGAAGGCGACGGAGGTGGTGCTGCGGGGTGTCTGGCATCGCTTGGCTCGTCGGAGACGAAGATGAAGACGCTGCGGAGCCTCTGGACATGGCGGAAGGATGAGGGGGTGGCTCTGGACTCGGCGGCAGCGAACAGCAGCGGCGGTCGCTTTCGGATGCGTGCGAGAGAGAGAACAGAGGAGGGGGATGAGCTCGAGGGAGTGAGCGAGAGGGACCAGAGGGGCTGCATGGCGCCTCCAGGCGTCGCTAGAAGGGGCCGGGGAAGCAGGAGGTGGCCAGAGCAGTGTCGGCGCTCGCCACGCAGCTGGTTGTCCTCCTGGCAGAGGAGCAACATGACAAGGGGGCGCTGGTGGGCTGGGCCGCCAGCTGGGCTGCCAGCAAGCAACAGTAGTGGGCCGCAAGTGGGTGCATGTAAGTCCTTCTGCTCTATTTTATATTTTCTGTTTTGATTTCTATTTTCTGTAATTTGTTTTTGATTTAGTTTTCAAACTAAATCAAATTTACTGCTTCTAATAAATATTGTGTGGGCTAGTTTAACTATTCTAGAGCCCCACACAAATTTACAGAATTATTGGACTTATATTTAATATATAGCAAATATAAATCCAATGCAAATAGTTGTTGCATTAACTCCAAATGCCCAAAATAAATATTTAAGAGCTCCTAAAAATATTGGTTTGAATTTTACCTCTGGCCAATATTTTCAGGGAGAAACATGAACATTTTCTTGGACCTATTTGAAGAAATTTTTATCTTGGTCATTTGCAGAAATGATTTCTGAGGCTTTCACATGTCCCCATTTCAAATTCATTGAAATTTAAACATGATGCACACATGACTAGCTAGTCTAGGTCACACCAGAACTAGGGATGTGACAACTCACCCCCACTAAACAAAAATCTCGTCCCGAGATTCAAGCGTAGGGTCGGATGAAGGGGGAACGCGAACTAACACAATCTTCACGGTCCAGGTGGCACTTCATAAGATTGTTCACTCGATCACCATCATTGTCTCAATGTCTTGCCCCGAGAACTCCAACTAACATGACAAAGAGAGGAAAAGGAAAACTCTAGAGGGATCGATCTTATCGAAGGTCAAACAACTCAGGATCAACTCACGGAGTGAGACATTGAAACATCTCTCGAGCTGAGACACGAAGCACACATCTAGAGGGAGGGAGTGAAACAAATGACGGAGGTTCACTAGGTAGACAACAATTCCACACTTAAGAGGGTGGTGAACGATTGTCAATGTAGCGAGCAGTTGAGTTGCCATGATACCATAACGATGCACTTTAGGGAAGGTGACTCATAGAAATATCCCCTTAAGTGGCAAAAGAATTACCTTTGATTCAGAGATCATTGAAACTCTTTATACCAGCCTAAGGCAAACCACAATCGATCATTTGAAGGAGTCCGAAAGAATGACATTCTCGGACCAGAATGGATGATGTGGATTACCTTGTTGAAAACAACACAAGAGATGATTTTAGTAACTGGGAAGAAGCTCAACAGTAGAGAGTGAGTCCACTGTTTGAGAAGTTATAGCATAACCGAGGAAACTGAGAGCACTATGCAATTAATGCGGCAATAAAACCTAGCACTTGTGCATGCTCTCAAGAACTTGAGCATTTCCATATTCATCAAGGTTTTACCAACATCCGTGTCAAGGATCCTGGCAACACAACGTACTACCATGATGAACAATGATGGATGATGCAGATGCAAAGGAAGATAACCTTCTTAGATTCCACCTTAGCGAGGCCAAGGGATCAAAATCTAGATGATCGACCGAGGGACATTTAGCACTCCGCTTCTAATGTTCTCCCTGATGTGGTAGCATAATCCATTCATAGATATGGTTTGACATCTAGAACATCAGGTAAAGGTCGGACTTCGGGAACACCAAAAATCCATAAGGAACGACTAGGAAGGTAAGTCCTACGAAGTCCTTATGGGGAGGTGGCCAACTTCCTCAATCAAGATACTACAATAATAGGTCTTCCGGCTGGGTGTGTTGGCCACGACATCCACTTTACCGGTTATCGAGAGACCAATATTATAGTTCTTGGGAAATGTTCCAACCATCATATCTGCCGGAGATTGAGATCTGGCTGGTGTGAGGATATTCCAGACTCATCGAGTCTAGAAAGAAAAAGAAAGTTTGTAACACAAATCGATGAGATGACGCTGCGAGATTCTCGGGAAATGAACTACGATAGCAAACTCCAAGGCATGAGCTGGTTCTGCTACATACATGTGAATATGTTGTCCCAGACAAAACATTATCACATGGTAGTCTTACAATAAAACACTACCGAGTTCAGGTGGGGAACCATCATTAATGACATCGAAGTCTCCACGCGTGGAAGTCCAAAGAGTTCACCTTGGACAGACTCCTTTATCTTTGAACAACTCAATCAGTGGCTTGGTGTGCTAGGATATACATATGGAATGAAGATGATCAGTCTAACAGACCACAGAATTCTTCGCACGTACATGACTGACTTGGGATGATTCCAGAGGAGCAAAAACAAACTTTCTCGAATTCATGGCAGCAATTTACATCAAATGCACGTGAATCAAAGGAAGTCACTTCTTTCATCCAACATGTACTTCATGAACGGGGCATGAAGAAAATGCTTACACAAGTTTCCAACACTAGCTTAATGTTCAACAAAATTAAGGAAAGGTAAGGATGTTGTCGAGGGGCTCAACAACAAATTATCCAGGTTTCCATGAAGATGGAATTCCATAATTATGTGAACAGGTGATAGCATTGGTCAGACCAAAGAATATAATGGTGTATGCTCGAGGAAAAACCACGAGTAAAATAACATTACGAATATTGTTGGTTCTGATTGATTTTACGATAGCCCATACTCAAATCAAAGATTGGATGAGATAATAGATCCAGCAATTGACCATGAGGATCAACCAATGAAGATATCGTCTTTCTTCAAAACACACCAACACCAGGATATCCCTTTGAAATGAACTAAGTTAAGTAAGCTTTTATCTTCCAACTCTCCAAGTTGTCGTTTAGCTTAACCAACTAGCTCAGGGTATCCAACACGGATTCTTGGAGAAAGGGTGGTTTCGAAAACCAACTTGGTCACGAGGTCAACATAGCAGTCAGGTGACAACCTGGTGATACTTCCGATAAGATATTCGGAATATCACGAACCACCGATATGTTACTAAGCTCGAGAACAATCTTGCCTTTCAGGGAAAGACGATATGATCAAAAGAGCGAGGATTCGAAATAATCCTAACTCATCGATCGAGGAGTGAACCAGGAGAATGGACTAGGTAGCATGATCAATCTTAGAATGATGATTCAATAACCAACATGCTAAGAATGAAATTATTGTCCTTTAACTACCAAGCAACGAGGTTGCTAGGAGTATTGATTTCACACATCACATTCCATTTGTCGGTATTCCGGTTGCAACAACATGGAACCGAGGAATGAATAATGATGGCGATAGGTATCACTGTATCAAGAGTTCATAGGATGGTGTGCAATTTCCATGATATTCTTAATATATAAAGATGGTAATACTTCAGGGCAGAATAGAACAAAAGCTGGATTAGTATTTGATCTGCGGAACACAACTGCTTTGACCCAATCCTAGATATGGATGAGGTACCGGAGTTTGTTTCTCCTAGTCATTCTGAACTAGAACGGCTTGACGGACCACAAGAATAACGAGCATCGGTGAACACGAATGCACGACATCAACTTGACTATCAACTAATAGACAAGGATCGAAATACAACTAACAGAGGGACAACTCGAGGGAACATATATATTTCTGAGTTGTGGATGCATCGGTTAGTATGTCGAACAAATTCAACATATTTCTTCCGGATAACCCATGCAGAAAGGTAGAACTGGCAGAGTCACAACATAGAACCGAGAACTCATCAAGAGCTCTGCTTGTGATCTTTTGATCCAACAAACTTCTGCCATAAAGTGGTTCATAGTATTTGGAAGAAGGAAATACCACGAACTTCGAGGACTATCGCAAAGGTTACTAATAACCTAAGGGAGCTAGAAATTACTATCAACATGAAGTAAGTAGGGTGAATCTTGGTTCGAAAACCCAGGAATAGAATACCTACTACTAAGTGGCATCACGGGATGCTTTCGAGAATAAAGGCCAGAATCATCACACTGGGAACACAAAGCATGGATGGATTACTAGGTGATACTCTAGATACCTAGGGTCATAATAATAACTCCAACATATATGTCGAGGCAATAGAGTACCTCAACTCACCGATTAGTGTGGTTAATCTGGCCCAAAGGGACATCCAAATGGGAGGAAGGGATTTTGCAAATGCTTCAGACTATTTAGAAACCTGGGATGACTTGGACAGCATAACGGCTGTAAAACCTCGAAAAGATTTAAGACATGCTACAAAATGGTGGCATAACCACTCGATCATCATAATATCAAGGTTCCGAGATCATCAGTTAACATACAGAAGTGGTAGGAACTGGACTGAGGCTTACATCCAACAATCTTACAAGTCTACAGATTAGTAACACGTGATCCTGATAGAAAGAGGAGATAGCCTAGTTCTTAATCCCCGTAGAAGAGAAGAGGATGACTCAGATCAGAAGGCCATGAGGTATAAGGAGTAAAAAGAGCCGTACGTTCCATCCCACAATCAATTCCCTTATATAACTAAAGCATTTCTAGACACGACTTCGACCAGTTTGGCTTGGTAATCCTACATGCAGTCAAGCTCTGATACCAAAGCTGTCAGGACCTCGACTCAATGCCACATCGATCTAGCATGTAACACCTCATATCACTTTGCGGCCTCACGCACGGTATTCCCACGGGTGTCGCCTTACCTTTGCCCGGGACCGTTTGCGCCTTTTGGCACATGTATATGATAGTGTCGCTAGCATCCATATGATAAGGAGCCCGTGCTGACATGGCTAGTCGTAAACCCAAAGTGGCACAAGCTTACAGGGACAGGCATCCATGACCCAGCATTGAACGTGTCGGTCATCAGCGAGTGAATCCAGGCTGTAGCACTGGGCTAGCAGGACTCCGGTGAACCGGGCTGTAGCGGCTAATAGGACTCCGGTATTCATCGCGTGACACTTCCCCGAAGGGACAGACACAGGAATGAAGAAGGACACATGCCGGCCAGCCTAAGTGTTCCGGAGCAGTAGCAAGCTACCAAGGCTCAGTGGAAACACTAGGAGACATTTCCTGGTAAGAGAGGCTACTAAGAATAAACAACTAGATAGTCAGATCCCACACATACCAAGCATTTCAATAACATACACACAATATGCTCGATATGTGCAAATACAACATGGCATCACAACATGACCCTACAACTCAATTATTTTATTCAATAGGCTCCGAGGAGCGAGATATTACAAACAGGGGTCTCTCGACCCAGCATTCAGAGCATACAAGTCAAAGCACAAGCGGGAGTTTAACATGTCCGAGTACAGACATCTACAAATTAAAAAGGCTAAGAAGCCTGACTATCTACTAGATCCTGCCGAGGGCACAAGATCGTAGCTGAGGTAACAAGCTAAACGTCGAAGTCCACGCGGAACTACTAGCGAGACCGAAGTCTCTCTGCAAAACATAAAATAGGCAAACGTGAGTACAAATGTACCCATCAAGACTTACATCAGAACTAACTACATATGCATCATTATCAACAAAGGGGATGGTGGGGTTTAACTGCAGCAAGCCAGCTTTGACTCGGTGGCTATCCTGAACTACAACTGCAAATAACTCTTTTGAGGTGGCGCACACGAGTCCACATATTCACCATATCAATACACCACTATGGATCTGCTCCCGTGTCCCTACGAGAACGCCATCCATAGCACTCACGCTTATCTTGCGTATTTTAGGGTATCGACTTTCACTTGTCTATGAACTGATATAAGCAACCCAGAAGTCCTTTACCGCGGACACGGCTATTCCAATAGATGATGCTAACCCTGCAGGGGTGTACTTCTTCATACATGTTTCCACCACTTAGCGTCTGCACATGACATGTGCTCGGCAGACTTCAAGCGAAAGCCGACGTGGGTGTAGATCACGACCTACCTAAACACCTAAGTCTCTAGTCCAGGTTTATCACCTATTTCGGGTTCCATCCATGAGGAGATCCGGCCGGGGTTTTGCTCATAGCCCCAAATGATGTGAACAGGGTTCCGTGACACCAAACGGGCGCCCGGTATACCCGGCCACGTACCTACCACAACACAGCCCACCCCTACGGTCAGCGCTGTCCATGACCTCCAGTAAGCTACAAACACCAGAAACTACTTGCAACTCCTGGACAGAGGACTAGGGTGAATAAGAAGTCGAGCGAGGTCATATTTCAGGGCCCAATGCATGGTAGTAGCTGAATCATGGATCACAAACACAGAACTCAGTTCCTGAGGACGGCTTCAATGAGACAACCCGCCATGTACTCCTACATGACCTCTCACCGATACCTTTTACCAAATCGTGTTCACACACTTAGCTCACACACAGTAGGACATGTTCACACACCTCTGATTCATTCCCGATGAATCAGACCTGACTCAACTCTAAGCAGTAGCAGGCATGACAAACAAACATGAATGAGTAGGCACAACAGGGCTCAAACAACTCCTACTCATACTAGTGGGTTTCATCTATTTACTGTGGCAATGACAGGTCATGCAGAGGATAAAGGGGTTCAGCTACCGCAGCAAGTAGCAAATGACTCGTTGTTGTCCTAATGCAGTAAAAGAGAGCAGGGCGAGAGAGTAGGATTGTATCGGAATGAACAAGGGGGTTTTGCTTGCCTGGCACTTCTAAAGATAGTATAGCTCTTCATCGGTGTCATCGATCTCATCATCGGTATCACGTCTATCGAGAGGGGACATATACCGGCAACACAGCAGGGAACATAATCAATGCAATGCACAATATGATGCATGATCATGACATGGCAATATGCTGTGGTTTGGGCTAATGCAACTAGCAGCAAGTTAAATGGAGTTGGTTTGAATCTAAGATTCAAATTCAAACTCCATATGTGGATATTCAAATTCCATTCATATCGTTTATCCTAAACAGTAGTCATAAGTTGTTCTAACATGCATGAAAATAGTACAGATGGATAGAGTGGATTTTTCTGATCATTTTTCATATATAAATTATTTCATTTGGAGTTACGGTTGAATTTCTATGATTTTTAGAAGTTTTGGACATTTTCTGCAATTTTCTGAATTAAAATAAATCCAGAAATAAATAGTGCATCAGCATGACGTCACGGTGATGTCAGCGGTCAACAGCTGCGGTCTAGGTCAAACCTGACCAGAGGGGTCCACTAGTCAGTGACAGAGTGCTGTTCAGTGTCATTGACAGGTGGGGCCTGGTCAACGGCCACGCCAGCACAGTCAACTCTGACTGGTGGGTCCCGTGTGTTTATTAACTAATCTAAACAGAAATAAAACATAGATTATTTAGAGCATGGGGCCCAGGTGTCAGTGAGCTAGGTGGGTTGGTTAGTGGGGTGTTTAACCGCTAATGACAGCCACGTCATCAGCCGCCGGAGTTCGGCCGGCGACGACCAAACCAACGGTGGAGGCTCGCCAGAGTTGGGCTACAGGCAGCAGCTGGGTGCGCTGAGGGCATCTACGCGGAGTTGGCGGAGTGGCGCATCCAGTGGTGGGGGTGGATGGAGCTTGGGTGGTCTGCAGAGGCACCGGCGATGAGCTTCGCGGCGGCCGACGCTCGGGCAAGCACGGGTTCGGAGTTCTGGTGCACGGCAGGTCCAGCTGGTGGTCGGGGTCATCTCTTGGGAGCGAACCAAGCACTATGACGCGCCCAGGCATGAGCTATGGCGTCTTCAGCCACGACGGCGACATGGCCGGCGGCGGTGAGCTTCGGCCTCGGTCGAAACGGCGGCTACGGTGATCGAGAGGCATGGGGAGGAGGGGCAAATGACGGAGGAGCTCACAGCGGTTGCAGTACGCGTTTCAGAGGGCTCGTAGGAGGCTGGACGATGTCGGGGCGTTGCCGGCGATCTCGGTCGTCCGAGGTTGAAGAAGGCGACGGAGGTGGTGCTGCGGGGTGTTCGGCGTCGCTTGGCTCGTCGGAGACGAAGATGAAGATGCTGCGGAGCCTCTGTACATGGCAGAAGGATGAGGGGGTGGCTCTGGACTCGGCGGCAGCGAACGGCGGCGGCGGTCGCTTTCGGATGCGTGCGAGAGAGAGAACAGAGGAGGGGGATGAGCTCGAGGGAGTGAGCGAGAGGGACCAGGGGGGCTGCGTGGCGCCTCCAGCCATCGCTAGAAGGGGCCGGGGAAGCAGGAGGTGGCCAGAGCAGCGTCGGCGCTCGCCACGCACCTGGTTGTCCTCCTGGCAGAGGAGGAAGATGACAAGGGGACGCTGGTGGGCTGGGCCGCCAGCTGGGCTGCCAGCAAGCAACAGTAGTGGGCCGCAAGTGGGTGCAGGTAAGTCCTTCTGCTCTATTTTATATTTTCTGTTTTGATTTCTATTTTCTGTAATTTGTTTTTGATTTAGTTTTCAAACTAAATCAAATTTACTTCTTCTGATAAATATTGTGTGGGCTAGTTGAACTATTCCAGAGCCCCACACAAATTTACAGAATTATTGGACTTATATTTAATATATAGAAAATATAAATCCAATGCAAATAGTTGATGCATTAACTCCAAATGCCCAAAATAAATATTTAAGAGCTCCTAAAAATATTGGTTTGAATTTTACCTCTGGCCAATATTTTCGTGGAGAAACATGAACATTTTCTTGGACCTATTTGAAGAAATTTTTATCTTGGTCATTTTCAGAAATGATTTCTGAGGCTTTCACATGTCCCCATTTCAAATTCATTGAAATTTAAACATGATGCACACATGACTAGCTAGTCTAGGTCATACCAGAACTAGGGATGTGACACACCGAAGGGGCCTAGGGTTTGTACAAAGTCGGTTTACAGTGGAAGGAAACAATACATGCAGACTCTAATCTTGCCGTCCACATACATAGGAATCCTACCCAAACACGGAGGACGGCCTTCCGCTTTATCACGGACCATTCATCCCGGCCCTCATCCTTGGACCGGACACCCGAGGACCCCAGAAACCAGGACTCCCTCAACGATGCCCGTGTCCGACGTGAAGTCGCGGCAGCTAGGCGCTTCAACTCCAGCGGTAACAGAAGCTAGCGGTGGCGCTAGGGTTCGAGCGAGATGGGGAGGTGGGAGAAGAGATAATGACCGCATGGGGTGGATGTATTTATAAGGAGGAGGGCGTCATAGCGCAATTACGCGAGTGCCCCTGACGGTTCACATCTGAATGACACGTGGCAAGTGATAACCCACAAGTATAGGGGATCACAACATTTTTCATGGGTAGAGTATTCAACCCAAATTTATAGATTTGACAAAAGGGGATCCAAAGAATATTTGAAGGTATTAGCAGTTGAGTTGTCAATTCAACCACACCTAGAGATTAATTATCTATAGCAAAGTGATTAGTAGCATAGTAATATGATAGTTTTGATGATAGGAACAGTAGCAATAGTAACGATAACAGTGATAGCAGTGATATAGTAGCAGTAATGATAGCAGTAGCAATAGTAGTAACTTAGAAAGAACAATATAAGAAAAATTCATAGGCATTGGATCGGTGACTCGTTGGATGATATTCATCATGAGACAGTTATAACCTAGGGTGATATGGCACTAGCTCCAGATCATTAATATAATGTAGGCATTTATTCCGTAAATAGTCATACGTGCTTACGAAAAGAACTTGCATGACTTCTTTTGTCTTACCCCCCGTGGTAGTGGGGTCCTATTGGAAACTAAGGGATATTAAGGCCTCCTTTTAATAGAGAACCGGAACAAAGCATTAGCACATGGTGAATACATGAACTCCTCAAACTACGGTCATCACCGGGAGTGGTCCCGACTATTGTCACTCCGGGGTTGCCAGATCATAACATGTAGTAGGTGACTATAACTTGCAAGATTGGATCTAGAACATGGATATAATGGTGATAACATAAACGGTTCAGATTTGAAATCATGGCACCCAAGCCCAAAGTGACAAGCATTAAGCATGGCAAAGTCATATCAACATCTATCTCAGAACATAGTGGATACTAGGGATCAGGGCCTAACAAAACTAACTTGATTACATGATGAATCTCATGCAACTCCTCACCGGCCAGCGAGCCTACGAAGGAATTACTCACTCCCGGTGGGGAGCATCATGGAATTGGCAATGGAGATGTGTTGGTGATGACGAAGATCGAAGACCCCCCCTCTCCGGAGCCCCAAACAGACTCCAGATCTGGCCTCCCGATGAAGAACAAGAGAGGGCGGTGGCTCCGTCTCGTGAAACGCGATAATTATTTCTCCCTCATTTTTTCTAGAAATATGGGATTTTATAGCGTCGGTTTGAGGGTCAGCGGGGCCACCAGGTGGGCAGCACCCACCAAGGTGCGCCCTGGTGGGTTGTGCCGACCCAGGTACCTCCTAGCTCCAAAAATTCTCTTATTTGATATAAAAAACCCTCACAAAGTTTCTTTCCATTCGGAGAACTTTTATTTCTGCACAAAAACAACACCATGGTAGTTCTACTGAAAACAACGTCAGTCCGGGGTTAGTTTCATTCAAATCATGCAAATTAGAGTCCAAAACAAGAGGAAAAGCTTTAGGAAAAGTAGATACATTGGAGACATATCAACTCCCCCAAGGTTAAACCTTTGCTTGTCCTCAAGAAATTCAGTTGATAAAATGAAAGTGAAAAAGAAAAACTTTTACGAACTCTTTTGCTCTTGTTTCATAAATAAGCTTAAACATCACCCAGGTTTTCAGCAAGGATTATAACTAACCATGTCGACAATAACTCTTAAAAATTATATTAACTCATATCAATGACATAAACAACTAGAGAGCAATAATAAGATATCTCAGATAGCAACATGTTATCAAAACAATCATGATATAATATGACAATAGTGGTATTTCACTAGCCCTTTCTGAGACCGCAAAACATAAATGCAGAGCACCCCCAAAGTTCAAGCAGCGACTAAACATTGTAATTCATGGTCGAAAAGATCCAGTCATGATGCAGCCAACATTAGCTATACACAATGCATCAGCATGACAGCAGTGCTCTCAAGTTCTGGCGCTTATTTGAGAAGATGATGACACAACATAAAAGTAAATGGATAGTCACTTCACAGAGGGAAGCAGTGATTTGTAGAGGAGCCAGAGCTCAAGTTTTTATAACAGTGGTAAATGATAGTTTGAGAGATGCACCCTTCTTATTCACTTGATGACCGTCAGTTACCAATATCTTCCATGCTAAGCATGCTAGTGGCGGTTCCCAAGAGGAAATATAAAGGTTATGACTCCATTGGGAGTTGTTTGATTATTTGTAAGCTCTTTTTTCTTTTTGCAATTTGGGACTCGGCATCCCTATTGCCGCCCTTTTCTGGTGCGATGGCGAGTGAATAAACACTCGACCTGAGAATAACCCGCTTAGCATGGAAGATACCAACTACCTCATGTCATTCCATGAACGAACCAGGCGCACAAAAAGGATATTTATTTGAAGTTTTTAGAGGTGTCACATGCAAATTTACTTTGGACGGCAGGTTAATAGCGCATATAGGTAGGTATGGTGGACTCATCTGGAATAACTTGGGTTTCAGGTTTTTGGATGTACAAGCAGAGTTCCCACTTGGTACAGGTGAAGGCTAGCAATTAGGTTGAGAAACGGCCAGCTAGAGAGCAACAACGGTCATGAACATGCATTATGCATAAGTAACATTGGATACTAGAATGAGTAGGATATGAACACCATGAACATAAATATCATAGAGGCTATGTTGGTTTAGATTCAACTACATGCATGAACATGTGCCAAGTCAAGCCACTCGAACATTCAGAGGAGGATACCATATCATCATACTACATCACAATCATTTTAACGCGATGTTGCTATCCAAGATAAGCCATTATTCACTCCTAGCTACTTATGCATGGCATGACAAACTATAATCTCTAATTGTCATTGCAAACATGTTTGATCATAATAGGCTGAAGCATGGATACTAGGTTAAACATATTTACAAAAACAGAACAAGTCATTATTTCCTTTCACTTGCATGACCGAACGATTTGAAATAATAATAGTGCAAGAGTGCCATGGACTAAGCTAGAATCTGCAAACATTTTATTCAAGATGAGAAGACAAGGTAATATGGGCTCTTTGTTAGATCAACAATGCAAATGAGAGCCACTCAACATTTTCATCGTGGTCTTCTCCTCGGTATGACTCAATAAAAGAAAAGGAAATTCGGAGAAACACACTGAAATATTTTTGGAGTTTTTGTTTTTCCGAAAGAAAGAAAACAAAAAAGGGAAAAGCAAAAACGAGAAAAGCTATTTACACGGGAAAGCTCCTAACAAGTAAAAGAAGAACAAGGAAATCTTTTTGGGTTTTCTTTTTAGTACTGCAACAATTTAAACTAGGAAGAAAAATAAAAAAGAAGCAAGAAACATATTTTTGGGATTTTCTTAAAGTTTTTTGAACACAAGAAGAAAGCGAGATAAATAATTTAAGCATGGATGATACAATGAAAAAGTGTGGACACCGACAAGTGGTGAAATGTGTGAATATGAATGTAATGTCGGTGGGAATACGTACTCCCCCAAGCTTAGGCTTTTGGCCTAACTTGGTAATCAATTAGTAGCCTGGATGGTAGTCGGCGTGGTAGCTCATGGAGGCTCTCAGTGTTGATGGCTCAGCCCGCCATGCTGCCGCCACTGCTGCGTTGTGAGCTCGAGCCTGGCTCCAAAGAACAAAATATCTTCCTCTGCTATGATAGTCAAAAAGAGCAGGCGCAGGCAAATATGTGTGCACAACAGAAGTTTGGTTAAAAAACAGATTGTAAGTGATTCATGAATTTTTCACTTTAGGATCTTATGGCTTTTTAAAGCATCAAAGTCTAAATACTGCTTGCGTAGGATAGGGTCAAAGGGCAAAGGTGAAACACCCAGCTCTCGTGCTAAACGCGTGGCATAAATTCCGCCATAGAAATAGCCACTGTTCATATTATGCTGCATTCTGCGTGCAATAATCGCTCCAAGGTTATAACTCCTTTCATCGATGAGAGCGGCGAATATGAGGCTCAAGTCTGGAGCACAAAGCGTACTACAGTCTTGCTTGCCTACTATGCATTTTCCATTAAATAACGCAAAGTACTGAATTGCAGGAAAATGTATGCTCTTTATTCTACCTTGCATCACTCCCCTAGTTTCACCAAAGCAAAGACTAGTTAAGAATGCTTCAAACTCAGACCTAGGTGGCTCATCGAGCAAACCCAAGAATGGGATTTTGCAGAGGTGAGCAAACCTTTCTAGATAAATGGTAAATGGATTATCATAAAGTTTAAAAGACACCCTAGACTCACGAGGAAATAATTTAAATTCTTTGACAAATGATTCTGTGAGGATAAGGCGTTGGTCGCACATATTTGAAATGTAGGGACCGAGCTTGGCATTGTGAACTAATTGCTCAAATTCCTCCTTAATACCAACTCTCACCATGTAATTGTTGCATGGCCATAAGCATGTTTTGGTGGTGGCACTTTGAATGGAACTTTCGCTTGGTTCAGCATAGGACCTACGAACGGAGCTGCTGCTAGAGGATGCCTCCGAGGATCTCCTCCTCGAAGAACTCCTTCCAAAGAAGCTCATAATGTTTGTGTACAATTTTCTAAAAAAATTGGGGATGTAAAATTATTAACAAAACTTCACAAGAATGATAACAACTACGCATAGGGATGCATAAAGGCCATAGCAAGCATTCAAACTACTTACAACTCTAAGAATTCAACATGCAAGCTTATCTATAGCAGCACAAAGAGTAGCTAATTATTCTAAATATAAACCACTAAAACAAAAACTAATTGCACACATGGAGGAGTCACATACCAAGCAACAAATCCCCGAAATAGTTTCAGAAATGGAGCTTCGAGCAAAGAGATCGAAATCTGCGGTTTCGGGAGAAAGAACACGAGAGAGAGAGTGGTAGTGATTTTTTTCTGTGTGAATGGAGTGGTGTGGGAGGAAGAAGTAAGTGAGGGGGCCCACCAGGTGGGCAGCACCCACCAGGGTGCACTTGGGGTCCTGGTGCGCCCAGGTGGGTTGTGCCCACCTGGTGCACCTCCCTCTGATATTATTTGCACCAGAAATTCATAAATATTCAGAAAAAAGCCGTATCAGATTTTTAGCTCATTCTGAGACCTTTTACTTTTGGGTCACTTTTTATTGCACGGAAAACTAAGAAAACAAACAAAGCATTTTATTTTATTTTATTTAACTAATAAAAACAGAAAACAAAAGGTAGGGACAAAATGTAGTGCTTACTAAATTCATCAACTTTATACCTCTAAAAAATGATCCATTAATAAGGTTGATTGTCGGTGTCAAAACCGGCGGATCTCAGGTAGGGGGTCCCAAACTGTGCGTCTAAGGCTAATGGTAATAGGAGGCTAGAGACACGATGTTTTACCCAGGTTCGGGCCCTCTTGATGGAGGTAATACCCTACTTCCTGCTTGATTGATCTTGATGATATGAGTATTACAAGAGTTCATCTACCACGAGATCATAGAGGCTAAACCCTAGAAGCTAGCCTATGATTATGATTGTTGTTTTTTCTACGGACTAAAACCCTCCGGTTTATATAGACCCTGGAGGGGGCTAGGGTTACACAGAGTCGGTTACAAAGAAGGAAATCTACACATCCGAATTGCCAAGCTTGCCTTCCACGCAAAGGAGAGTCCCATCCGGACACGGGACGAAGTCTTCAATCTTGTATCCTCATAGTCCAATAGTCCAGCCAAAGCATATAGTCTGGCTACCCGAGGACCCCTATATCCCGGACTCCCTCAGTAGCCCCTGAACCAGGCTTCGATCATGATGAGTCCGGTGCGCATATTGTCTTCGTCATTGCAAGGCGGGTTCCCTGTCCGAATACTCTATAGAAGATTTTGAACACAAGAGTCGTGTCGGGCTCTGCAAAACAAATTCCACATACCACCGTAGAGAGCACAATATACCACAAATCTAATCTTCTGACAACTTTTCATAGCATGTTGTCACGCCATGGCCCGGTCTTTATTCGAACCGTTTTTCATAACCTGCCACCGCACATATCGCAAGGCGGTTTTATCGGCACGTCTTGTCGAAGCAGAGATCGTGTCCCCTCATCGCGGGATTCTCATTAATACGGGCGTGGGTAACCCAACCGCGCCATCAATAATGGCACTTGGGAAATAAGCCATTTTAACGGGCAAGTGGGGAGGTGCTAGGATCTTTGTTGCCTTTATAAGGGGATAAGAACTCCCTATTTCACCCACGGCTCCCGTTCATTCATCCCTTCTTGCTCCAGCCCTAGCGCTCAGGCGTTCATCTTCTCCACCCAAAAAGGTTTCCTGAAAAATGTCCGGATCCGAAGCAGGCGGCAAGTGGATGGCCTCTACTGTCCGGGAGAAGGATATCAAAAAGCTTCGGGGGGGGGGGGTATCTGGCCAAGAGAATCGGCCATCGCCTTCCGACGGCGGGACTAATCGTCCCCACCTCGAAGACCCACGAGAGGGTGGTATTCCTCCCTCGTTTTGTCCGCGGGCTAGGGTTTCCCCTCCACCCATTTGTTCACGGCATCATGTATTATTATGGGATTGATTTTCATGATCTATCTCCCAATTCCTTCCTCAACATCTCGACATTCATCGTTGTGTGCGAAGCCTTCCTCCGCGTCCCACCGCACTTCGGCTTGTGGCTGAAGGTTTTTAACGTGAAGCCCAAGGTAGTGAGTGGCGAGCACGACGAATGCGGAGGCGCCATGGTGAGAAAGATGCCCAATGTTACATGTCCAGCAGGTACTTTCAATGACTCCGTCAAGGAGTGGTAGCAGCAGTGGTTTTACATCACCGAGTCGCGCGGCAAGGACTCGGCCACCGCTCCAGAGTTCAAATCCGGCGCCCCCCTGACTTACGTCTTGGCCCAAGAAGGGCCTGAACTGGGATTCATCTAAGGAGCTATCGGAGCTCTAGACGCGCTATCAAGACATGGAAGATAAGAACGTCAAGCTCATCAATGTATTCCAAATGATGTTAGTTCGCCGGATTCTACCTTGTCAACACCGAGCTTGCAATTTATGGGAGTTCGACCCGGCCAAGCACCAGACCTTGTCGGAGCTCTTTGGCTCCTCGCATAAGGACATCTAGAAAGTGCTTTTCAAGTCCGGCAAATCGTGGCCGGACTCCGTCGAGGACCGCAGGTACCAACTATCCCGCCCAGCAAGTTCGGTAAGTGATTGTTCGTTGACAATTCATATGTCTTATTCACACATCCTTAGGAAAATGCTTGATGTGTTTCCCCAAGTTTCCTAGGGCTGGGCGAAGGAGGCGGGGCGGATCTACTGTCTGGCCCCACTGCCAGAAGAACTGGCGAGCCCACTTCTGATGAAGATGCTAGTCCTGGCCCCTTACAAGGCACCGAATAAGAAGACCGAAAAGGAGGACAAGAAGACCAGGGCGGCCTACGTCGCCGTGGTGCTTCAGACAGAAAATCCGAAGACTCCAATGCCCATTCTTCCTCCAAAGAGGATGAGGAGGAGGAAGGAGACGAATCCCCCATGGGGGGAAGAAAGAAAAGGACGTCCTCCACATCCTTGGAGGCTGATTCACCTAAGAGAGGCAAAACTCCTCTTCAAGGGGAGTCCACCGCCACCGCCGATAGCAGCCCGGGGTAGGATCCCAGGGCCCAGCCCCTAGTGAACTCGTGAGTATAAAATCCGAACATGCTCATGTGTCCAGACTTGTCATGGCATGATATTTTAATCTGAATCATACTTTTTTCACACTGGCGAGGTCCCACGCCGAACAATCCTCGTTAGAAGATTTGCTGGGTTCGGATGCAATGGAGAGCGGGACACCCCCAAAGGCCCCTTCCCGCAAACGTATGAATGAAACCGAGGTGTCGGCCCAGAAGGACCCAGGCCACGGAGAGGAAAAAAATCACAAGGGCGGCGCCAGGTGGCCAGCCTTCAGGGCCCAGACGTATGGGAGAGAAGGCTCCCGTGCTCGTCGATGACGGGGGTTATCTTGAATCCGGCCCCTAGCCGGACACTATTCTGAAGACCCATAAGGCTCCAGGATCCGGCAAGCGGCCTCCGTTAGCTGGAGGAGGTATGTCTGTTCCACCGGCAACCTCTGTCCAACCCGAGGAGCTGGACACTTTATAGGCGGCGCTGAAGGGTGCGTCCATCGTTGATGAACACCATGCCCTTATGGGTGCATTGATCGAGAAGATTCAGTCCACTGAGAGTGGACTTAATGAATCCTGCATCAGCCTCATAAGAGGCTTTGAGGTATGTTTTATAAGGTTTGTAAGAATGTCATGGTATAAATAGCAACCCCTGATATACTGTTCGCTGAAAGTAAGAACCAAACAGGGGATCAAATTTATTTTCACAGGAGACTCATTTGATGACATCTATCACTCTTTTATATAAGCAGGCGTCTGTAGCGACTGCCGCCTCTCATGCTGCGGAAGTATCCAGACTGAGGCATTGTCTGGAGCGGGCCGAAGGAGAACTTAGGCGGGTGCAGAAACAACTGGAGAACAACCAAGGTATACAAAAAACCTTGTTGATTTAGCACAAATGAAGAGGTGTGCGTGAAAAAAGTTTTTGTAATGTGCTCTAGGGGCGATGGCCGAAATTGAGGCTCTTAAGCAGGCTGTGGCCGAAGCCGAGAAGAAGGCAGCCGCGGAGCAGGCTCTCCGTGAGAAGCATGAGGCCAGAGATATTGAGGCTGAGCGAGAGCTTCAAGAGGCCGTAGAGAAATGCGAGACCTTGGAGCAGAGTTTAGCAGGGAAAGAATCCGAACTCTCCCAGGCTTGCCAAGCCGCAAACGAGGCCCGGGGGGAAGCCCAAGGTGCCTTGAAGGAAATCCAGGAGGCATGGAAGATTGCGACTAGTAAGGCTTTTTCTATTCAAAGTGGGTATTTGAAAGGAGAAAATCAAGTTAAGAGTTTAAATTCTGATTTCTCTAGGGGTGTTTACGGAGCTGCCATGCAGCATCTCTAATGCGGCACAATTCTAACGAGTTGAAGAGAGGAACACTGCGGATAAGCTCTTCTGGATGCAGTATCTGGCGCCGAATTATCCGGTGCCTTTCTCCGATCAACTGAAGCAGCTGGTCGAACTGCACAAGGCGGCCGAGCTAGCCATGAAGGATTTGATTATCCGGATGTGTCCCACCGAGCCGATTCCAAGCAGTTACTTTGGGCTCGTGAAGCGGATTGTGAGTGCCTGCCCTCTACTCGAAGTCATCAAGCGGTCGGTCTGCATAGAAGGTGCGTGAATGGCTTTCGCCCGCGCGAAGGTGCATTGGGGGAAAATGGATGCGGAAAAGCTGATGACCGAGGGACCGCCAGAGGGAAAGGAGCACCGCAAGCCCGAGCTGTATTATGAAGGTGTCTTAAAAGGAGCCCGCCTTGCGGCGGAGCAATGCACCAAGGACATTATATTTCCATGAATACAGTCATGTTTGTCCTTTGTAATATTTGAACAAGAGCATTTCTATCATTTATTGCTTGTTGTTTGAAAGTTTTTCCTCCTGTGCGGCCGTTTTATATACTAATCCTGAGTGTTGACCAGTCGTCGGCTTCGGCCCCCTCATGGTAAGCACGGGGGTGTTCGGGATAAACCTGAACACTCTCTATCCCAGTTTTGGGTCCTTGAAGGAGGTGTTCAGCACAGTGAACCAGGCAATCAGACTATAGGGCTTTAGCACTCTCACTTAGCCATAGGAGTTTTAAATGGAAGGTGGGCGTAGCCCCTGGTGTTCGGAAGATTGCATGAGGGGCTTTACAGGCGCATGATCGGTAAAAGGCCGATCCATCGCATGCTGCATTGGTTATGGAATTATGCAGAAGAAATCCTTAAAGATTTTAGAACCTTTCGAACAACTGACCAACTCTCGCTCCATCATGACAGTCAGTTTTCGGCTTTCTCTACTGAGGTGCTCGTCCGGAAGAACCGGGACACAATCGCAGTAGTTC
This sequence comes from Triticum aestivum, assembly GCF_018294505.1. Classification (NCBI taxonomy): domain Eukaryota; kingdom Viridiplantae; phylum Streptophyta; class Magnoliopsida; order Poales; family Poaceae; genus Triticum; species Triticum aestivum. The sequence continues at coordinate 299,675,631 of NC_057810.1, read as the reverse complement.
TCCCAGTGCTACCTTAGCCGATATAGCAAAACGGAAGGTACTAAAACATAGGAGCCGGGCAAACCCAACTATTGACCCAAGACATGATTCGGAGCTAATGCATATAATGTGATAAGTTCGGGGTGCCGAACTGCCGTGAAGGTATTCGGACTTTATTGCCATATTATGGGTATAAAGAAGCCCCTGGCATATTGAGGCGTAACGCGAAATGCCGCTGCCTTTTGATGGAAGAGTTTTAATAAGAAAAAAGCAGCAGACGAGCATCATATAAACTCACATGTTGTATTTGAATAATATGTCGATGCATATGAGTACAGGTAATGTGATTAAAAGGAAATATGACTGCGGAACCTGCTGAGACCAGGCGGGAGGAAGTTGTATTCGGATCTGGAGTGTAGTCGGATGATCATAGAGGGGAATATCTAGAGATTTCCTTACGCACTCGAACTGTTTCCACGCCATCCATCCTGGCCTACGTAAAGGTGAGCCTGCAAAGAAAATGAGAAATGGTTTTGCGCCACAGAGCGATTGAGCCGCGGTATGTGGCTTGTCTTGTCTTTTTCTGCAGTGTTTTTAATTAAGCTCCGGGCAAGCCGGCCTATCCTGCCGCGCAGTAGTTCAGACTCCTTTAGCGGTGTCCGGGAGCTTGGCCATTGACTCGAGGTTCGATTGAAAGGTGCCATCTGTTGCTCTTGCTGTTAAAGCGGCGGTAGATTCTTCGATAGAGAAGGGGAGTTCGGCCCTGCCATTGACCGTAATTACGTCGCGCGGACCGGGCATCTTGAGTTTACGGTAGGCATAATGTGGCACCGCATTAAACCGAGCAAAGGCGGTTCGTCCGAGCAAGGCCTAATAGTCACTGCGAAAGGGGACGATGTCGAAGACTAACTCTTCGGTATGGTAACTGTCCAGAGATCCGAAGACCACTTCCAGTGTGATTGAGCCCATGCAACAGGCCTCTACACCTGGTATGACACCTTCGAAGGTGGTTTTTGTGGGCTTGATCCTTGAGGGGTCGATGCCAATTTTGCACACTGTATCCTGGTATAGCAGGTTCAGGCTGCTGCCGCCTATCCATAAGGACTCGTGTGAGGTGGAATCCATCAATGATGGGGTCGAGGACCAGTGCGGCCGAACCGCCATGACGGATACTGGTAGGATGGTCCCTGCGTTCGAAAGTGACCGGGGAAAAGGACCATGGGTCATACTTTGGGTCGACCGGCTCCATTGCGTGGACGTCCCTTAGTGCACGTTTCCACTTGGGAATGTGGCTTGTGTATATCATATTCACCGTTTTCACCTGGGGAGGGAATTTCTTCTGTCTTCCTGTATTCGGTGATCGGGGTTCGCCGTCGTCATTGTCGCTTTGAGACCCCTTCCCCTTGTTTTGGGCATCTGACCTGCGGGCTTGTTTGAAGACCCAGCGTTCACTATTTGTATGATTGGCTGGTGTTCCTATGGTGCCATGAATTTGGCATGGATGGTCAAGTATGCGGTCCAAACTGGACGGGCCTACGTTGTTTTTGTTGAATGGCTTTTTCCGCTGACCGAACTTGGAGCCACTGAAACCGGCATTGACTGACATGTCTTCGGCACTATCACCATTTTTGTGGCGCTTATGTTTGTTGCGCCATGGTTTGTCGTTGCTATCCTTGGCTTTTGATGTGCTAGGATTTCTTGTTGTGTTGTTGCTACGAGCCAACCAGCTATCCTTGCCTGCACAGAAGCGGGTCATGAGTGTTCTGAGGGCTGCCATGGACTTTGGCTTTTCTTGGCCGAGATGTCGGGCGAGCCACTCGTCACGGATGTTATGCTTAAAGGCCGCTAGGGCTTTGGCATCTGGACAGTCAACAATTGGTTCTTTTTAGTTAGGATCCGGGTCCAAAATTTCCTGGCTGACTCTCCAGGCTGTTGGGTTATGTGACTTAGATCATCAGCATCCTGTGGTCGCACATAGGTGCCTTGGAAGTTGTTAAGAAATGCGTCTGCCAGGTTCTCCCAACTCCCGATGGAGTTTGTCGGCAAGCTATTCAGCCAATGCCGAGCCGTTCCCTTGAGTTTAAGTGGGAGGTACTTGATAGCATGTAGATCATCTCCGAGGGCCATGTGAATATGGAGGAGAAAATCTTCTATCCATTCCGCGGGATCTGTGGTACCATCATATGATTCAATTTTCACGGGTTAAAACCCTTTTGGGAATTCGTGATCCATTACTTCATCAGTGAAGCATAGGGGGTGTGCGGCACCTCTATCCCGGGCTACATTCTATTCGGTCCGGCCGGATTTTTTGGTGTATCCGGCATGATGGTCCACGTCACGCGTTGGGGCGCGCCCCCGTGATCCGTAGATCGATCTTGACTATCCTACTTTGTTTTTTCATTTGTCTTGCAGGTCGTGAGTGGAGCCCCAGGCCTTCGTTTTTTTGCTTGTTTGGCGTCGGGGTGCGGGATGGACTTTGGGCTGGCACGCCGCTTTGTCGCGGCCACGTGGTGGCCGGTCAGCCGCATCATGCGCTAGTAGTGTGGGTTTTAACACCTCCTCCTCGTGTTGAGGTAGCAGCCTGCGCTTTGGGTAACTTTTGGTAGGGCGCTCGAGTCCGTATTCCTCGGCAGCCAGGACCTCGGTCCATCTATCAGTTAGCAGATCTTGATCAACTTGAAGCTGTTGCTGCTTTTTCTTCAGGCTTTTTGCAGTGGCTATAAGCCAGCGCTTGAAGCACTCCTGCTCGACGGGATCCTCAGGCACGATGAATTCCTCATCGCCAAGGCTCACTTCGTCTTCGGAGAGAGGCATGTAATTATCGTCCTCTGATTCTCCATCTGTTGCCTGTTCCTTAGGTCTAGCTTTCCCATCATCTTGCTTGGCCTGCTCGAAGCCTGGCTGGGCAGGATTGTTTTCGTCTTCGGCACCATCCGAATTGTTGTTTGCGCCTCTATCACTATTTTTGCTATGGCGGGGCCTGGAGCGGTGCCTATGACGCCGGTGCCTAGATTGCTTCTCCAAGGGGTTATCTTCTGTTGCCTCATCGCCATTGCTTTCTTTGGGGGTGTCCACCATGTATATAGCATATGATGAGGTGGCTGTCCAGCACCCTATAGGCGGTGGTTCCTATTCTTCTCCTGCATCGTCGTCCATACCATCGATGTCTTTAGAGTTGAAGTCGAGCACGTCGGTTAAGTCAGCGACAGTGGCTATTAAGTGGGTGGTGGGTGGGGAACGAATTTCTTTGTCGTCCGCTTCCCACTTGGGCCGGACATAGTTCGGCCAAGAGTCTCCCGACAAGGAAAGAGACTTTAATGAATTTAGCACATCACCCAAAGGCGAGTGCCGAAAAATATTCGCAGTGGTCAATTCCATGACCGGTGCCCAATCGGATTCGATAGGCACGGATGTACGCGGTTCGGATCCTACAATCAGAGACGAGTCCAAGGGTCCGATGACACCACCCTCACAGGAGGTGGGATCAGTGTCCAGCTCCAACGCCGATAGGTGTGCGGCCTCCTTGGCGGGGTCCATCCACCCGTCCTCGAAAGGCGCGAACTGCTCCTGATTGATTCCCGGGGCCGCCGCAGGTGCGATCCCCCGAACACAGTCTAATTGCAGATCTAAGTCATGCTTGTGACGACTGTCTGGCATACCCGACATGGGCCCGAATCCGTTGGAGATCAAGTCTCCGCGGATGTCGGCAGTATAGTTTAAGCTTCCAAATCTGACCTGATGGCCAGGGGCATAGCTATCGATCTGCTCCAGGTGGCCAAGCGAGTTGGCTCGCAGAACGAAGCCGCCGAATACAAAGATCTGTCCGGGGAGGAAAACCTCCTCCTGGACCGCGTCATTGAAGATGATTGAAGGAGCCATCAAGCCTTACCGCGACGACATAGTGGAACTCTCAATGAAAGCACCAATGTCGGTGTCAAAACCGACGGATCTCGGGTAGGGAGTCCCAAACTGTGCGTCTAAGGCTAATGGTAACAGGAGGCAGGGGACACGATGTTTTACCCAGGTTCGGGCGCTCTCGATGGAGGTAATACCCTACTTCCTACTTGATTGATCATGATGATATGAGTATTACAAGAGTTGATCTACCATGAGATCATAGAGGGTAAACCCTAGAAGCTAGCCTATGATTATGATTGTTGTTTTTTCTGTGGACTAAAACCCTCCGGTTTATATAGACACCGGAGGGGGCTAGGGTTACACAGAGTCGGTTACAGAGAAGGAAATCTACACATCCGAGTTGCCAAGCTTGCCTTCCATGCAAAGGAGAGTCCCATCCGAACACGGGACCAAGTCATCAATCTTGTATCCTCATAGTCCAACAATCCAGCCAAAGCATATAGTCTAGCTGTCCGTGGACCCCTAAATCCCGGACTCCCTCATTGATCAAGTCTTATTAACAACCACTTTCGATTAGCATGAAACCGAAGAACTATCATAAATCACTAAGTTACCTCAATGGGGATATGAATGTCCCCAACAATAAGCATTTCATATTTCTTTTTGATAGTAGGTAGAGGTAGTTGAAAACTTCCAATAGTGATTGTCGGAGATTTTTCAATAACATTAATACCATTCACTTGGAATTGTTTCTTTGGAAAGTGCATCGTATGCTCATTACCATTGATATGAAAAGTGACTTTGCTTTTATTGCAATGAATAACAACCCCTGCAGTATTCAAGAAGGGTCTACCAAGGATAATCGACATGTTTTCATCCTCGAGCATCTCTCAAGTATGACAAAGTTAGTAAATAGTAACATTAGCAACAACAACGGCACATCCTCACAAATACCGATAGGTATGGTAGTTGATTTATCAACCATTTGCAAAGATATTTTAGTAGGTGTGTGTTTACTAAAATTAAGTCTTTTATATAAAGAGAAAGGCATAACACTAACACGAGCTCCCAAATCACACAAGGTAGTTTTCACATAATTTCTTTTAATGGAGCAAGGTATAGTTGCTATTCCGGGATCTCGAAGTTTTTTAGGTACTCCATCTTTGAAAGTGTAGTTAGCAAGCATAGTGGAGATTTCAGCTTCCGATATTTTTCTCTTATTAGTGATGATTTCTTTCATGTACTTTGCATAAGGAGGCATTTTTAAGATATCAGTTAATCGAGTATGTAAAAAGACTGGCCTAATCATTTCAGCAAAGCGTTCAAATTCTTCAACATCTTTCTTTTTTACTCGACTTAGGTGGAAAGGGCATAGGCTTTTGAACCCATGGTTCTCTTTCCTTTCCATGTTTTCTAGCAACAAAGTCTCCTTTACCATATCTTTCATTCTTGGGTTGTTGGTTATCAAGATCAACAGCTGGTTCTATCTCAACATCATTATCTGGTTCTTTATCATTAGGTTGAGTGTCTTCATGAACCTCATCATTATCTTTTCCATTATCAGAAGGTGAGTGTTCATTACCAGATTGAGTTTCAGCATCAGAGATAGAAACTTCATTATCACTATCAGGAGGTTTTTCTATTTCAGGTTCACTAGAGGCAGGCAAAATCTTATCACTTTTCTTCTTATTTTTGTTTTTAGAAAGACTAGGTGTAGTGGTGTTGTTCCTTGGAGAATCTTGTTTAATTCTCTTTGGGTGTCCCTCAGGATAAAGTGGTTCCTGAGTCATTTTACCTCCTCTAGTTGCTACTCTAACAGCAAAGTCACTTATATTATTGTTCATTTCATCAAGTAACTCTCCTTGAGATTTAGCAACTTGTTCTAGTTGAGTTTGAACAATAGAGGCATGTTTTCTACACCTCTAACATCATTTGAAATTCTAAATAAAAAGTCACTTAAGCGAGCAATCATATCAGTGTTGTATTTCAATTGTTTCATAACATTTGCATTGAAGTGATCTTGCTTTCTAATGTAATTATCAAACTCATAAAGGCATTGACTAGGATGTTTATTATGAGGATCATCACTATCATTGAATCTCATTAAAGATTTTACCTCTACCACCTTGGGTGGTGGCAGTGCTTCAAGCCCCTCTTCATACCTTTTTCCTTCATAGATTTCTTTGCCTCTTGATAGGTGGTAAATTTTTAACATCCTCGGCCTTAATACCTTTTTCCTTCATAGATTTCTTTGCCTCTTGCATATCTTCAGGACTAACATATAAGATGCCCCTCTTCATCGGAGTGGGTTTAATAGGTGTTTCAGGAGGAGTCCAATCATCATGATTCTTTAGTATGTTGTTCAATAATTCCACAGCTTTCCCAATAGTTTGTTCCCTAAAAACACAACCAGCACAACAATCTAGGAAGTCCCTAGAGCATCGGTTAGTCCATTATAGAAGATATCAAGTATTTCATTTTTCTTAAGAGGATGATCAGGCAAAGCATTAAGAAATAGGAGAAGCCTCCCCCAAGCTTGTGGGAGACTCTCTTCTTCAATTTGCACAAATTTAAATATTTCCTGCAAGGCAACATGTTTCTTATGAGGAGGGAAATATTTTTCAGAGAAGTAATAAATAATATCCTGGGGACTACGCACACAACTAGGAGCAAGAGTATTGTACCAGGCTTTAGCATCACCCTTTAATGAGAACGTAAATAACTTGAGAATATAGTAATAACGAATCTTCTCATCATGAGCAAAAAGGGTGGCTATGTCATTCAACTTAGTAAGATGTGCCACAACAGTTTCAGTATCATAACCATGGAAAGGATTAGATTCAACCAAAGTGACTAACTCTGGGTCGACAAAGAATTCATAATCCTTATCTTCAATAACAATAGGTGAAGTAGAAAACTTAGGACCACATTTCATTTTAGCATTCAGAGATCTTTACTTATACTTGCATAGTAATTCATCTAGATCATCTCTATCCTTACAAGCAAGAATGTCTCTAGTTGCCTCCTCACTCACAGTATAACCTTCTCGTACCTTTGGCAATTCATATCTAGGAGGACTAGTTATAGTAGGTGTCACAAGATTTTTAGTTTCAAGTTCATCATCAGATTCAACAATATCATATTGTCTTACTCTAGCAATTTGTTCATCAAGAAATCCACCTAGTGGCACATCATCATCAAGTATGGTACTATCATCATTATGAGTAGCATTCATAACAGAAGTAGCATCATGAATAACTTGCAACATATCAGAATTAATAGCATGTTGTGGTGTTGCAAGTTTACTTATAACAGAAGGTGAATCTAAAGCAGAACTCAACGACAGTTCCTTACCTCCCCTCATCTTTGAGGGAAAAATCATAGTCTTAGCATCCTTCAGATTCTTCATAATGATAATATGATAATAATCCCAAGTGACTCAACAAATATAGCTATGCTGCCCAGAAACGATGCTAGAAAAAGGTCTTGATAACCCACAAGTATTGGGGCTCGCAACAGCTTTCGAGGGTAGAGTATTCAACCCAAATTTATAGATTCGACACAAGGGGAGCCAAAGAATATTTCAAGGTATTAGCAGTTGAGTTGTCAATTCAACCACTCCTGGAGATTAATTATCTGTAGCAAAGTGATTAGTAGCACAGTAAAATGATAGTTTTGACGATAGCAGCAGTAGCAATAGTAACAGTAATAGTGATAGCAGTGATATTGTAGCAGCAACGAGAGAAGTAACAACGGTAGTAACTTAGCAAGAACCATTGTCCAGGAAATCGGTAACTGGTAGCTGCTCGGCCTGCTCGGAAGTAGCGTTTAATCCAGAATCGGCCTATTTACTGGATTAATCAGTCGACCATTAATCGATAGATTAAGTAGGAACTTGCCAACATATATCTAGTTTTTTACGTATTGTAGCATACTTGCATGTTCTCAACTATGTAATATACCAAAATATGCTACTGTTTGGTTGAACCCTAGATATTCAGGAGCAAGAGGGGGATGGGAGGGGTTACAGGCCAAAATTTTGGGCTTTGTTTGCCCACAAGTTATTAGTCTAACTGGCCAATTAATCGGCCTGACAAGTTAACACAACCAGTTTGTGTTACTCGATTCAGCCACCCTATGAGTAGCGATTAACTCGACGGTTAACTGATTGATCAGATGAATTTTTAAACAGTGGCAATAACAATATAAGATAAATTCGTAGGCATTGGATCTGTCGGTGTTCTGGGAACGGGGGTCCCCAGACTTGCCTGCCTGCGGCCCGCGGCGTGGCTCAAGTGGTGGCCCAGTACGGCCCATCTTCATCAACACAAATTCAAGACCCTCACGAGGGGCCAAGCCACGCGGGGCGGACGACGCAGGGCTTCCTCAGGAGCGGCCTCGCCAGGCAGACTCGCGAGGAGGCGGAGAGATCAAGGCAAGGGTACCTCGCGAGGTGCTCGTGACGCAAGCCATGACGATCAAGACCAGGCGGTCGCCATGCGGGCGTCGGCTTGCACAGTGTCCTTGTTTCCTCTTTGGTGCAAAGGGGGCAAGCACAAGCGTGGAGTACCAAGGCATCAGGCAAAGGTTAACATTCCGGTGCAATGAGGCCAGGACCAGCAGAGCGACAGGATGGAGGTCACAGTGGAGCCCAAGGCAGCGTCATCGCTAGTGCCTTTGGCAGCCGAAGACCAACTTTAGTCAGGCTAACTTGTACTAGATGTTCCCGTTCAAAATGGCAGTTGTTGGCGCCCTTCCCGCTCAATATTTGGGAAGAGGACCAGGGCCTCTATACATAGAGCTAGCCCCCACAGTAGAGGGGACATCCCATAGAGTCCCCATCAGATCGAGAGGCGATCGAACTCTCCCAAGTAGTTCATCGCACCAGCCCAAGAACACCTCTCGTGAGGCTGTTCTTCCCCTTGTATTGTTCATCATCAGCCCCTGAGGCAATCCACCACACCACACATTGGAGTAGGGTATTACACCACAACGGTGGCCCGAACCAGTATAAATCTTGTGTATCTTGTGTTGTTCATCGTCTAGCTTAGATTCTCGCGAGGCGATTGGACATGGACTGGTAGGGGGAAGATCTTCGCGCGCACCCCAGAGTTCGAACCTTAAGGGTCTGCCGGAACCCAACATCTGACATTTGGCGCACCAGGTAGGGGTGCGCTGAAGCTCTCCCTTCCGTCGGCCCGCTCTCCATCAGCACGGCGCTCCGCCCTCATGGCGAGCAATGCGCTGCCTACTCCGGTTGTCGACGCCGGCACGGGGACCGGGGGGCTCCGAGCCCTGGCCCCCGCCTTGAGACAAGTGCGGTGGCCAAACAAGTTCAAGCCAGACATGCCTCCGCGCTACGATGACGCGGCCGATCAGCTGGCTTTCCTGCTGGCGTATGAGGAGGCCGTCCTCAAGGCCGGAGGCGACGACAGGGTCATGGCTAACTGGCTGCCCATGGCCCTCACTGGCGTCCCGCGCATGTGGTTGCTCCACCTGCCAGCGCCTTCTGTGGCCTCCTAGGAGGAGTTGCACAACCTCTTCCTCGCCCATTATGCTGCGCAGGTGCCTCCGGTCGTCGCAGCTCTCCTGGGCGGCTCGCACGCGCTACCTTCGAGCCGCCACATCAAGCCCTTCGTCCGCCAGATCGGTGTCGTCCTCAAGCACCGTGAAGCCCCCCGGGCTGGGTGGCACCCAAGGCTGATTTGACCCTCAGCTCGGACGATCACCCCTCCAACACCGCCTGTTCGGGCGCGCTCATGATGCTATGCACCCCCACCATCTGTCAGGTGGCCGTCACCAGGACCCTCATCGACGGCGGGGCCAGCCTCAACGTGCTCTCGGTGTAGGCCTTCAGCCTCCTCCACTTGCCGTTGGGGCGACTCCAACCCAGCAAGCCCTTCCTAGGCGTCGGAGTTAGCCCCACCGACTCCCTAGGGCAGATCCGCTGTTGGATGTTGGTTCCGGTAGACCCTTAAGGTTCGAACTCTGGGGTGCACGTGAAGATCTTCCCCCTACCAATCCACGTCCCAGCGCCTCGCGAGAATCTAAGCTAAACGATGAACAACACGAGGGACACAAGATTTATACTAGTTCGGGCCACCGTTGTGGTCTAATACCCTACTCCAGTGTGTGGTGTGGTCGATTGCCTCAGGGGCTGATGATGAACAGTACAAGGGGAAGAACAGCCTCACGAGAGGTGTTCTTGGGCTGGTGCGATGAACTACTTGGCAGAGTTTGATCGCCTCTCGATCTGATGGGGACTCAATGAGATCAGATCTGTCCCCTCTACTGTGGTGGCTAGCTCTATATATAGAGGCCCTGGTCCTCTTCCCAAATATTGAGTGGGAAGGGCACTAACAACGGCCATTTTGAAGGGGAACATCTAGTACAAGTTATCCTGACTAAAGTTGGTCTTCGGCTGCCAAAGGCACTGGCGATGACGCTATCTTGGGCTCCTCGGTGACCTCCATCCTGCCGCTCTGCTGGTCTTGGTCTCGTTGCATCGAAATGGTAACCTTTGCCTGATGCCTTGGTACTCCATGCCTGTGCTTGCCCCCTTTGCACCAAAGAGGAAACAAGGACACTGCGCAGGCCGGCGCCCGCCTGGTCTCGATCATCACGTCTTGCGTCACGAGCACCTCGCGAGGTACCCTTGCCTTGATCTATCCGTCTCCTCGCGAGCCTGCCTGGCAAGGCCGCTCTTGAGGAAGCCTTGCATCGTCCGCCCCGTGAGGCTTGGCCCCTCGCGAGGGTCTTGAGTTTGCGTTGATGAAGATGGGCCGCACTGGGCCACCACTCAAGCCACGCCGTAGGCCACAGGCAAGCAAGTCTGGGGACCCCCGTTCCTAGAACGCCGACAGTAGCCCCTGGGCCCAAGGCGCGCTCGAACTTGGCTTAGCAGAGAAGCGAAAGGGCAAGTGCGGAGCACCGTGGGCCCCAACGGCCTGCGGCCTTGGGTGCCGTGTGGCGGTTGATTGGACGTGGGCGTCTCCGCTTCCCCACGCCGCCTCGGCAACTGCCTGACTGACAAAAGGCTGGCTCGGGGTTAGGCTTAATTTCATTACTCTCATCTGCCTTGCTCTCCACCCTCCTGCTTCCAAAATCTCTAGATCTGCCTCAGCCTTTCATCTTCGGCGAGTGATGGCGCCCCGCAAGGCCGTGGCCAAGGCTCCACCGGCCTGGTACTCGCCGGCTCTGGATCCTCCAAACATGACGGAGAAGAATCTCGCCCTCACGCGCCAGATGGCAGCGGCGCAGGGCAACGAGATGGGGGCGACTGTGCTCCGGCCCGGCTCCGCCCAGACAGAGGACAAGGGGAGCACCTTCTACCCCCTCTTCATGAGCACCGTCATTGCTGGCCTGGTGCCTCCTTTCTCTGATTTCTTCTTTGCTGTCCTCCACCAATATCAGCTGCATGCTCTGCATCTCCACCCCAACTCTGTTCTCCTCGTGGCGATCTTCGCCTACTACTGTGAGGCACATGTTGGGGTGATGCCCTCTGTGGCCTTGTTGCGCCACTTCTTCTCCCTCCGGCTCACTGGCGCCAATATCTCAGCGTGTGCAGGCTTTGTCACGTACTCCAAAGCCAACATGATCTCAAAGGCCGGGAAGAGGGCCGACGACTTCCGGAGCAAGTGAGTCATGGTGGACGCCAGATGCAACAACCCCCTCCTGGAGCTTCCCACAGAGAAGCCCGAGGCTGTCGAGGCGTGGTCTCGCGCGAAGCTCGACGACCGACAGGCGAAACTGCTGCTGGAGAAGATGCACGCTGACCTGAGGCCGGGCAACCTGAGGGCGGTGAAGCTGACCGGGGCCACGCTCCTGAGGGAGTTCCTGTCGCACTGGGTGGCCCCTCTTCAAGCGCACTCCCGCCCACTGTGGAGGCTTGAGGATGCAAACGTCATCCTCCGCATGAGTTCGGATGCCCTGGCTGACGAGGATCTGACCGCAGCCCTACGCTTCCTGGTCGGGGAGGACGTGGCAAGCCCGGAGGATGCTCCGGTCCCCTTGTTCCTTGGCGATGACTGGGAGCGGGTGGTGGATACTGCTACGTCTTGAGCTTGCATTGGTTTTCCTTGAAGAGGAAAGGGTGATGCAACAATAGTAGCGTAAGAATTTCCCTCAGTTTTTGAGAACCAAGGTATCAATCCAGTAGGAGGCTCCTCAAAAGTCCCATGCACCTACACAAACAAACAAAGACGTCGCAACCAACGCAATAAAGGGGTTGTCAATCCCTTCATGGCCACTTGCGAAAGTGAGATGTAATAGAGATAGTATGATAAGATAAATATATTTTTGGTATTTTATAATATAGATGCAAAAAGTAAAGATGCAAATAGAAGTAGATTGGAAGAATATGATAAGAGATAGATCCGGGGGCCATAGGTTCCACTAGAGGCTTCTCTCAAGATAGCATAAGTATTACGGTGGGTGAACAAATTACTGTCGAGCAATTGATAGAAAAGCGAATAATTATGAGATTATCTAGGCATGATCATGTATATAGGCATCACGTCCGCAACAAGTAGACCGACTCCTGCCTGCATCTACTACTATTACTCCACACATCGACCGACTCCTGCTGCATCTAGAGTATTAAGTCCATAAAGAACATAGTAACGCATTAAGCAAGATGACATGATGTAGAGGGATAAACTCATGCAATATGATATAAACCCCATCTTTTTATCCTCGATGGAAACAATACAATACATGCCTTGCAACCCTTTCTGTCACTGGGTAGGGACACCGCAAGATTGAACCCAAAGCTAAGCACTTCTCCCATGGCAAGAAAGATCTATCTAGTAGGCCAAACCAAACTGATAATTCGAAGAGACTTGCAAAGATAACTCAATCATACATAAAAGAATTCAGGGGAGATTCAATTATTTTTCGTAGATAAACTTGATCATAAACCCACAATTCATCGGATCTCGACAAACACACCGCAAAAAGAGTTTACATCAAATAGATCTCCACAAGAGAGGGGGTGAACATTGTATTGAGATCCAAAAAGAGAGAAGAAGCCATATAGATAATAACTATGGACCCGTAGGTCTGTGGTAAACTACTCACAACTCATCGGAGGGGCTATGGTGTTGATGTAGAAGCCCTCCATGGTCGATTCCCCCTCATTCCGTTTGGACTCCGTTTGATATTCCTTTTCTTCGAAATACTGAAATAGGCAAAAAAAATAGCAATACGGGCTGGGCCTCCGGTTACTAGGTTAGTTCCAAAAATGATATAAATTTGTAAAATAAAGCCCATAAACATAAAAAAGGGGTAATATAATAGCATGGAGCAATCAAAAATTATAGATACGTTGGAGACATATCAGACACCATGCCCACCTTCGCCGGGGTCGGTTTGGTGCCGGCAGAGGCCCCTGAGGGCCAGGCGGCGACGACGACGGTGAACTTGTCCTCTGACGATTCCGGCGGGGGAGAGGAGGAAGATGAAGAAGAGGAGGAGGAGCATGACTGGGAGGCGACCCTCGAGGGGACGGGGGAGACTTCCCCCTGGCGCAGGTCCAGCGCCCTCCGCTCCATGCCGGATGATGACGAGGCCGGCGCCAAGCGAGGGGGGGAGGACCCGCCCTTGATCCCGAAGAAGGACAGGTCTGGGCTGATCTCCCGAGGGTCTACCCTAGCCCTGGTGCCGCCCGAAGCCAGCTCTAGCCCTTCAGGTGCACCTTCCTCTGCTGCTGGGCCTCCCGAGGCTGAGCCCCGCAAGATGCTCTCGGGCTTTAAGCTTGGCCAGCATCCGTGGGATCCCGTGACAGCCGACCAGTAAGTACTCGAACCACCCTTTGCTCCTGTTTTTGCCATTGGGGCCTGACATCCCTTATTTGGGTAGGCTGCCGCCTGCGGTGAAGATGCTGAAGGGTGATGTGGCGACCTCGCTTGAGGCCGACTCACCTGCCGTGGCCGCATCTTCACTCGCGGGAAAGGGAGGCAGCGGGGCTCGCACTTCCCCTGCCCGATCATCCTCGTGAGGCCAGGGGGGACACCCTGGTGGGGAGCCAGCCACCGTGGCCCCGCTGACTCTGGAGGCGCCTGTGCTTGATGCTATCGCCGAAGTTGCCAAGGCTCAGGAGGTCCCTGCCTCCCAAGCTGTGATCATGCTGCCGTCTTCTCCTCCTACTCCGCCGGTTCACGCCTCCTCTGCCTCCTCTGTTGCCTTGGACCGTGCTGCCGACGAGCTGAGTCGGCTGCGAGAGGATCTTCGGGGCGCCGACCCCCACCTGGTGGTCGGGCGCCTGGAGCTAGTCTCCGGCTGGGTTCGCTCTGACACCTCTGTTCGAGCGGCGCTGAGCCAGGCTGTGTCGACATCCGAGGAGGAGAAGCAAGTCACCTCCCAGGCCATAGCCGCTCACGACACGGCATTGAAGGATGCTTCAACTGCCAAGGGCCACTACAAGACGTTGGAGGGTGAGCTGCAAGGGCTGCGTGACGAGCTCGCCAAGGAGGTTCATGACCGTCAGGCGAAGGAGGAGGAGATGAAGGCTTGGGAGGCGGTCGTCAAGGACCGTGACGCCGAAATCTCAGCTGATTGCGACCGGCTGAAGATGCTGGAGCAGGCACAGAACACGGAGAGGGTTGAGATGGATGCCAAGGCAAAGGTCTTGGCCGAGGACCGCGCGGACTTCACACGTTATGAGAAGAGGGCTCGCACGGCACTAAAGACGCTTTATGAAGAGGGCCTGGAGAAACCGCTGGCCGGAGCCACTGAAGGCCCCGCCAAGCTGGTTCCCTTCCTGGTCAAGGCGCATGAGGAGGTCGTGACCCGCATCGGCCCCATGGCTGAAGTTGAGGCTCGCGTCCTTTCCTCTGCAGCGCTAACGCGGATCTTCAACCATGTCTACCTCCGCAACCCCGATGCCAACCTTGATGACTTGCTGGAGCCCGTGGACGCGAAGTGCTCCGCCGCTGCTGCCGAGGCCGTGAAGGGTCGAGCGGAGGCCTTGCTGGCGAAGTTCCACGCCTTCAACACCGCGCCCAAGCGAGGCGCTGCTAGCTCTGTGGCCTCGGGGGGTGGAGCTGACAAGCGCAACTCCACCACAAGCAGCGGCGCGGCCCAGGGGTGATCTTTTCGTGGCTTCTTTCCTGCTTCGATTCCTGCAACATGCACCGTGCCTCGTGGAGGCGTTTAAACTTGTGTCTGGTATTGTGAGAACAATTTATGGTCTGTAATATTTGCTTCTGAATTTGCTAGATTTTGCGGTTTCCTTCCTATTTGCTTGAGTTGTACGTCAGTAGGGCCCGACCCCGCACATAACTCAGCCGCCGTTAGCCCCGACCAGATCACCAGGATGGGAGTAAGGAGTGAGGGGCTACATGGCAAGTTAGGCTCCTGAGTCGCAATGCTCAGGAGTCCCTGTTGACGCGCAAATAGCAAATAGGGAGGGGGTGTAGGAGAGGATCTGTTGTTCTACGTCGGCAGGGCCCGGCCCCGCGCATACCTCGACCGCTGTTAGCCTTTCGGAACTAAGGAGTGAGGGGATACATGACCAGTTAGGCTCCTGAGTCGTGATGCTCAGGAGTCCCCCTTGTCTCTCAAACGGGTCTTCATACATTGGCTCCACTCGGGGAGGGGCGCGCGACGACCAGGTCCGAGGCATCTGGCTGGGTGGCATGCGCTCGGGCGTGACCCGGGCACAACCCCCGTGCCCAGCCCCCTCGCGCGGCCCTCCCGAGGGGAGGTGTTGCGATGAGGCCAGACACTAAGCTCTGGGCTCCCTGAGGTTGGTACAGCCGTGGGCTGCCCTCAGTTGTTTATCACTAGCGTGGAGCATAACGCTTCCGTATGTGTACGGGCATAGCCGCTACTCGGCAGTGTCGTCAGCCATCGCGGAGCATGGTGCTTCCACTTGTACGTGGGAGGGGGCTCCCCTCCGGGAGGAGCCCCCGGGGCGTGCACAGCCCCGTCCTGACACGTGGCCGGCATGGTAGGGCTAGACGAGGTGTATCTGGGGACTCGTGAGCCAACACGGGACTCACGAGGCCCTACCTCAAGGCGGGTTGCGCCTGATATTGAGCCTTGGGCGGCTGAGTGTTCCTGCATGACGGTTAGATGCAAATGCTCTACGTCCTCAGGTCCCGGCCCTCGAGCAGGCTCAGCCACCGCTGGTATGCCCGGTCGTGATGCTGTGGACAAGGCCATGGGGTGAGGGCTGGAGAGCCAGTAAGAGCTCCTGAGTCGCGATGCTCAGGCGCCCCCCTTTTAACGTGCAAGCGATTTGCATGAGGGAGAAAAAGGGGCCGCGACGGGCGAGAGGTGATAATCATAGGCAAGTTGAGCATGAAAAGACAATCCAACTTAGATAGATGCAAGGAAAGGCACACGCCACTGGGTCAGCCCTGAGCGGCTTGGGCATGATGCAGCCCGAGGGGCGCCCCCAACAAAGTAAGCTAAAGACATAAGCAAAATGGATACATGCCATGGGGACAGACCCACGCGACCTGGGAATGATGCAGCCCAGAGGGCACTCCCAGCTGAAATGAAACTTGAAGGATGTCACCTGATATCATTGTAGAGCGATTGTTGGAGTAGCTGACGGTGCATGGTGAAGAAGCCAATCCTCACGAGCCTTCGGAACTCTGGGCCTTGGGAGGCTCTGGAGGTCCGGGCGACTCGGCAAGATCCATCCCCATTTCCTCCAGGAACGTGCGGTGCCTGGCCACCTGAGCCTCTAGAATGCTCCTCATCAGACACTGGTGATCAGCAGCCGTGTTCGGCAGGCCGAAAGGCATGCGAACGTAACTGTGAGGTGGACCCTCGCAACGTCCCACGCGCGAAGGCCAGAAGTGCTCCTGAGACGCGACTCGATTGAGCCCTAGGTAGTCGATGCAGACGCGCAGCCCGCCATCCTTGCCTGGATGGGGAGCTACGCTCGGCAGGCGGCGGTTGCTGCGCATGACTCTTGATTCCTGCAGCTCCTGAGTGATCTTGGTGATGAACTCCTGAGGGTTGGGCCCTCCTTGCCTTATGCCTTCCTGAGGGAAACGTGTCGCGAAGCATGCCTCCAAGTGGTGCCCGAGTGCCTCCCTCGTGATCTTGGCAAAGTCAGTGACCCTCCAGGAGAGAGCCCCCAAGCCTTGCCCGAGGAGGGCGCCGGGTGCACCTTCCTATGCGACGGAGGGCGGCGCCACTTGGATGGACGCAGATCTTGGCGCAGCACCTCCGAAGGTGCCTGCCTTCTGAGTCCTTGAGCTGGGTGATGTCTTCTTCTTGGGAGCTGCTTCAGGAAGGTTTCCACTCTTGATGTCTGGGTTCTCGATCGATGCAACTTGGAAGGCGTGCTCAAGAGAGCACACCACATCCTTCTCTTCACATGGGACCGTGATGACCCTGCCACTTCCTGGCATCTTGAGGGCGTTGTAGCCATCATGAGTCACTGCCATAAACTTGGCCAGGGCTGGATATCCGAGGATGGCATTGTATGGCAGGCGAATGTGGGCGACGTTGAAGTCAATGAGCTCGGTACCATAGTTCTTGCGCTGTCCAAAGGTGACAGGGAGGCGAACCTGCCCTATCGGGATAGTGGAACCATCAGTGACTCCTAAGAAAGGCTTGGTCGGGTGAAGCTGATCGTATGGCACTTGGAGATTGTTGAACGTCTCGACGGACAGGACGTTGAGCCCTGCTCCGCCGTCGATGAGGGTCCTGGTAACTTGCACATTGCTGATGACTGGGGAACAGAGCATTGGGAGGACACTGGCTGTTGCCACGCACTGAGCTGATCCGCTGAGCTAAACGTGATGGTGCACGCGGACCACCTAAGAGGGCGGCTAGCCTCGAGCTTGGGGAGGACTGCATTCACCCTCGTGAGCAAACTACTTGAAGATGCGCTGAGAGGCTGGGGCCTTGGCGCCGGCCAAGATGCAAGCGATAGCACGCAGCTCCTGGAAGCCCCCAGCCGCCTCGTCCTGATGATGATCGTCATTCCTTCTTGGCGGTGGTGGCAGAGGAGGAAGGCCTGTGTTGCCTTGTGGGCGATCCTCACGAGGCTAATCTCTCCAAGCCCCATCGCGAGGCTAGTCCTGCCAGTGGTCCTCGTGAGGCCGGTCACGCCACCCTTGGTGAGGGCCACGGTCATCCCATTGTCCTCCACCTCTTCCTCCGCCTCGGCCGTAGCCCCGATCGTTGCGCTCGGGGCGTCGACCGACACGGCCTTCTCGCACAGCCCTGAGCTCGGCATTCGTTGGTGTTGTGGGTGTGGAGATCATGGTACACGCAGTACCGGTTGCCCTTGGACAACTCCGGTTGGTCCCCGCCGCATTTCGTGTCTGGCTCTGCTGCGAGCACAGCTGCTCCCTTGCGCTTCACATCCTTGGCCTTGGCTTTCTTCTCTTCTGGATCTACAACTGGGAGCTCGAGAAGGGAAAGGCGTCCCTCCTAAGCCCTTGCGCACTTGGTCGCCAGGTTGAACAGCCCCAAAGACGTGCACAGATCTTCGTGGATCGCCTGTTCCTCCTTCATCTTGACGTCGCGGACGCCGTCAGAGAACGCCGAGATGATGGCCTCCTAGGTCACCTTGGGAATCTTAGGCGAGTGCTGTTGAAACACTGCATGTACTTCTGCAAGGTCTCTCTGGGTTGCTGCTTAATGCAAAGCAGGTCACCCATGGCCGACGGGCGGTCGCGAGTGCCCTGAAAGTTGGCGATGAAGTGGGTGCGCATCTCGTCCCAGGAGGAGATCATGCCAGGAGGCAGGTTGAGGAGCCAGGTGCAGGCACCGTCCTTGAGCGCCAAGGGAAACTAGTTCGCCATGACCTTTTCGTCCCCATTGGCCACTTCGATGCCCAGCTCGTAGAGCTGCAGGAACTCCGCAGGGTCGGCAGTGACGTCATAGCGAGGAGGCAGGTCTGGCTTGAACTTGCCCGGCCAGGCGACACTGCATAGCTCGGGGGTAAAAGTGCGGTAGCCTATGGTGGCCACCGTTGCTCTTTGCTCACGCAGGGCTTGCTCCTGGGGGTCCCCACACGCTGCCGCTAGGGACAGCGTGGGGTCTTGACACGCTGGCGCAGGGATGCGGTCATGGCGTGCCAGTGCAGAAAGCACGCGCGCGCCTTCTTGGGGTGAGGGATTTCTTGGCAGCTCCTTTCTTGTCGCGCGGGCGCTGGACGCTATGGATCTCATCCAGGGGCCACGCGCCTTGGAGCTAGGGCGCCTTCTTGGGGAGGAGGTGGCGGAGGCACCTCCTGGGCTGCATCACCCACACAGGACAGAGGGAGAGGCAGCGAGAGGGACGGCACAGGGAAGCCCCTTGCGACGCTGACGAGATCGGTGATGCGAGCGAGCCACTCCTCGTAGAGGTCATCGACGGGACGGTACTGCAGGAGCTCACGCGCTAGGAGCAACACAGCATGCGCATCCGTGGGGGCGCGATGGGCGTGGGACGACGAACCAGCTCGAGTCAGCGACGGGGTGGCGGTGCAGCTTTCTCGCCGCACCGAGGGATGCAGCAATGAGGCCTGCTGCTCGTTCCCCGCCGGGCCGGTGGCGGCGTTGGTGGCAGGCGACGGGGAACGACAGGGACACCCGCTGACGGGAGCCGTCTGGCCAATGCGGGCGGCGAGAGCATCCCGACGCTCGGCGCGAGCCCGGCGAGCGTTAGCCACGGACTCGACGGATGATCGAACATAGAACAGCGGAAGAAAGATTCCGGTGCACCCGTACGTGGCGCGCCAAATGTCAGATGTTGGGTTCCGGCAGTCCCTTAAGGTTCAAACTCTTGGGTGCGCGTGAAGATCTTCCCCCTACCAATCCACATCCGATCGCCATGCGAGAATCTAAGGTAAACGATGAACAACACGAGGGACACAAGATTTATACTGGTTCGGGCCACCGTTGTGGTGTAATACTCTACTCCAGTGTGTGGTGTGGTGGATTGCCTCAGTGGCTGATGATGAATAGTACAAGGGGAAGAACAACCTCGCGAGAGGTGTTCTTGGGCTGGTGCAATGAACTACATGGGAGATTTTGATCGCCTCTCGATCTGATGGGGACTCTATGAGATCAGATCTATTCCCTCTACTTTGGTGGCTAGCTCTATATATAGAGGCCCTGGTCCTCTTCCCAACTATTGAGCGGGAAGGGCACCAACAACAGCCATTTTGAAGGGGAACATCTATTACAAGTTATCCTGGCTAAAGTTGCTCTTCGGCTGCCAAAGGCACTGGCGATGACGCTGTCTTGGGCTCCACGATGACCTCCATCCTGCCGCTCTGCTGGTCTTGGTATCGTTGCACCGAAATGGTAACCTTTGCTTGATGCCTCGGTACTCCACGCCTGTGCTTGCCCCCTTTGCACCAAAGAGGAAACAAGGACACTGCGCAGGCCGGCGCCCGCCTGGTCTCGCTCGTCACGGCTTGCGTCATGAGCACCTCGCGAGGTACCCTTGCCTTGATCTGTCCGCCTCCTTGCGAGCCTGCCTGGTGAGGCCGCTCTTGAGGAAGCCTTGCATCGTCCGCCCCGCGAGGCTTGGCCCCTCGCGAGGGTCTTGATTTTGCGTTGATGAAGATGGGCCGCACCGGGCCACCACTCGAGCCACGCTGCAGGCCGCAGGCAGGAAAGTTTGGGGACCCCTATTCCCAGAACGCCGACATCCGCCTCCCAATGACCTTCAGCACCCACGACAACTTCCTCACGGAGCTGGTCGACTTCGACATCGCCCCCATCGGCCTCCCGTACAACGCCATCCTCAGCTGGAGACGCAAAGGATGCACTGCAGGCGCTCAAGCTCGCTTTCAAGGCGGCCGCAGTGGAGCAGCCCGCCAGCGCTGACACCCTCGTGCCCAAGGGGGCTGTGCCGTCCAAGAAGAAGCAGCTGTTCACTCAAGACAAGGCGGAGACCAATAAAGTACCAGTCGACGAAGATGGATCCTCTGGCGCCACCTTCACCATAGGCGCCAATCTCAAACCTGAACAGGAAGAGGCCCTGGTGAAATTTTTGCACGCAAACAAGGAGGTGTTTGCATGGGAATCTGATCAGCTAGCGGGGGTACCAAGAGACCCGCAAGTTGGAGGCTGCAGGTGTCATTCGTGAAGTTCGCTATCCTGAATGGCTAGCGAACCCCGTTGTTGTGCCAAAGAAGAGAGGAAAGGAGCGCATGTGCGTCGACTTCACTAACCTCAACAAGGCCTGCACTCAAGATCCATTCCCGCGCCCTCGCATTGACCAAATCGTCGATTCTACCGCCGAGTGCGACATGTTGTGCTTCCTGGATGCCTTCTCGGGCTATTACCAAATCAAGATGGCGGTAGATGACATGGAGAAAACGGCCTTCCTAACCCTATGCGGAGTATATTGCTATACCTGCATGCCGATCGGATTGTGCAACACGGGCGCAACCTTGCAGCGACTGATGCACATCGCCCTGGGCCGACAGCTCGGAAGAAACTCCGAGGCCTACGTCGACGACATCGTGGTGAAGTCTCGGGAGGCGAGGACCGCCATACAGGACCTGGAAGAAACCTTCGCGAGCCTTCGTGAAGTGGACCTGCGGCTCAACCTGGAGAAGTGCGTGTTCGGAGTCCCTTCTGGCAAGCTTTTGGGCTTCCTCGTGTCCCATAGAGGTATCGAGGCTAACCCAGAGAAGGTCAAAGCAGTTGAAGACATGAGTCCGCCGAAGACCCTCAGAGAAATTCAGAAGCTCACCGGGCGAGTAACCGCGTTGGGACGCCTCATCTCCAAGCTGGGAGAACGAGCCCTGCCCTTCTTCAAGCTAATGAAGAAGAAGGGCCCGTTCGAATGGACTGAAGAGGCTGAAAAAGCATTCCAAGATCTCAGAAGTACCTGACCAGCCCTCCGGTGATGGTGGCTCCACGCCCTCAGGAGCCCTTGCTACTCTACCTTGCAGCCACGCCCTACTCCGCCAGCGCAGCCATGGTGGCGGTTCGGGAGGAGCGCCGGGTCAAGACCGCGTCGGTCGCAACCCCGGCCGCAGCAGCACAAGGCCAAGAAGACCTCGTGATGACCATGGCCACATCAGATGGGAATCACCCTCAGCAGGGGGACGCACCCAGGGCGGAAGAGGCCTCGCCAAGTGACCAGGCGCTGGGGGGTCCGCCATCTCAGGAGGCGCCTCGACCTCTGGAAGATGCAGGCCACGTGAGCGCCCTCTACTTCATCGAGCATCCCCTATACTTCGTTAGCACGGTGTTGCGGGACACAAGGGCACGATACCCCATGCCTCAGAAACTCTTGCTCGCATTACTAGCGGCCTCATGCAAGCTACGTCACTACTTTCAAGGTCACCCCATCAAAGTCATCTCGACATATCCCTTGGAACGGGTGCTCAGGAGCCCCAACTCAGCTGGAAGGGTAGCCGAATGGAACATCGAGTTGCAAGCATTTCAGTTGGAATTCAGCACGACCAGGGTTGTCAAAGGAGCCGCACTTGCAGATTTCATGGAGGAATGGACAGAGGTGCCAGGGCTCGAAGCGGGCGAGGATCGGTCGATTTCCCCAGGAAGTGAGGCACCGGACGGCTGGGTCATGTACTTCGATGGAGCGTTCTCGCGACATGGCGCAGGGGCTGGCGCAGTGCTAATATCTCCCACTCAGGACAAGCTCTATTATGCCGTGCAGCTCTGTTTCCAGCATGGAGAGAAGGTCTCCAACAACATAGCAGAATACGAGGGCGTGATAGCAGGCTTGAAAGCTACAACTGCCTTGGGGGTAAAGCGCCTCATCATCAAGGGCGATTCCCAACTCCTCGTCAACTTCTCCAACAAGGTGTATGAGCCGAAGGACGAACACATGGACGCATATCTTGCGGAGGTCCGCAGGATGGAAAAGAAGTTTTGGGGGTTAGAGTTGCAGCATGTACCCTGTGGCACCAATCAAGAGGCTGATGAGATCGCCAGGAGGGCGTCCAGGCAGCTGCCTCAGGAGCCCGGCGTCTTCGAAGAACGACTCTTCAAACCCTCAGCAGCACCGTCACTATCATGTACAGCGCAGCCTCGGGAGGAGCTCCCTCAACCGCCTGCCTCGGGAGCTCCGGCCTGCGGCCCGACCTCAGGAGTGCACCTGCTCCTGGCGCTGGAGCCTCAGGAGGGATGCTGGACCGTGGAATTCAAACATTACCTGATTCAAGGGACTCTGCCAGAGAAGGAGGAGGACGCAGAACGTGTGGCGTGGTAGGCCATGGCCTACTACATCCAAGACGGAGAGCTCTACCGGGAGCGGCCGAATGATGTTACCATGCATTGCATCTCCAAGGAGCAAGGGAAAGAGTTGCTGGCAGACATTCACGATGGAGACTGTGGGCACCACTCGTCTTCAAGGACCCTCGTCGGCAAGGCATTTCGGAGCGTGTTCTATTTGCCAACAGCACTCAACAACGCAATCGAGCTAGTGAAAGCTTGTGAAGCCTGTCAATTCCACGCCAAGCAGATTCATCAGCCGGCTCAGGGCCTGCAGACCATCCCCCTCTCATGGTCGTTCTCTGTTTCGGACTGGACATCCTGGGCCCGTTTCCCCGGGCGCCAGGGGGCTACCGCTACCTCTACGTCGCCATTGACAAGTTCACCAAGTGGGCATAGGTGGAAGCTGTCCGCACCATCCCAGCTGGTTCAGCGGTCAAATTCATCAAGGGCCTCGTGAGCCGGTTTGGGGTGTTTAATCGCATCATCACCGACAACGGTTCGCAGTTCACCAGTAATCTCTTCAAAACATATTGTGCTAACCTTGGAACGCAGATATGCTATGCTTCGGTGGCACACCCTCGAAGCAATGGCCAGGCTGAACGTGCCAATGTGGAGGTCCTGAAAGGCCTCAAAACCAGGACCTTCAAGAAGAAGCTGGAGGCCTGCGGCAGGGGCTGGTACGACGAGATCTAGTCCGTGCTATGGTCCATCCGCACAACCGCTACCAAGTCGACCGGCGAAACCCTGTTCTTCCTCGTCTACGGAGCTGAGGTGGTCCTCCCTCACGAGGTCGGGCGTCGCTCCGCGCGGGTCTTGGATTTTGACGAAGCACAGCAGGACGCCATGCGGGGGATGGACCTCGTGCTAGGGGAGGAACACCGTCGGGAGGCTGCACTTCGAGCAACGAGATACCAACAGGCGTTGCGGCGGTACCACTGCCGCAACATTCGCCCCAGGACCCTCGAGGTAGGTGACCTTGTGCTCAGGCGGGTGCTCTCCAGGGAAGGGCTGCACAAGCTCCTGCCCATGTGGGAGGGCCGTTCAAGGTTGTTCATGTTTCCAGGCCTGGCGCCGCACGCTTGGAGACCCAGGAGGGGGTGCCCATCCCCAATGCGTGGAACATCCAGCACCTCCGGAAGTTCTACCCTTGAAGAAAGGCCCAACGCCTGTAAAGAAGGCCAGGCGCATGTGAAGCTTGTCTTTCCAAGAAAGGCCCAATGCCTATGAAGAAGGACAACGCCTGTGAAGCTCATCGCCCCGAGAAAGGCCCGGTGCTTGTGAGGAAGGCCAATGCCTGTGAAGCTTGCCGCCCGTGACACTCTCACGTAATAATGAGTTGGGGCTGTACACGCCCCGGAGTCTCCGGAGAGCCGCCCTCGGGCCTCAGGGGCTCCCACCCATGCCCAGTGGCAGCACTTAGCTCCGCGCTAGTGAGAAGACGTCGAAGACTAGATTAGGTGCCGGGCGCGGCTTTTTAATTTGCTTTCTGTAGTTGGCTTGTTCATCCTTATTTGAAGTTTTATTGGAGTTGCTTTTAGCGTTGTTTCCATCCCTGACCCGTGATTATCTGTCTTTGTTTCTCGCCTGACTCGTCTTCTCTTTCGCAAGTCTCGCGAGGGGGCTGCACGGGCGCCCTCGCGAGTGCTTTCTGACCCAATCTCGTGAGGCTTCCCTATTCGAGTTCACCGCGGGAGCACTTCTCTCGGTCCGTGCCCTACTGGCATCGCGACACGAACGCAGGACCTGAGGAGGCTTCCCTCACGACCAGGCTCGAAAGTTATCCGCCAGGCTAATTTTTGCAGGCCCCGAGACACACGACGAGGCCTTAGCCTCGAGAAGCAAAGACTGCGACAAGTCCCCCCCCCCCAAGCTAAGTTGTTCCTATGCATGAGCACGCAACACTGAAACACAGCACGGGAATAATGAAAATAGCATAGTAGATAAACGACAACAGTCCAGCATGCCCCCACGGGGCCCCACACTTCTCTCTCTTTGGACAGGAAAGGAAGAAAAACAAAATAGACGCGGCTTGCCCGGCGACGACTCAAGGCGGGGGCTCAAACTGCCCTCCGGAGCTTAGTCGGACCCCTCCTCATGCTTCACCGAGGCGCGACGATGGGTTGACCCACTACCCCCCTCGAGGCGAGCGCGACGGCGCGGTGACTGGTCACGGCCGCCGCTGGAGGAGCTGCCGTCAGAAGGGGAGCTGCCAAAGCTTGGCAAGCTACGAACGCCGCCAGCCACGCGCCCACCTTTGTCTTCATCTCGGCCATCACCGAGGCTGAGCACCCGGTCGCCGTCATCATCTTCAGGGAAGCACCCAACGCGGCGACCATCTTCTCCGAACACCCTCACGTAGAGGGTGGCATCGCCGTCAAACTTGAAATGCAGGGTGCACCGCCGGCCCAGGCCACGCGCGCAGGCAAACTTTTGCCAGCCACGCGCCAAAGCCACGTTCCCGGCGACGGAGATCTCCAGTGAGACCCAAGAGGCCTTGGTACAACAGCGGTCCGTGTGAAGCTAGAGGCCGCTAGGAGCGCCGGCCGGGAGTTCGCCCGTGAAGAAGCGGGGAAGCTGGAGCCAGCTGCTGGTTGGGTCCGCCGACCACACAACAAACTCTGGCAACACCTCAGCCGAGTGGAAGCACGGTCTGGGAGGCCGCGAGGCCATGACGCGCCTCCCCTCACCCACCATATGCCCGTCACCACGCGGAAGATCACCGCCGCGACCACGGGGAGCCATTGCGGGAGTCGCAGGATGCTTGCAGGGACGACCTCGGCCGCGCTTGGGCAGAGGAGTCTCAGGCCCTTCGCGACGAGCCTTTCCTTTCTCTATGGCTGAGAACCTCTTTGGCGGCACCATAGGACGCGGCAAGCAGCTGGGGTGGGGAGAAAGAAGAAGCAAGGAGGAAGATGTGCAGCGGGGGCCTGCGCCCTCCCGCATTTATAACCGGAGGAGGCCAACCACCAGCCTCCACGATAGCAGGTAATCATGGCTCATTTCTGCATCTAGGGACTTGTCAAGTCAGGCAGTTGCCGAGGTGGCGTGGGGAAGCAGAGACGCCCACGTCCAATCAACCGCCACACGGCGCCCAAGGCCGCAGGCTGTTGGGGCCCGCGGAGCTCCGCACTTGCCCCTTCTCTTCTCTGCTAAGCCAAGTCCGAGCGCGCCTTGGGCCCGGGGGCTACTGTCGGTGTTCTGGGAACGGGTGTCCCCAGACTTGCCTGCCTGCGGCCCGCGGCGTGGCTCAAGTGGTGGCCCAGTACGGCCCATCTTCATCAATGCAAACTCAAGACCCTCGCGAGGGGCCAAGCCTTGCAGGGCGGACGATGCAGGGCTTCCTCAGGAGCGGCCTCGCAAGGTAGACTCGCGAGGAGGCGGAGAGATCAAGGCAAGGGTACCTCACGAGGTGCTCGTGACGCAAGCCATGACAATCAAGACCAGGCGGGCGCCGACCTGCGCAGTGTCCTTGTTTCCTCTTTGGTGCAAAGGGGGCAAGCACAGGCATGGAGTACCGAGGCATTAGGCAAAGGTTACCATTCCGGTGCAACGAGACCAGGACTAGCAGAGCGGCAGGATGGAGGTCACCATGGAGCCCAAGGCAGCATCATCGCCAGTGCCTTTGGCAGCTGAAGACCAACTTTAGTCAGGATAACTTGTACTAGATGTTCCCCTTCAAAATGGCCGTTGTTGGCGCCCTTCCCGCTCAATATTTGGGAAGAGGACCAGGGCCTCTATATATAGAGCTAGTCCCCACAGTAGAGGGGACATCCCATAGAGTCCCCATTAGATCGAGAGGCGATCGAACTCTCCCAAGTAGTTCATCGCACCAGCCCAAGAACACCTCTCGCGAGGCTGTTCTTCCCCTTGTACTGTTCATCATCTGCCCCTGAGGCAATCCACCACACCACACACAGGAGTAGGGTATTACACCACAATGGTGGCCCGAACCAGTATAAATCTTGTGTCTCTCATGTTGTTCATCGTCTAGCTTAGATTCTCGCGAGGCGATTGAACGTGGACTGGTAGGGGGAAGATCTTCGCGCGTACCCCAGAGTTCGAACCTTAAGGGTCTGCCGGAACCCAACATCCGACAGGATCGATGACGGATGATATTCATCATGAGACAATTATAACCTAGTGCAATACGGCAAGCTCCAGTTCATAAATATAATGTAGGCATGTATTCCGTAAATAGTCATACTTGCTTATGGAAAGAACTTGCATGACATCTTTTGTCCTACCCTCCTGTGGCAGTGGGGTCCTATTAGGAACTAAGGGATATTAAGGCCTCCTTTTAACTGAGAACCAAAACAAATCATTAGCGCACCATGAATACATGAACTCCTCAAACTACGGTCATCACCGGGAGTGGTCCCGACTATTGTCACTCCGGGGTTTCCGGATCATAACATGTAGTAGGTGACTATAACTTGCAAGATCAGATCTAGAACATGGATATAATGGTGATAACATAAATGGTTCAGATCTGAAATCATGGCACCCGGGCCCAAAGTGACAAGATTTAAGCATGGCAAAGTCATAGCAACATCAATCTCTGAACATAGTGGATACTAGGGATCAGGCCCTAACAAAACTAACTTCATTAGATGATGAAACTCATCCAAATCTTCACCGACCAGCAAGCCTACGAAGGAATTACTAACCCCCGGTGGGGAGCATCATGGAATTGGCGATGGAGATGTGTTGGTGATGACGAAGATCGAAGATCACCCTCTCCGGAGCCCCAAACAGACTCCAGATCTGGTCTCCCGATGAAGAACAAGAGACGGCGGTGGCTCCGTCTCGTTAAACGCAATAATTCTTTCTCCCTCATTTTTTCTGGAAATATGGGATTTTATAGCGTCCGTTTTGAGGGTCAGCGGGGCCACCAGGTGGGCAGCACCCACCAGGGCGCGCCCGGGGTGCTGGTGCGCCCTGGTGAGTTGTGCCCGCCCAGGTGCCCCCCTCAGGTATCTCGTGGCTCCAGAAATTCTATTATTTGATATAAAAAATCCTCGCAAAGTTTCATTCCATTCCGGGAACTTCTATTTCTGCACAAAAACAACACCATGGTAGTTCTGGTGAAAACAGCGTTAGTCTGGGGTTAGTTTCATTCAAATCATGTAAATTAGAGACCAAAACAAGAGGAAAAGCGTTAGGAAAAGTAGATACATTGGAGACGTATCAGCAAGCATGCAACTTATTGAGAGTGGAGCCATGTTCCCATGTGCGCCTGGTTTGTCGGGTGGTCATTCCGGCTACTCCGGTTTTCAGGCAAAAGAGATAAGAGCACTAAAAGGATTTTAAATGTGTATCTCTGTATCTTTAGCTGACAAGGACACAATAAAGACAATCGACATGTGTAACAGAATGCATATGAAGAGGCAGATAGAATTTGAGGGATAAGCACAGAAGGGGTTAGGGTCCGATTACATTCACTTTGTTCAGAAAGATAGCAACTTTGAAGACACAGCTATAAGTGAATGTTGTAGAGGATAGAACACACACACACACACACACACACATATATATATATATATATATATATATATATAGGGTGGGTCTATTATGATAACACCCCTTAAGCCCTTATTCTGCACCCCAAAAAAGCTTATTCTGCTAACACTTGTGTACTGCTCGATTCATCTGACCCGGGCCGCATAGCAACACCAGAAAATCTGCCTCCACCCACTCCCTCCACCTCCTTCCTCCAGCCAGGGCAGCGCCCACACCCCACCCCGCCCCACCTCCCTCCCCCCGCGGCACCGCCCCACCTCGCTCCACCGCGCCGCACCACCACTATCCTCCCAGTGGCGCCGCCCCACCTCCCTCCACCGCGCCGCACCACCACCACCCTCCCTCGTGCCGTCGCTCCACCTCCCACCATCGTGCCGCACCACCGCCCCTCCCCCGTGTCGTTGCCCCACCTCCCACCACCACGCCGTCGCCTCACCTCCTACCACCGTGCCGCACCACCACCTCCCCTCTTGCATCGTCGCACCACTTCCCACCACCGCGCCGCACCCCCCCCCCCGCGCCACCACCCCACCTCCCACCACCACGCCGCACCAGGAGCTACCTCCCCCGCGCCGCCCGCCCCGGCCACCGCGACGGATCCGAGCAGCCCCCGCCATCCCGCGCCCAACCGATGATGGATCCGAGCTCCTCCTCTACATGCCTCCTCCCAACCCCATGCTGTTCATCTCGATGTATCCCCCAGATCCGGTGAGTCCTCGCCCATTTAGGTGGTTGGGCTCCTGGTGGGGATGGGCCAGATCGAGCACGGCCATCAATGGCGACCCCTTCCGGCCTGGATACATGGCTAGCGGCAGTGGCTGGGCGAGCTTCTCCTCCTTCCTCTACTGGTCAAGATCCATGGTGAGACAACTACTTGCTTTTTTATATTTTGCTGGATCCGTTCTCACGCATGGGACGGCCACATTCGACAAGGATGCATCTTCACTTTCAGGTTCATCCATGGGGTTGTTCTGGCGTCGGCCAGGACACCAAGTTGTAGTGCGGCGCCGCTGCCATGTTATTCGGGGCAATACATGGTGTGGTTCATGTCGTGCATGCAGTTTGGAGCACAGGAACATGCAGTGCAAAAATGTTGCGTTTGTGTGTAAAAATACGGACTCATTTGAATGCAGTTCACGCCTAGACATGTGTTTAGCAAATACAGTTTGGAGTATCTGCACATGCAGTGCATACCGTGATTTTTGTGTTTGAGGATTTTATGTATAAAAATTACAGGAACTCGTTTGATTGAAGTACGCGGTGAAGCATGGTGATGTTTAGAGAATGCAATGCGTTCTTCTGTCCGATTGAGAATGGTCAATTGAGAATGCTGAACTCCAAACAAAAAAAAGAAAGAAGGAAATGAAGTGCAAAGATGTGTTAAATGAAAAATGGAGAGAAACGACAAAAAAAGTAATGATGTTCACTTGACCATTTGATGCAGTGTGGTTTTCTAACTGAAGCAGTGCGGTGGGGTGTGATGTTGTTCATCTTATAAGTGACCATTTGATGCAGTGCGGTTTTATAACTGAAGCAGTGCGGTCGGGTGTCTGATATTGTTCATCTTGTAAGTGCAAAGAAAAAATGTTACCGAAACGACAAATAAAGTAGTGCGGTTTACTTCTGCATACTTTTGGGGTTCACTTACGCCCGATGTGAAGTCCCGCCCACTTCCTCGCATGAGAAAAATTACGTGTAAATAAAACAAATCAAGCAGTTCACTTGCCCGTCTGATGGGGTGCGTTTTCCTATCTGAAGCAGTGCGTTCTTCTGTCCGATGTAGTACACAAGTCGGTTTTGGTGTCGCGAAAAACAGAGTTTCCGCATTTTGGTAAAATAGAAACTACTCTTAAACCGTAAAGAATTAGAGAGTGTGTTGTACATGAAAAAGTTGCGCCTCATCGATATCTTTCCAACGGCATATCATTTGCATCATTCCGATGAACGGTTCACTACTAGAAAAACCCCTACTAATGGCGCACCTAGTATGGCCATTAATGGCGCATCTGTGGTGCGCCATTAATAGCACGCCATTAGTAATTTTTACTAATGGCGCACCACCTGGTGCGCCATTAGTATCTGGTATACTAATGGCGCACGGCGGGTGCGCCATTAGTATGCCTCCCAAGGGCCATGTATATCCAGGTGCTTTGGCATACTAATGGCGCACCACCACTGGATGCGCCATTAGTAACCATGGCATACTAATGGCGCACTTACCAGTGATGCGCCATTAGTATGCTTTGTCATACTAATGGCGCACTGTCATGTGATGCGCCATTAGTATGAATATTAGGTTTTTTTATTTTTTTATTTTCTGTTTTTTGCACAGGTTACAAAATGTATAATTTGACAAAATATAGACAGCACACATCAACAACAGATTCATCGAATACAATAGAAGATTAGTCTTTGAATACAATTCATCATATTAGTCTCCGAATACAATTCATCATATTAGTCTCCGAATTGAAAAGACCGAACAAAGATAGAACATTATATTACAAGTCTCGAGACCGCGAGTAGCGAGTTTGTCTTCACATTACAAGTCGATATCGATCATCTAAACTACCATCACATAGAAGAGAGCTGCGGTCATCACGATGAGCATCATCACGATGAAACTCGTCTTCATCCGGTTCCTCCAACGCTCCCTCCCCTCTCCCGCTAGATAGCGGGCGTATCTAGATTCGGCCTCGGCCCTAGTGGTGTACCCTTTGTAACTGTTACCGCTGAATCGGTGAACCTGTCTCCGACACTCCTCCCAGTCATCGTAGACTCCGGGAACCTTACCCTTGTACACGACATACGTCGGCATCGCTATGCACTAGCCAAACGAAACGTTAGTACCAATTCACAGACAATACATAAGCAATATATAATTATGCAACAGAACGATCGGAAGAGAAAAGCAAGACATTAATAGCATCGATTACATCTAAGTTGAACGACTCTCGAAACCAAAGAGACATACTACAAGTTCATTAAAGTTTAATTACAACATGAGCCAATCGATGTTTCAGAACTAGACACAGCATCACTGCTTTCGACTCGACTCAAGGGACCGGAGCGTGGATGAAGCCGCCGTCTATCGTGGGAGTCATGAAATAACGGTCGTTGTCAGCCTGCATTTGTAGCATTGTGTCGATGTCACTGTTGGACGGTTGATTTCTGAGGTAGAACTGCCCCGAGGTACGAAGGACATCTTGATGGATGATTTCCGCAAACTCCGACTGGATGCGAAAGAATTCTTGTCGGAGGTCCGCGTCCTGGATTGCCGACACGCTCGCGGCCCAATCTTTGAGTTTACTCGGTAGCAGAAGTTGATGATGGTCCCGTACGATCGCCCGCATGTGATGGATGGCGTAGTAGGCACCCTTCTGACCGCCAGGCGGCTGCTTGACGCAGCAGAACGTCGTATTGTGGGAGAACACGTGCTTGCCGTACTTACGAATAGGCCTGGTGAAGGTGCCTCCAGATTTGGCGTAGCCGGGGAGAACATCATCAAGAACCTTCTTGACATTTGTGTAGTCTACGTTCGACTGACGGTCCGGGTCGAAATACGTGGCCATGGAATATTTGGGGCTTAGGAGGATGAGCGTGCAACGTGTGTCACTGCAGAAAACACGGAATGTTAAAAGAAAAACGATCGAAATGTAAGAATTCATATGTTACGGGCCGGTTGAGGGGAGGACTTACTCGGGAAAGTAAGGCACGAGGAAGTTATCCTTATCTTGGTTTGCCAGAATGACGCCTTCGAGGTAAGAACTCGCGACTTGCCGGTCCCCAGCGCTGCCCAAGATCTTGGCACGCATGTAGAAGGGGTCGACTATCACGATGTCCGGGGTCTTGTCGCGAATGATCCGCATCTCCATACTCAGCGAAAATAGCCGAACGAAGGTGTAGTGCAGCGGATGAAGGTTCAACATAGCGTGGATGTCATCAAAACGCAGGACGATCGTACGCCCGATGGAGTTATCCACAAAGCCCTTGCCCTCTGGCACCTTGGCCGCGAAAACTGGGTATGCCACATCCTTCTCCCTGAGACGCCGCTTCTCCAAAGAAAGAACACTGTCATGCAGACTCCGCATAGCACCGGTTGCAGCATTGAGCATATTTGTCGGTAGCATCGCCCTACCCGCCACATGCACCCTCCTCGAGATATCCTGCGGTGAAGGTGGCCCGTCCTGAGCACGGATCGTACTCGGTGCCGGCTGGCTCGCACCCTTCTTAGTCTTTCTTTTGCGTGCCTTCTTCTTCTCCTGTAATGGGACCGAGTTCTGCTCACAGACCGCCTTCTTGAGTGTGTTGGGGCTGATAATATTTCGCACCTCGCCTATCTGAGGCTCGGTGAAGTCGGCAGCTGGAGGCGTCTCCTGAGAGCTGAACGCCAGACGGCGCCTGTTGCAACTTGGCTTCTCCGCGGTACCAGCTAGATCGCACACGTCTTTTGTTGGGTTTGGTTCTTGAGAAGGAGGCCCCATGAAGTCGCCATCGTACCCATGATCGGCAAAGTACTGATCGACGTTGCCAAATGTATCATCGTCGTCGTCGTCGTCGTTCTGATCCTGTGCCATATGCATGTTTGGATCCAGTGGCATAGGGATGTCCGGCACCGTTACGGCGGTCTTGCCATGGGGCCGACTTGGCGCCGGCACGACTGGCGGTGTTGTCTTTGGGGTGGTGTCCCCCGCCCCCAAACGAATCTGGCTCTTCGGCCAAAGCAGGGGCCAGCTCAGGCAGGCGCTGAGGGTCATCACGTCTTCATCGTCGGCCCCGACGGGTCGAATCGGAGGTAACAAGTCGTCGCAGCCTGGCAGCACCCGAACCAGTTGAACCCTAAACAAGTTGGGTGGCATCTGGGTACCGTGGAACAAGGGGTTGCCCGGTTGAACGATTTTGCCCTTGGCGACATCGACCAACTCGTTGTTCACGAAGTGGAGGAGAGTGCACGGAACGTCGGCGGCGCCCTGCGAAAACATGTAGGGCGTCAGGGATGCCCAGTCAAAGGCAAGGAGATGAAGTCCTCGGCCGAGAGAGGCTTAATTAGTTACCGTGATGATGGCGTCGAGCTCGGCTAATGTCGACGCACCGCCAACGGCGGGCGTGCAGTTGACGGAGGTGCCGCTTGCTGCAGAGGTGCCGGCCGGCGTACACCCGGGTGCATTAAGCTCCCGTGCCGGCGTCGGAGACACCAATGTCGCCTCCGCCGGAGGCACCAATGGCCCCGCCATCGCATTATGCGAGTTGCTGGCCGTGAAGCTAGGAATCGGGGGCGGCCCCTGTTGGCCGCCCGCAATCCACGCACTCAACCCCGAGATCAAGGTAGGCACAAGGGCGGTGATCGTCGCTCCGAGTCGTTGTTCCACTTGCTCTTGGACAATCTCCGGAATCCGCGCCACCTGTGCCTTGAGTTCTTGAACCTCTCGCGCCTGGCTTTCCGAGCTGGTCTTTTTCTCCTTCCGCACACCAGCGGTATAGTATGACCCCCATTTTGTCGACAAGCCTTTGCCGGCCACACGACCAGCTGACGTCGGCTTACTGAGCTTATCCTTGTTCTTCATTACATTCAACCCCCTATTTAGAGTGGTGTCCCAAGGGTTGCTCTTAGTCGACCCCGCGCTACTGCTTTCAGTCGCCTGCGGAAGGAATGTGAACCATTTAGAAATTTGGCTTCATTAATTAGAATGCAACCATATGGAGCTAATTACGCGGGGGTGTATTCCTTACCAGAACAAGCTCAAGCTGCCTGGTCTTCGGATCCGTGGTAAGCTCCTTTGTTTTCGGGTCCTTCTTGTACCGGGCCCTGACAAAGTTCCTGGTCTGCTTGTCACCGTATTTATCGAAGAGGGGCGGTAGGCCTTGCTCGGCACGGTCCGCCTCCTCCTTGTCCCATATAGGCTCCGCCACTCTGTAACCGCCGGGACCGAGTGTGTGTTCCCCTATGTTCAGCTCCCGCATTTGTTTCCCCCACTCACTTGATTGGGAGCTTGCGGTGCTCGAGCAATTGATCTTGAAGTCGTTGTAGTCATCTTCGGTGATCGAAGGATTTTTCTCCTTGATCTTCTGATAACTCTCACCTTTCTCGATCATTCTCTTCACATTGCTTTTCCAAGTAGACAGGGCCTTGCTCATCTTCGTGAGGGCAGCATTGTTCACTTTATTCCCTTTGAGGCTTGTGTTTTCAAATTCAGCGGGGAACTTGTATCGTTCGTGCAGCTTCGTGAAGAGGAGGTTGCGCAAATTCCCTCGGTCAGGATGCCTCAGGTTCTCGGTGTTGATCGAGACGGTGCTCCGGACAATGCACCCGAGCTGAAGCGAGTACCCCTTGACTATTCGTTCGGGCGCCGTTGGATTCCCGTTGGAGTCCACTTCAGTAACTTCCTCCTTGAGGGTGCGGAGCACGATCGGGCGCCGGTCCTTCCGTTGCCTCTTCGGTTGGCTGCCATCTGTGCGTGCGCCGCCATCATCAGTGGTGGCATCCTCGGCGGCACCATCAGTGGTGGCATCAGTGTGGTCATCCTCGGCGGCACCATCCGTGGTCTCAGGATCGGTGGGGAAGGCGGCGGCCTCATACAAGTGAGGTTGTTCCTCCATCTCCTGGGACAGCTCCCAGAATGCCTTGCCGCCCGAACCCCCGGCCTCATCGTTGTGGGCCATGTTTCTCTCTAAATAGAAACAAAGTTTGGTCAAAAAGTTGGTTATTGTCAAGGAACAAGATCATGGTCTCATCATTTAGGGTTTGTCGACACCGAGGCATCCTAAAATCTAAGCTTTTATCATTGAGGGTTTTTCGACGCCGAGGCACCCTAAAAGCCTAACCTTTCATCATTTCGGTTTTTATCGACACCGAGGCACCCTAAAAGCCATGCATTAGTCACAAGTACGCCGGGGCACTTGATCCTACTTAATTAACTACTAAGATACCCCGGCCCATGCATTAGTCACAAGTACCCCATATGTCCTATTTTTAGCAAAGTCATGCTAAAATTCACGGAAAATTTCAGCATGACCTTTGCTGAAAATAGGACATATGGAGTACCCGAATTTGCCGGAACGGAAGTTAATCGACATTCCGGCAAACTCAAGGGCCTCTCGGGGTACCTGCAATATCATCACGACACGATGGTCGGAGACAAAACCCAGCAAACTAGCACCACAATGTGCCTCTACTTTCATATGGATGAAAAGGCCACAATGTGCCTCTACTAGCACCACAATCTTAGTTAACTTCTGGGGACATCAGAAAGTTAACATCCGCCTGATTATTATGAGGACTTCACTGCCACTGTTTACTCAAACTTAAGTTAGTAATTAAAAATATAAAATAGGATAACCCAGTGACAGGACTGTTGGTTGATGTCACAAAAAAGTTGCAAATCTCAACATGTTCTACAGTTGTTAAAATTATCTTACTGTATTTAGAACAAACTAACACCACAGAGTCTACCAATTCAGGTAGAAGCCATCATTCATTACAAATTTGAATATATGATATTCCAGAAAATAATCTGTCTACAAAATGAGATACATTCCGTTTGAACTACCAAAACTGTAACCAACGTTATTACCTAATTA
Source organism: Triticum aestivum (assembly GCF_018294505.1). NCBI lineage: Eukaryota > Viridiplantae > Streptophyta > Magnoliopsida > Poales > Poaceae > Triticum > Triticum aestivum. The sequence goes on along the minus strand of NC_057810.1, from coordinate 299,639,539 downwards.
TGAAAAAAGTGCAGTACATATAAATTATTTCATCACTGAGAGGAGATAACCAAAAGTTTCCAAGCAATATGATTAAGAAAATGGGATTTAGGCATCCAAATGCCACAAAAGACCAAATCACATTTTTAAACCAAGTTACACAAAGAAAATGCACCTAAGCACCAAGAGGAACTGTTACAACTCCATAAGGTATATCCAAGTCACTGCTACTCATATTCAAAAAACCTAACTCCAATATAACCAGAAAGATTGTAAAACATTATATCTCCCTGCTGACACGAACTGAAAGCGTAACAAAAATACCATCTTCTTTTGTTGATGCGTTGGTGTTTTAGAGTAGAGGTAAGAAAACCGGAGACCATATATGTAGTTTCTAACATATGCAAGATTACTTAAAAATTGGAGATGCAAGATAGTAGTATATAGAAGAAGAAACAAGAGAGAGATGCAAGATAGTAGTATATAGGTGATCACCTTATTGGCAGTCGCATGCTAGTGATTCGGTCGTCCACTCGATCCCTCCCACTCGACCTGCGATCTTCTACAAGGAAAAAGTAGCAGCTCAGTCAACCACCATATAATTATACAAGGAAAAAATGCTACTTGGCACAAGTGTAAACGAGAAGCTTGAGGTAGCAGCAGATTGAAGTGATAAAGTGCAAAGGAGAAGCTTGAGCTAGTAAACAATTTCTGAATGTTATAAAGTGGGGAAAGTAAAATAAAATTCATGACTAGTCATGGCACTAGAAAAGAGATGAGATTTCACAAAACCAGAGCCAAGCATAGTCCAGAATGTCAAATTTTCAGTTAGTTAATTATTACAGTCCTTTGCTAAAAGAGATGATCCGTCCAAGAAATTTAATACTAGATGCATGCAGTCTGTTGAGGATCTTTTAGTGAATGACTAACAACAAGTAGCCGAGCTTGCCCAAGAAAGATTAGATTCAGAAGTGCTGGCTGCTGCTAGTGAATGGAGCTGACAGTTATACAGTGTCAATTGATAGTAAGTAGAGTGAGATGATCAAACGTTTGTGCTGAATAGTAGTGGCAGTGTAATGTTAACTAAATACAGTTGGCAGTGTATATAGTGTTAATTGACAGTGGCTTGTCCTGGATATAACTCATTTTCTAGGTTTACCTTGGGTAGATAGCCCATGAATGCGGAACAGATACTTACATTCATGCCGTGAGATAAACTTATTTTCAGGTATAAACCATGGACAATTACCCGATGATACAGTGCATTTTTCTTCAGTGTATGTCCAGTGCATTTTTCTTCTTCTTTCGTTGAGTAGCATAAATTAGACCTATCATTGTGTAAGATGCAGGAGTACTTCTTATACTCTGTGGCATTGCCATACTTAGCCAAGAGTCCCCATTTCTTATATTCTGTGAGATGCAGTCATCTTTTACTCCAGTTCTTATAGTATTTTGGAGTACATTGCCTGTTATGCTGCTTGCAAGGTTAGCATAGGTTCAGAAATGGGGACTAAAAAACAGTGATTTAATTCTCCAATTCAATTTTCATTTTCAAGTTTAAATTTGAATATCAACAGTAGTGATTTTACACCCAGTTCAACAGTGATTTTACCTCGATTTCAACGGTAATTTCAGCAGCAGAGTCGGGGGCGGGGACTAAAAAATCTTAACCCTAACAGCATAGTGGAGCGCGTCTGTTAGCATGTCTTCCCTTTCTTGTTAGCATGTCTCTCAAAAAGAGAAGCAATGGTTCCGATCCTCTTAATTCTTCAATAATTACATTCTATCAATCATAATGACATAGTTGAACAAATTATATGCAAAATTATGTGTATGAGTTCATCAGTTCATCTACTTGTGCACTACATCTAGTGAGAGAAGGAAGCCCGGTAATGTGTACTGCAAAATTATGAACTCATACGCATCTAGCCGAAATCATAATGTACTGCAAAATTATGCATATGAGTCAAATTCAGATGGATGGAGATGTACTGGAAAATCACATTGATATACTGCAAAATTATGTGTATGTGTAGTGTAAAATACAGAAGGGGATGAGGTACCTCACTATCTCTCTCTGAAGAAGGCTTGATCAGGGGATGAGGGGTATCAACTGCGGTCGGCCGGCGTCAGGGAGATCCGGCGGTGGGCCGGCGATCGCCTCCAGCCACGGAGATCGCCTCCAGCCACGTCTCCTCCACGAGCAGCTCCGGACTTGGCAAGGCGGAGGTTGCGGCGCGCGCGGGCGAGGGCGAGGTTGGTGTCGGCCCTGCGGCGCTGCTCCGGCGAGAGTGGGGTGGGGTCGGAGGGGAGGAAGGGGAGGATGGGGAGAGGGAGGCGTCGGTGGTGTGGTGTGGACGGGGCGGCGCTGCTCCGGCGAGAGTGGGGTGGGGTCGGAGGGGAGGAAGGGGAGGATGGGGAGAGGGAGGCGTCGGTGGTGTGGTGTGGACGGGGCGGCGCTGCTCCGGCGAGAGTGGGGTGGGGTCGGAGGGGAGGAAGGGGAGGATGGGGAGAGGGAGGCGTCGGTGGTGTGGTGTGGACGGGGCGGCGCTGGTGTCGGGGCGGCGTCGAGGGCGGCGGGGCGGCGGCGTCGGGAGAGGAGAGGGGAAGGGGATCGCGGGGGAGGGCGAGGGAGAGAGGGGATCGATACGAAGTAGGGGCGGCACAATACTAATGGCGCACCACCCCTCGGTGCGCCATAAGTACATACATGCTAATGGCGCACCTCACCCAGGTGCGCCATTAGTATTTTTTTTACTTCTGCCCGAGCCAACAGGTTATCTACCACCAGACCTGATACACATCAAGTCTTCTCTACTAGTTCGACTGGTCAGCAGCTAGTTCTCACACCAGGAGGTCCTGGGTTCGATTCCCAGGCTCCACAAATTTTTTTATGCATTAAAAATGTTGTTTGATACTTACTTGTGTTTAAATATGTTCAAACTTGTTTAAATCATAATAGTAATATTTTTTATAAGACAGTAATATTTTTTTAAAAAATATCATCAAACAGTAATGCCGGTGGAGCGGGGGAGGGTGCGGGGGGTGCGGGGGGTCGGCGGCGGCGGTTGAGTAGGGGAGGGGTGCGGGGGGTCGGCGGCGGCGGTTGAGTAGGGGAGGGGTGCGGGGGGTCGGCGGCGGCGGTTGAGTAGGGGAGGGGTGCGGGGGGTCGGCGGCGGCGGTTGAGTAGGGGAGGGGTGCGGGGGGTCGGCGGCGGCGGTTGAGTAGGGGAATCGAGAGGGTGCGGGCGGTCGGCGGCGGCGGCCGGTGGACCGGATCTGGCGAGGTGGGATAGCGATCGAGATGGAGGAGGATCGAGATCGAGTGTCCATGAAATTAAAAAATATTCATGATAGTTCAAAAAGTGCCCATGAAATATAATCGAGAAATGAAGTCTACGATTTAAATACAATCGATCTTAGCTAGCTATCTGTTCACAATCTTCTTGCCCTTCTTTTTCGCAAATGGAGTTCTTCTATGGAACGGACGTCCTTTAGGTAGGGTGGTCCTGCTTCTTCTTGTGGTGTATGCTGCTACTTCATCATCGTCGTCATGTTCGATCCTCGGGTCGCCGTACTTGTCGAAGTCTTGCTCATTGGCTACTCCATCCATTCCGATGATCTTCCTTTTGCCTCTCCTCACGACAACACGACTGGGCTTTGGCGGGTCGGTAATGAAGAAGCATTGGTCCACTTGGGAAGCCAGTACCCATGGCTCATTTTTCGCGGTGACGTTTGCGCCCGCGGTCTTGGATTTGGCTTCGGGTATAACCATGGTGGTGAAATACCGGTCTTCTTTTATGACGTTCTTGGCCCATCTGACACGGAACATCGGGACCTTCTCTCCAGCGTAGCTCAGCTCCCAGATCTCCTCGATCCTTCCGTAGTATCTGTCCTTGTCGTTACCGGTGTAGGATTCCATCGTTACCCCGGAGTTCTGATAACCATCGCTCTTCATGTCCTTGGCCTCGGTGTAGAATGTGTAGCCGTTGATATCGTACGCCTCATAGGTCATCAGGTTGTGCTCGGCGCCCTGTGACAAGGCGAATATGAGTTGTTCTTCCGCGGAAGAATCCTCATGTAAAGGGTACGACAGAAGCTTCTGCTTGAACCAACGCGTGAAACATGAGTTGTGCTCTTTGAGTATATCTCCGTCCGTCCTCTGTTGGCCTCGGTCATTGTACGTCTTCTTAATAAAGGTTTTGTGCTCTACCACCCAAGGATCGACCACGTCTATGTGTTGTAGCGCGACTAGGTTTGCTCTTTCAAAGTCGGCGAGTCGACCCTCGAAGTCGACATGCATTTCGCGGCGACCCTCACGGTGACCCCATCCAGCGAGCCTGCCGAGGTGCCTGTTGACGGGCAGACCAACGGGGTTCTCGATGCCTAGATAATTCGTGCAGTAGGAGATGCACTCTTCGGTCAGAAAGCCCCTGGCTATGCTTCCCTCTGGACGTGACATGTTGCGAACGTATCCTTTGATGACACCATTCATCCTTTCGAACGGCATCATGCTGTGCAGGAACGTCGGCCCGAGTTGGATGATATCCTCCACTATATGGACCAGCAGATGCACCATAACGTCGAAGAATGCGGGCGGGAAGTACATCTCAAGCTCGCATAGTATCACCACGATCTCTTCCTGTAGCCTTCTGAGTTGCCTCACGCCAATCGACTTCCGAGAGATGACGTCGAAGAAGTTGCATAGGCCAAATAGCGTTTCACGGACGTGCGCGTCCATGATCCCACGGATTGCAACTGGAAGTATCTGCGTCATCAGCACGTGACAGTCGTGAGACTTCATCCCGCTGAACTTCTGCTTCGCTGGGTCTAGGTATCTGCTTATCTTCCCCGCGTAACCGTAAGGAAGTTTTACTCCTAGGAGGCAGGTGAAAAACTGCTCGATCTCCTCCTGACTTAGAGTGAAGCACGCGGGAGGGTAGTCATTTCCGGTCTTCTTGGCCTTTTTGCCTTTGCGACGACTTTCTGTGTCCTGCTTCGCCTCATCATCATCATCATCATCATCATCATCATCATCATATATAGCGTGAAGCTCCTGCCTGATGCCCATTGATTTCAAGTCTGCCCTTGCTTTCGGCCCATCTTTGGTCCTCTCTGGCATGTTGAGCAGGGTACCAAGCAGACTCTCGCACACGTTCTTCGTGATATGCATGACATCAAGGCTGTGAGGCACACGGTGGATCTTCCAGTACGGCAAGTCCCAGAAAACAGACCTCGTTTTCCATACCTTCAGCAGCGGCTCTGGCGCCTTTTGCTTCTTTCCCGGCAGTGGGCAGTCTTTCCAATTTTTCAACAGCTTGTCTATTTCCTCGCCGCTCCTCGTACACGGGCGTTTTCGGGGTTCGGTTTCACCATCGAACAGATCCTTGCGTTTCCTCCACGGGTCATCGTCGCGAAGCCACCTTCGATGTCCCATGAACACGGTTTTCGAAGACCCGGGATCTCTATCTAGCTGGCGATACGTTGTGTCATCCATGCACCTTACGCATCCAGAAAATCCGTGGACTACCTGCCCCGCAAGATATCCGTAACCGAGATAGTCGTGCACCGTCGTGAGCAGTGCGGCTCTCATAGGGAAATATTCTTTCTCTGCGGCGTCCCACGTATTGGCTGGCGTTTTCCACAGCGTGTCAATCTCCTCTTTCAGCAGCCCCAGATACAGATTGATGTCGTTCCCTGGTTGTTTCGGCCCTTCAATTAGCATACTCATGTGAATGTACTTCCTCTTCATGCACAACCAGGGGGGAAGGTTGTACATCCACACGAACACAGGCCAGGTGCTATGTGTGCTTCTCTGGCTGCCAAACGGATTGACTCCATCGGTGCTCGCGCCCAGCACGATGTTCCTTGGATCGTTCCCAAATTCTGGGTATTCGAAGTTCAACGCTTGCCACTGGCTCGCATCCTTAGGGTGACTCAGCATCTTGTCTTTTTTATCTATCTCCGGATCATTTGCGTCATCTTCTCGCTTCTTCTCCTCCCTATCCGCGTGCCAACGCAGGAGCTTTGCTACCTTAGGGTCCGCGAAATACCGCTGCAGACGAGGAGTGATCGGAAAGTACCACACCACTTTTCGAGGAGCTTTCTTCCTCTTCTTGTATCGAGTGACACCGCACACCGGACATATGGTAGACTCCGCGTGCTCGTCCCGATAAATGATGCAATTGTTCATGCACACATGGTATTTCACGTGCGGTAAATCCAGAGGACACACGATTTTCTTCGCCTCCTCCAAACTGGTCGGGCACTTGTTCCCCTTGGGAAGACGTTCGTGCCAGAATGACATGTTCTCGTCGAAGCATGCGTCGGTCATTTTGTGTTTTACCTTCATCTCCAGAGCCATGAGCGTTACTTTCAGGCGGGTATCCTCGGGCCTGCATCCTTCATACAATGGAGTAACCGCGTCTAACTCAAGTTGATCCATCTTGGCTTTCTCTCGGGCGGCAGCTCTTGCGTTATCCGTCTGCTTGAGAAGCAGCTCTTGAATATGAGGGTCCTGCACCCAGCCCATCGATGGTCCAGCGTCGTCTGCTCCGCCGGCATCATCATCATGTCCTGCATCTTCTACATGATGACTGTGTACAGCATCACCGTCGTGATCATCTCCTGGGGATTCTTCGTCTTCTCGCCCCCCCCCGAGCCGCGGTGGTTGTCTTGCTGCCCTTCCTCATTTCTTGCCCGGCCCCCATGGACGACTTCGTAGTCATCTTCATCACCTTGCCACCGATAGCCATCCATGAAACCACGCAAGAGCAGGTGGTCCCGCACCTGCCCGGAATCCGGGTCCGCAATAAGGCTATTCAGCTTGCATCTTCGACACGGACATCTTATCTCCGTCTCGTTCTTTTGAAGCATCTCGGCCTTCGCGGACCTCAAAAACCTATTCACGATGCCTTCGGTCATCGTGCGGACCATGGTCGCCTGCGGGGTAGAGCAAAACGATATTTTAGAACCAAGAAAAAATTTGGCATGACTTTCCCTAAAAATAGGACCAAAAAGAATGCTTAATGCCAAAATTCTCGCCGAAACGGAAATGAATCAACATTCCGGCAAAATATTGGCAACTATCGCATTTCAAATACCGGTACACCTCCAAACACAAACACATATGCAACACCACAAACATATGCAACACCACGAACATACATAGATCTAGCTAGGCCATAAAAAGTGCATGTGCACATTGTTGTAGGGAGAACAACATAAATATAGCTTCCCCCCTTACTTACCTAGCAAAACAAGGTAACTTAACCACTTAATTTGAATGAATCTATGGTGGAAATGAGGTGAAAAAGAGGAGGCACCCGAGACAAGGAGGAGGCGGTGGAGAGAATGAAGTGGGGAGAAAGTGAGTGTGGGAGGAGAGGCTGTCCAAAATATCTTGTTGCTGCCCACTTACTAATGGCGCACCAGCAACAAATGCGCCATTAGTAATCCAGGTTACTAATGGCGCACCCCCTGGTGGTGCGCCATTAGTACTTTTGCAAAAAAAGGAATAAAAACAATAATAAAAAAATAACATTAGTGGCGCACCTTCTGGCTGGTGCGCCATTACTAGTTACAACTAGTAATGGCGCACCACCAGTGGATGCGCCATTAGTATGTTTGGACAGGCGCACTAGTTCAAAAAAAATTTGGTACTAATGGCGCACCGTGGGCAGGGTGCGCCATTAGTAGTTTCAACACTAATGGCGCATCAGAAGGTGGTGCGCCATTAGTATATACTAATGGCGCACCACATGTCTGGTGCGCCATTAGTGTGATTTCCATCTATAGCCCTTTTCCTAGTAGTGGTTTGAACAAATTTACGAAAATATGTTCGCTGTCACTCGCCAGCAGCCGCACCGTTTTCAAAATTAATTTAAAATCATAAAGAATCTGAAAACAAGTTATATATATGAAAGTTGCGCCTCATTCGTAGCTTTCCAACGGCGTATCACACGCCTAGTTTCAACAAACGGTTCAAAAACTGGAGCGAAAACAGTACAGAAAATTTGAATTTTTTTGAAAAACAGAATTCCGCGGTTTAGTAAATTTGAAACTGCTCTTAAACCGTAAGGAATTAGATAAAGATTTTTATATGAAAAAGATGCGTCCCGACGATATCTATCCAACGGTGTATCGTTTGCTTCATTCCGATGAGCGGTTTAGAAGAAAAAACGTGAAAAAACGCTCGCTGCCACTCGTCATCCGCCCCACCATTTTCAAAACTGCTCTTAAACCGTGTGGAATCTCGAAAAGTGTTCAACATGTCGAAGTTGCGCCTAATCCATAGCTTTTTAACGGTATATTACACGCCTCATTCCGTTAAATGGTTAAAAAATTAGAGCGAAAACAGTACCGAAAAAATAACGCGTGCAGTTTTTTCCGACGAGAAGTTCACTAGTCTCTATTGCAGTGCTCGTCGTCAAAATGATGCAGTGCGCTTCTGTTGAGCGTGCAGTGCCGAAGTGGTGTGCAGAATAGTTATTCTGCTAATATTAGCAGAATAGACCGTCTGTATATATATATATATATATATATATATATATATATATATATATATATATCATTGAAGACCAAACCAATATTGCGAATATATAAAACTTGAAGATAAATTAATGTTGAAGACAATCCAAATATGAAGATAATGCAGTCATGACGCCAAATGAAAATCTTCAAGAAAGTATGGTGGTGGCGTTACCCACCGTATAGGAAATATTAGACCCAGAGACGACGCACAATTATTGTGGCGCTCCAAAGTCAAATTCCACATCAATGTATTGACACTCAGAGGGTAAGTCCTCATTAATTGAAGATATACGTTACTTCATGTGCATAAGCGTTAGGATGTGTGTCCATTCACAGGACATGCGAGGATTCCAAGATATTTAGCTCACACCGCAGCTTGCAAAACCTTTTATGCCAATTGCTCTTTAGTGTTGACGTGAATGATCTTATTGTCTTCCTTCATGGCATGATCTCTGAGAAAGTGATGAGAGATCTCAATGTGCTTTGTCTTCGAGTGCTAAATTGGATTGTTGGCAATCTTGATGGCGCTTTCATTGTCGCAATAAAGTGGCACATGCTTCAAGTTGATGCCGCAGTCCTTGAGAGTTTGCTTCATCCAGAGAAGCTGAGCACAACAAGATCCAACAGCAATGTATTTAGATTCGGAGTGGAGAGAGATACATAGTTCAGCTTCTTCGAAGACCAACAGACAAGAGATCGTCCGAGAAAGTGACATGTTCCTGATGTAGACTTGCCAGCAACCTTTTCACTAGCATAATCAACATTTGAGAATCCAACTACATCAAATGCTGAGACCTTTGGATACCATAATCCTAGTGTTGGGGAGTGAGCCAAATATCGAAGAATTCGCTTCACCGTGAGGTGATGCAATTTCTTTGGTGCCGCTTGGAATCGGGCACACATGCAAATGCTAAGCATAATATCTGGCCTAGATGCACATAACTCCAATAAAAAACCAATCATGGAGCGGTATACCTTTTGATCGAACTCTTTATCATTGTCGTCGGGGCCTAAATGGCTTTTGGTTGGTGTCGTGAACCCTTTGCAATCTTGCATTCCAAACTTCTTCAGGCAGTCTTTGAGGTATTTCTCTTGTGATATGAAGATGCCATTTCGCTGTTGGCAGATTTGAAGACCAAGAAAGAACTTCAGCTCTCCCATCATGGACATCTGATATTGCTCTTGCACATGTGTCAAAACTCATCACTGTATTTCTTATCAGTGCAACCGAAGATAATGTCATCCACATAGATTTGGCACAGAAACAGTTTACCATCATATGTCTTCATGAAGAGAGTGGGATCTAGAGAACCAGGTTTGAAGCCTTTTGAAAGTGCTAGTATTCAACTGGGGGGGTGAATAGGCGATTTTTATGAAAGTCTTCAAAACATGGGTGCTTTGAAGACAAACAATAGAAATGAACCTATTGATATGCAGCGGAAGGTAGACTACACTAGACAAGCCATAGTCAAGTAAGAAATGTAGTGAAAGCATGAAGACTATGAGCAGCTAGGTAGTATGGATCAGGATGGAAGATAGTATGAAGCTAAATAGTAAACAGTCTTCACTCGGTGGAGTCAATCAGATCAGACAAATAGGCAATGACTTCACAAAGACAAACTGTAAGTAAAGAGAGGTGAAAGATAGAACTAGTTGCTCGGAGAGGAGAAGGATTTGATGGACCAGTTCCAGTTGCTGTGATAACTGTACGTCTGGTTAGGGAGGCTCAGATTCAACTCAAAAGACCGCGTCTTCACCTTATTCCCCTTGAGCTAAGAACACTTAGTCCTCGCCCAGTCACTCTAGTAAGTATTCAATGGAGACTTCCAAACCTTCACCGACTTTGTTCACCGGCAATCCACAATGACTCTTGGATGCTCAGAACGCGACGCCTAACCGGCTGGAGGATTCACAGTCCTCAAGTGTAATAAGTCTTCAGATCACGCGGATAGAAAGACTTTAGTGATGCCTAACATGCTTTGGATCTGGGTGTTTTGGGCTTTGTCCTCGCAAGGATTACTCTCAAAGGCTTCAGTTGTGGGTTGCTCTCAAACGACAAAAGCCATGCACTAACTCTGAGCAGCCACCAATTTATAGTGTAGGGCGTGGGCTATTTATAGCCAGGAGGCAACCCGACCTCATTTGTCCAAAATAGCCCTGAGTCACTAAGGAATTGACACATGTCCAACGGTCAAATTTCAAACACACGTGACAGCTTGACTTGGGCTACAAGTGATTAAAGCTGACTCATCCAGCTCTGGATAAGATTTGCTCACATTGTCTTCGCTCGAAGACATAGGATTTGGTTGAGCATCACTTCAATCACTCTGACTTTGTTCACTTGGACCCCACTTAACAGTACAGTGGTTCCTATGACTCAACAACGAAGAAAAGGAAACTATGAAACAACTATGTCTTCGTACTCCATAGTCTTCATGCGATGTCTTCTCATGTCATAGTCTTCAATGTGAATATCTTCACAGGCCAACATTGTCTTCAATGTCTTCACACATTTTTAGAGGTCATCTCTGGTAGGTAAACCGAATCAATATGGGACTACTACCTATGTTATCCTACAATTCTCATAAACACATTAGTCCCTCAACCAAGTTTGTCGTCAATACTCCAAAACCAACTAGGGGTGGCACTAGATGCACTTACAATCTCTCCATTTTTGGTGATTGATGACAAACTGGTTGAAGTTTTCAACGGGGATAAAAGTATGTGAAAGTTTAGTGTTGTGAGTATTGTCTTCATACATATGACGAGGCTCCCCTTGAAGATGTGCATATAAATGATTTGCTTTTGAATGCAAATGCACATGGCAAGTTTTGCTTTGTGGAGGCCATCTTCAAGATGTGAAGACAGTGCATTATGCATGTAAGTAGATAATGAAGATAATGATATGCATAATGGAAAATGGACATCTGCAGAATGACTTTATGCGGAATTTATGCATATCAAAGAGTAGCTGAAAATGTAGTAGACGACCATCATTATGCATATCAAAGTATTTACATCTCATAGAGTAGCTGAAAATGTAGTAGACGACCATCGAGTTTAAGTGTTACAACTCAAAGAACCAAATGTATCAAATGATGAGAGTTGTAAATACTTGGCAAAACAATGCAACCCCCCATAAGGACCCGCTTGAAGACTATCAACTCATATGCTTCTCCCCCTTTTGTTAGTAATGACCAAAAAGGTTTGAAGACATAGACCATCTACTCGTTACCAGAAAGAGCAGAAGCTGGAGCAGGGTCGGCATTGGAGTTTGGTGGTGCAGAAGGGCCTGCTACAGTGTCGAAATGCAGTGTAGCCATGGTCGGTGAAGTAGCGTCGTCTTCTTCATCGATGACATTCACAACAACAGTTGCAGCCGAAGATGAATATTCAGAATCTTCAAGTGAGGGAGTGCGGCGCCAACTTGCATTTTTCGGAGACCTGGAATCAAACTTGAAGTCCTCGGTGAAGCCATCTCCGCAAAGATAGTCTTCAGAACATAGTAGGGTGAGGCTCTTCCAGGACCGCAGAGAGGTTTCATGGGCAACAAATGAGTTCTTGATGGCCAGGTTTCGAATGCGATTGACATCCACCAAGAGACTCTACATTTGATGCTTTAGCCAGTCGTGGTGCTTGTCCTGCTTCTAATGTAAGGCCACAGGCAGCTCTCGGTCATTGAGTACACGAGAACACTTCCGAGGCCTTTGCGCAATTGTACTAGCAGTGGCTTCGGTGTTGGCATGATGAGGCATATGCACATTGCCAGCCAGAGGATAAGCAAGAATAGCAGCATTGGGGACATGAACTCCTTCTATTGGGTGCGCGGAGCTTTGATGATCAACATTATGAAGATATAGAGGCTCCTGGTAGGCTCGGGGTAGATGGCTTCAACAGACAGATCAACCTCAGGCAGACAGACAAGATGATTGCATGCTGAGGCTGATAGTCGACAGAAGAATGGAGTTTGATAAGGCGCATCATCCATGGAGCGTAAAACTTCAGGCCAAAAAGATCAATCCCAGATGTAGCAAGTAGTCTGATGAAGAAATCCTGTGAGTTGAATCTGATGACATTGACAATATAAAATACCAAAGTCTTCATTGTTCCTTCAAGTTTGGCTTCGAAAGGATGTCCCTTGATTGGCCATAGAGTACGCCTCAATATATGATAGACTGTGTGGGGAAAGTACTCGAGGTCCTTGACAAATAATTCCTTGGGATATTCTACATCTTGAGGCAATGGCTTCATCATACTGGGCATCTGACTCATATAGGGTTTAGGCCTCTGAAAGATACTCTATAGTTCTTCTATGTGACGCTGACAACCAGTCTCATACAATTCACCTGGAGTTGGCAGGGAGGTATGCTCCATGATGTCTTGAGCTTTGGCTTCATGGTGCACATCTCCTGTCATCCACTCGAGGATCCATGTCTTCGGATCCCTATTGTACCCACGAATGTGAAGAGTAGCATAGAACTGCAGCAGAAGCTCTTCATTCCAGTGCTCTTTAACAGTGACAAATTGCAGAAGACCAGCATCTCGAAAGCAGTCCAATGCTTCTTCAAGACAGGGTAGCCCAACAACAGCTTCACAATCAAGACGTATGTGAGGAAAAATTCTCTCTTTATTGTAGAGGATACAGGAGTAGTAGCTGCACTGTTGATGGCTCCAAAAGAGATCGGAAGAGTTCTTTGGCTTCGAGTACGGGTTCTTGGCTTTGTCAAAGAAGGTATTGTGTGCTCTGAAGCTGTCTACGCTGAATGATCCTGGCGATGTAGCAGCACTTGGAAGCCTTGGCAGCCTCGGCTTTGGCTTCTGAACTTTTGGTCGCTGCTCCACATGATAGTCATATTGTGGTCCGGGAGCAGTGGGAGGAACCATGATTGGCCAGCGCACTGTGACTAACTCCCCATCACGATTGAAAGTCGTTTCCATAGTGTGAGGCCCTGGGGGAGGAACAACGCCTTCAGTGAGGACCAGCGTCACAGCAGATTCAGGATTCACATTGGCTGTAAGGACAACATTAGCTTCAGGCTCCACATGGTCTTCAGCTAAGACACGGTCATTGGCTTCAATAGTGTTTGTGGCAGCCTCATTGTTCGCAACCTCCATTTGGTCAACGACCGGAGGGTCTAGCACAATTACATTCTCCTCGAGAATGACTTGGTCTATGGCAGGGGGTGTGGAAACTCTTTCTCTTTCTTCTCTTCTTTCTTGTTCTTCGGCAGATGCAGCCGGAATGTCTTCAGCAGCTTTAGCTTCAGACTTTGGAACCGTCACAGAAGGATTCTCTTTAGGGAACACCTGACGTGCCACTAAGCTAGATTTTGGTGAATCTTCTTCTGGGATGGTTGACATGGAGACTGATGGCCCGAGACCTTTGCGAAGCCATTGAAACATAGGCGACGGCTTTGGAGATGGAGTGGTCTCCATGTAGTTGTCATCATTAAGTACCGGATTGGTAACTTGTGTTAGTGGAGTGTGGGGTGTCTCATCAGGAACTGGGGTTTCATATTGCGGGTGCTCAGCCCAGGAGTCATCTTAAGCGATTGGCGTCAAACGACAACCAATGCTAATGTATTCACTGCTTGTTGGAGCAGGTGATGATACCAACTGGTGCTCGAGTTTAGGAAGGACTTCATCAACAACAACATTGTCTTCATGACCAATGTCTTCAGCTGCGTTGGGGTCAACAGCTAGAACTTGTTCATCTTCATGATCCTCTAGGGAAGAAGGCTGGTGGATCACAACACGTCGATCTTGGTTGGTGCCAGCTGGAGGAGCAACTGAGATGGATTCAACAATGAGAGGATGAGAGGCCGCAACACGCTCTTTCTTTGAAGACTTAGTTCCCTTAGTCTTCAACTTTTTCGTGGAAGGGGCATCGTCAGATGCGTCCTTGTGCTTGCGCTTCTTGGCTTCGGATTCAGCTGCCCTTGTCTTCTTCCGTTCTAAAGCTACTGAGGGGACCTTAGGCTTCGAGCCTGTCATACTGGCAGGGAAGACAATGCGAGGTTCTTCCTGCCTTGGTGCTTCAGTCTGTGTCACAGCAGGCTTCTTTTGCTTGACAACCATCCTGGGATCAGTGCCAAGGCGCCCAAGAGCTTTGCGCTTCTCAGCTTCATTGTGTGCTTGAACACATATTTGAGTGAAGTACTTCATGTGCTCTCGTTAGCCTTTAGCTTCATTGCGCTTCTTGTGGAACTCTTCCTTGAGGTCATGCATCATCTTCTTGAAGATTTGAACATCTGCCACGCTGAGCTTGGCCATGTTCCTCTTGAAGTGAGCCTTCTCATAATAAATTTTGTTCTTGAGCTCAACAATCTTCTGAGCCAAGGCTAACTCACTAGCAATGGCTCCATGGAATGTGACGATGATGTCCACCATAAGCTGAAGATCATCAATACTGATGCACCGGTCGTCGAACCACTCATCAATGAAGTTGTTTAGAATGCCAACATCAAAGAGGGGCAGATCGTTGAAGATTTCTGCCTCTTGCTTGCTCTTGATAAGCATCTCAAGAGCATCATCACCAAGATCTTCATTGCTGGACAAATCAATGGTGTCATCTTCATTGCGCAGAACAGAAAACAGAGTCAGGGGTTGCCCAGTTGCCTTCTTGGGCAATGGCTTCTTGGTCCTCTTGGACACGCGAGATAAATCTTCAGACTGCACACTGGATTCAGGTGGTGCAGACTTCAGACTCTTCCTGGTTGAAGCTTTTGGTGAAGCAGATGGATTTGAAGCTTTTGCCTTCTTCTTCTTTTTCTCCTTTGGAGGTGAGGGAGCATCATCAGAATCAGCTTCTCCAGCAGATCGCTCCACAACTGCTCTCTAGGCAGCAATGTGAGACAGAAGCCCATCAAAATTGGTGAAGGGGCCAATTCTATTCTCATTAGCTTCACGAGTCCCATCAGATCTTGGAGCGGAGGGGCAAGGGTTGAAGTTGAGGCCAAACTCCTTTTGGTTCTTGACAGCTGAATCTTTTGCAAACTGATAGTTGCGCTTGAAAAGATTGTCTTCACGACACCATAACAGGGAAGATGGGTTGGCGTTTTCAGGCTGTGGTCCTGTGACCATACAAGGATAGAATTTTCACTCAATGGCTTCAGCCTTGCTTTTTGGAACGAAGCCACGGTACAGACAGTCACCCCATGGGCATTTGACGACATTCTTTTCAGCATATTCAGGTGTTACAAACCTGTATTTGAACGATTCCTCATCACAATATCTTCTGATCCACTAAATCCGGTTCTTGCGCTAGTTGTAATTTTCCTTAGGATCTGACTTGTAAAGTTCATACAGATCAGGAGGCAAATCAAGCACAATGTTGCCATGGTGTTGCCTGCCACCTTTCCGTGCATACTTTTCTGAAGCCATAATATTCATACTGATTGGCTTCAACACAGTGAAAGGCTTCCGTCTGCTGGTCAGACAAGAACTGGCTTCGGAAGATTCGATGTGACGTGGTAAGTATTCTGCAAATGAATGCCGACTATGAGAACCAAGGGATTCTCCCACGGACATGTACCTATGACAGCATTAGAGATGCGAGGGAAGGGGAAGAGGTCATATGCATTCTCAGAAGATTTTGAAGATAAATCAGTTTATAAGACATTGACCTCATAGTGTGAAGACATTCATTTATTTGAAGAGAGTTGGTTCCAGATTTATACGAATCCATGAATAAGGACAAGTGAGGAATCTAACTATTTATGAAGCACAAGTGAATATACTTGGCATAATATGAGATGCACGAGAAGATATATCCGGATTTGGAAGTGAAGAAACCACTTTTGGTTGAAGTGGACAGATTTGACGGATCAAAAAGGCAGTAAAAAGTAAGATTTAATTACTGCTGACGAACTGCTAGACGAGGTTGGAAGAGAGGCCGAGCAGTTCAATCACCCACACCCTAACTCGGTGGCGGAATACACCTACGGCGGCGGCGGAGAGGACGAGGTTCGCGGCCAGTGTGAAGACGACGTTGAAAAAGTCGTGGCAGTTAAGCGCTCCGTCTCCGGCGTTGATGCGAGCTAGTGGAGACGCTAGGGTTTGTGCAAGGTGGCGAGGTGGAAGAACAGGTATTGACCATGCGGGTGAGTATATATAGGTAGAAGGAGGGTGGCATAGCGCAATTACGCAGGTGCCCCTAACGGTTCAAATCTGAGGGACACATGGAATGCATGCAACTCATCGAAAGTTGTTCCATGTTCCCACACACACCTGGATTGTCGGGAGGTTGTTCCGGCTTCTCCGGTATTCAGGCAATAAGGATACAACATTAAAAGCAGATTTAAATGTTTCTCACATTGTCTTCTGCTGACAAGGACTCAGAGAAGACAATTGATAGGTTTCAATAGGATGCATATGATTTGGACAGATAGAGTTTGAGGTAGAAGCACATAATAGGTTAGGGTTCGATCACATTCACTTAGATCCATAAAGATTCAAGAATGAAGACATAGCTATAAGTGATTGTTGTAGAGGACAGAACACTAATATTATATATATATATATATATATATATATATATATATATATATAGAGAGAGAGAGAGAGAGACCAACTCAACATTGTGAAGATAAACGTTGAAGACAAGTCAATGTTGAAGACAAACCAAATGCGAAGACTATGCAAGCATGACGCCAAGAGAAACACTTCAATAAGAATTTGGTGGTGGCGTTACCCACCGTATAGGAAGTATTAGACCCAGACACAGCGCACAATTATCATGGCACTCCGAAGTCAAATTCCATGTTAATGTATTCACACTTAGAGTGTATGTCTTCATTGATTGAAGAAATACGTTACTTCATGTGTTGCACATCTAAGTCATCAACATGCATAAGCGTTAGGATGTGTGTCCAATTACAGGACATTTGAGGATTCTATGATATTTAGCTCACACCGCAACTTGCAAAACCTTTTCTCATCCAAGGGCTTTGTGAAGATATCTGCCAATTGCTCTTCAGTGTTGACGTGAATGATATCAATATCTTCTTTGTTGACATGATCTCTGAGAAAGTGATGATGGATCTGAATGTGCTTTGTCTTCGAGTGCTGAACTGGATTCTTGGAAAGCTTGATGGAGCTTTCATTGTCGCAGAAGAGTGGCACATTCTTCGTGTTGATGCCATAGTCCTTGAGAGTTTGCTTCATCCAATGGAGCTGAGCACAGCATGATACAGCAGCAATGTATTCAGATTTAGCAGTGGAGAGTGATAAACAGTTCTGCTTCTTTGAAGACCAACAGACAAGAGATCGTCCGAGAAAGTGACATGTTCCTGAAGTGGACTTGCGATCAACCTTGTCACTAGCATAATCAGCATCAGAATATCCAATCAGATCAAATGTTGAGCCCTTTGGATACCATGATCCTATTGTTAGGGTGTTAGCCAAATATCGAGGTATTCGCTTCACCGCTAGGTGATGCAACTCCTTTGGTGGCGCTTGGAATCGGTCACACATGCAAACACTAAGCATTATATCTGTCCTAGATGCACATAAGTGAAGTAAAGAACCAATCATGGAGCGGTATACCTTTTGACCAAACTCTTTACCATTGTCGTCAGGGCCCAGATGACTTTTGGTTGGCATTGGCGTCATGTATCCTTTGTAGTCTTGCATTCCAAACTTCTTCAGGCAATCTTTGAGGTATTTTTCTTGAGATATGAAGATGACATTGCTTTGCTAACGGATTTGAAGACCGAGGAAAAATTTCAGCTCAACCATCATGGACATCTGATATTGCTCTTGCATCATGTGCCCAAACTCATCACTGTATCCCTTGTTAGTGCAGCCAAAGATAATGCCATCCACATTGATTTGGCACACAAACAGTTCACCGTCATATGTCTTCGTGAAGAGTGTAGCATCTAGAGAACTAGGTTTGAATCCTTTTCTCTTCAGGAAGCCTTTGAGTGTGTCATACCAAGCGCGAGGAGCTTGTTTGAGGCCATACAGTGGCTTGTTGAGCTTGTATACCATATTAGGATGTTTTGGATCTTAAAAGCGAGGTGGTTGTGCAACATAAACTTCTTCCTCAATCTTGTCATTGAGAAAGGCACTCTTCACATCCATTTGGTACAGAAGAATGTTGTGATGGTTCGCATAGGTTAGCAGTATGCGAATGGCTTCAAGCCTTGCCACGGGAGGGAATGTTTCATTGAAGTCAATCCCTTCTACTTGAGTGTAACCTTGAGCAACTAGACGAGCCTTGTTTCTGAAAACTTGACCATGCTCATCTTTCTTGTTGCGATAGATCCATTTAGTGCCTATGATATTATGATTGTGAGGATCAGGACGCTTGACCAATTCCCATACATTGTTCAGCTTGAACTGATGAAGCTCTTCTTGCATAGCTTGAATCCATTCAGGTTCCATGAAGGCTTCATCAACTTTCTTGGGTTCACATATAGAAACAAATGCAAAGTGCCCACAGAAATTTGCTAGCTGCGTTGCTCTTGAACAAGTGAGTGGACCAGGTGCATTGATGCTATCAATTATCTTCTCAATCTGTACTTCATTTGCAACCATGGGATGTACTGGACGAAGATTTTGTCCTTGCAGATCATTGTCTTCAGCTTCAGCATTGACCTCAGGCAAAGCATTGCCTTCAGGTTGATTTGGTGCAATGATGATTTCCTCTCCAGACTGAACTTCTGAAGGTATGATTTCTCCAGTACCCATCAGCTTGATAGATTCACTAGCTGGGATTTCATCTAGCATATTTGGTAGGTGCTCTCATTGCGAGACGTTAGTCTCGTCGAACCGCACGTCCATAGTTTCAACCACTTTATAGTGAAAGAGGTTGAAGACTCAGTAGGAGTGCGAATCCTTTCTGTATCCAAGCATAAAACCTTCATGTGCTTTCGGTGCAAATTTTGAAGTGTGATGTGGATCCTTGATCCAGCACCTAGCACCAAATACTTGGAAGTAACTGACGTTTGGCTTCTTACCAGTTAGCAGCTCATATGATGTCTTGTTCAAAAGCTTGTGAAGATAAACAAGGTTAATGACATGGCATGCATTATCAATGGCTTCAGGCTAGAACTTCCTTGGAGTCTTATACTCATCAGGCATCGTCCGAGCCATCTCAATGAGGGTTCTGTTCTTGCGCTCCATGATGCCATTCTGCTGAGGTGTGTAAGGAGCTGAGAACTAATGAGTGATGCCCAGTGTATCCAGATAGGTGTCGATGTCGGTGTTCTTGAATTCTGTGTTGTTGTCACTTCTGATGTGCTTGATCTTGATGCCAAGTTCGTCATGGCACGATTGGCGAATCGTCTGAAGACATCCTCCACTTCAGTCTTGTAGAGGATTATATGCACCCATGTATATCTTGAATAATCATCATCGATGGCAAAGCCGTAGAGACAAGAAGTAGTAGTAAGAGTAGAGTAGTGAGTAGGGCCGAATAAGTCCATGTGAAGCAGCTCAAAGGGTTGTGATGTCGTCATGATTGTATTCGAGGGATGCTTGGCCCTAGTCATCTTCCCAGCTTCACAAGCACCACACAGATGATCCTTCTTGAACTTGACGTCCTCGATGCCCACAACATGCTTCTTCTTCGCGAGAGTGTACAAGTTCCTCATGCCAGCATGTCCTAACCTTCGATGCTAGTGCAGCACTCTGAAGATTTTTCTAGAAGACATATGACCAATTGAGGTCCTGCTAAGAAATCTACCATATACAGATCATATTTTCGATACCCTTCAAAGACTAGAGACTTGTCAGATTCCATAAGCACAAGGCAACAATATTTTCCAAATACCACAATCATGTTTAGATCTCAAAGCATTGAGACAGGCATTAAGTTGAAACCAAGGGATTCAACAAGCATCACTTTATCCATGTGTTGATCCTTTGAGATTGCAACTCTACCCACACCCAATACCTTTCTTTTACCAGTGTCAGCAAATATGATGTGACTTTAGTCAGACGGGCGTAGGATTGAATCCATCAGAAGACTTCGATCCCCAATCATGTGGTTAGTGCAGCCACTATTCATAATCCATTCTGAAGCCTTTGGTGTCGTACCCTATAGTGCAGTTTGGGGGATAGGCTTCAACAAGGGTATTGTGAAGCAAAAACATTTGATGAACAAGTGGACAATGATATTTCAGCTCTTGGTTAGGATAAATAGGATGATTGTCAAGGAATCCTGGGACGAAATACATAGTAAGACCATTTGGACATTTTATCTTGCGTCCCACAAGATGTTTAAGGTCCCCAGCATAAGCACCAGATGCCTTTGATTTCCGGCTGGAGACCTTTCCCTGCAAAAGAGAGTTAAGTTTTCTTAACCACCCACATCTTAAGTGGTGGCTTAGAAGCAATGAGTCTAAGTGCAACATCTAAGAACTTCATCTTTGGAGCCCTAGCAAATAGCCTTGCAAGAGCTGAATAATACTCAGAAGAATAAGCAGAAAAGTTCATGGTCTTATGAACATAGCGGTTTGACGAAACACGCTCATATTCAAAAGTCTGAATATGGTTTCCCTACAAAACATTGGCATTAGGGTGACTCTGGTGTGTCCTCTCTCTGTATGAAGCCTTTGGACCATATGAAGCCTTTGGTCTGGGATTTGTCTTCTTCCCAGTAGTAGTCATGATGACATTCACGGGAAGATTATCAAGACAACTTTTGGGTACCCAGATGTTCTTAAGAGGTGGTCCATTCCTGCAGTTAGTACCAATATACTTGGCAAAAACTTCACCATTCTGATTCCTGAACAGTTTATCGTTTGCATCAAAGGATTCATCAATGATAATTGGGCTAGAACAAGTGAAGCCAGATAAGGTAGATGGATCCACTGAAGGTCCCTTAGCATCAACCCATGTGGTTTTGGGGTACTGCTCAGGCATCCAGTAAGAACCATCAACATTCATTTTCGTCTGAACCCAACACCCTCTTTCTTAGGGTTTCGGTTCAGAATCTGCTATTTGAGGACATCACACAGTGTCTGATGCCCTTTGAGACTTTTATACATTCCTGTCTCAAGCAATGTCTTCAACCTAGCATTCTCATTAGCAATAGTGGTAGTATCCTCAACCGAGGGGTTAGTTACCACATTAGCAGTTGAAGATATTGCAATAGTAGCAGCAGTTGAACATTCAACAACAGAGACAACATTATCACGCTCAAGACATTTTAGACATGGTGGTTAAAATCCTTCCTAAGAGGAACTGATCTGTTGAGCGCAGAGTGACTCGTTCTCCTTTTGAAGATCTTCATGAGCCGATATCAATTTCTCAAGCTCTTGCTTCCTTTGAAGATAATCATAGGAGAGCTTTTCATGAGTCGGTGAGAGCGATTCATGACGACTTTCAAGTTCCTAGTACTTAACATGAAGATTTTTAATGTCTTCAATTAAGGACTAAGTTCGGATCATTTCCGCGTCCAACATGTCATCGCTTTTGTGTAACAACTTTTGAATATGTTACATAACATTCTGTTGTTCAGTTGCAATTTTAGCAAGTGTTTTGTTGTAGCGACCTGACCCGAATGGATCACGTCTACTGTGCTACGGTGTCATCCCTGGATCAGTAATGCTGACACCACACAGTACATCGAGGTTTTATAGCAGAGTTGCAATCACACACTTATTACATCGATGGCTGAAAAAAAACTTATTACAATAATCATGGCTTAAGGCCATCTAATAACGATAACAGCGGAAGGCTTGGAAGATAAGTGAGTCCATCAACTCCATCGGCATCACTGAGTATAGAACCACGACCTAAACACACCTCAATCGTCGTCTGAAAAGTCTGCAACATTAACGTTGCAGCCCGAAAACGGGTCAGCACATGGAATATGCTGGCAATGTAACACATAGAGAGTAATGAAACAATAAGCCTATACTACATGCATATTTGGCTGGTGGTAAGGCTCTACGGTTACAGTTTTTGCGAAAAGCAAATTTTTCCCTACATCAAAGGAATAATTTTGTTTAACTATCATGGTGGTTGTTAAACATTGAGAATGGTTGACAGCATCCTCAATCCCAATTAAAAGTACTCATTAAAAACCCAATAGCTTTAATTAGAAGTAACATGTTGAGATTCACAATGATATTCAAGTACTAGATACTCAAAACGTCCATAACCGGGGACACGGCTAATCATGATTAGTTTGTTACTCTGCAGAGGTTTGCGCACTTTTTCCCACATGACTCGATCGCCTCCGCTTGGTTCTCGCACTGCATGGTGTTTGAGAAACGGATGACCGAGACATAGTCTTTCAGAAGCACTAGCACCTTACATGTGGGGTAGACCGGTACACCTACATCCCCTACATCTGCTAGTCCACCCCGTAAGAGTTCGCACAACTTAGTCAACTATGCTAGAGCCCATAGTAGCATGTGGCTGCACACGGAAGTTTCCAGTTTGAAATATCTTATGATCCCTTTGAGCCTGGGTGGCGGTCCAAAAAAAACAGGCAAGTCCTGATAGACATCAGGTGCCTCAATCCACCCAGATGTGTGTTTAAGTTGCCACCTTAGATAAACCATTAAAATTATCAATCTCACATCTGTCATGGATATCACTCACCCAATCCACGTCTACTAGCATAGCATAGCATAATAAGCAAACGTAGAAGTAACTCCCAAGGTTTCATAAGTAACAGGTAATAGGTACTACCTCATCTACTTCCCAAACCCACAATTTAATTTAGATCCTAACAATGCAAGTGTTTGAGGGTTTGATCTAATGCAATAAAACTGGGTAGTAGGAAAGATATGATCAAGTGTTACTTGCCTTGCTGATGATCCGCGAGTCCTAGGGTTTCGAAGTAACAAGCGGCGCAATCCGGGTGATCTAACGCAGACAAACAACAAGCATACAATAAGTACTCATCTAATGCACAGGGAAATCTCGAATAAAAGATCTAACCAGAGAGTTCAACTTAAGAACCCTGGTTGCAAAAGAATCGAATCAAATAAGGCATCGAAAGTCGGAACTCGAGAGAGAACGACTCGGTTTAGAAATCTGAAATTAGGTCAAAATTTCACAGTAGCAAAACTCTGTGAAAGTTAGTTAGTCGGAACGGCGGTTTCGTTACGAAACTCCAGGCGTTTGAATCACCTGATTCCGATAAACGAGCAAGAAATAAAACAGATTTGAAAATTGGATCGGAAATCGAATCAGAGAAATAACGGATTAAATCCGAATAAAAGAAAAACGACGAGCGGTTTAAATAACGGACGTTCGTTAACAGAACTAATCCAACGAACACATTCATTGAAACGAACGGTTCGGTGAACGTTCGTTAAATAAGAAAACCGAAAAATAAAACCAATCTAGTTTTTTTTTAAATAAACCGGATCGATTTTTTTTAGGGAAAACCGGATCGGGGCGGGGCAGTGGCTACCTCCGGTGGTCTTCGCCGGCGAGGCTCCGGCGGGGCTCCGGGGTGGCGGGGTCCGGCGGGGTCGGCGAGGGGCGGCGGGGGTTCCGGCGACGGCGGGAAACGGCGGCGGCGGCGGCTTCCTCGCGGCGGCGGGGTTCAGCGTGGGTCGGGTGAGGCAGCGGCGGTGAGAGAGGGGGGGGGGGGCGGCGAGTATTTAAGAGGGGGGGGGCGCCGGGTGGCTTGGGGAAGGGGCAGGGGGCGCCGGGTCGGAGCCGGACTCCGGGAGGCGTGCGGCGGCGGGGCAGCTCCCGCTCGGGCGGCTGCGTGCGCGCGAGGGAGAGGGAGGCGGGGCGCTGGGCCAGGCCTGGCTGGCTGGCCGGCTGGGCCTTGGCCCAGGGGGGCGCTGTTTTTTTTTTTAAAAAAAATTAAACCAAATGAATTAAAAAAAATACCAATTGAACTCCAAATTAAATAAAACAAATTTTCCCCGACTCCTAAAAATGAGTCGAACAAAAAGAACTTTAAAAACGGCAAACATGCATAAATTTTTAAAATGCTCATTTTTTTTTGCCTAAGCAAAATAAATCTTCCAAAACCAAATCTTGATTTATTTATAATATCTTCATTTTTCCTAAATATTGGGAAAGTCATATTATTCCCTCTCTTAAAATTTTTTATAGGAAAAACTTTATGAAGATAATTAAATAAATCCAAATGATCCTATTTTCAAAATTTGAGAAATCCCAAATATGAAAATAATGAAACTTCCAACTCTCTCCGAGGGTCCTTGAGTTGCGTGAAATTTTCTAGGATCGGAAAATGCGAGAAAAATATGATATGCATGATGATCTAATGTATAACATTCCAAATTGAAAATTTGGGATGTTACAAACCTACCCCCTTAAGATGAATCTCGCCCTCGAGATTCGGGTTGGCTAGAAAATAGGTGAGGGTGGTCCTTGAGCAAAACTTCCTCTCTTTCCCAGGTGGCTTCATCCTCAGTGTGGTGGCTCCACTGAACTTTACAAAACTTGATAACTTTGCTGCGGGTAACTCTGCTGGCATAATCGAGAATCTTAACAGGTTTTTCCTCATATGTCAAGTCATCCCTCAACTGAATTGCTTCTAGTGGCACTGTGTCTCTTAACGGTACCTCTGCTATCTCTGGGTGACATTTCTTCAACTGAGAAACATGGAATACATCATGAACTCCTGACAGTCCTTCTGGCAATTCCAACTTATAAGCAACTTCTCCCATACGTTGCAAAATCTCATACGGTCCAACGAAACGGGGTGCTAACTTTCCTTTAACTCCAAAACGCTTAACTCCTCGAAGCGGGGATACTCTAAGATATACTCTGTCTCCAACTTCATACTCAATCGCTTTGCGCTTTGAATCGGCATAGCTCTTCTGTCTGGACTGGGCTACCTTGAGCCTGTCTCGAATCAACTTAACCTTCTGTTCAGACTCCTTAATCAAATCTGGTCCAAACAACTGACGGTCTCCAACTTCATTCCAGGACAACGGTGTCCTGCACCTTCTTCCATACAGAGCCTCGAAAGGTGCCATCTTCAAGCTGGTTTGGTAACTGTTGTTGTAGGAAAATTCCGCATACGGCAAGTTATCATCCCAGCTAGATCCGTAATCTAGTGCACAAGCTCTCAGCATATCTTCCAAAATCTGATTGACTCTCTCAGTCTGTCCATCGGTCTGTGGGTGGAAAGCTGTACTGAATTCCAATCTAGTTCCCAATGTCTCGTGCAACTGGTTCCAAAATTTCGAGGTAAACTGGGTTCCTCTATCTGATACGATGCTCCTCGGAACTCCGTGTAAACACACAATTCTGGTCATGTATATCTTTGCCAACTTAGCACTGCTATAGGTAGTCTTGACTGGAATGAAATGAGCTACCTTTGTTAAACGGTCGACTATAACCCAAATCGAGTCATATCCTGAACGGGTCTTTGGCAAACCTGTGATGAAATCCATGCCTAGTTTATCCCACTTCCATTCGGGTATCGGCAACGGTTGTAACAATCCTGCTGGCTTCTGATGTTCTGCCTTTACTCTCTGACATACATCGCAAATAGCTACATACTCCGCAATATCCTTCTTCATTCCGGTCCACCAGAAAGTGTTCTTCAAATCCAAATACATCTTGGTATTTCCTGGGTGAATCGAATAGGGTGAATCATGGGCTTCTTGTAAAATCAACTTCCTGATTTCTGGGTTATTGGGCACATAAACACAGTCTTCAAACCATAGGGTATCGTGTTCATCCTCACGAAATCCTTTAGCCTTTCCTTTGCCCATTTTCTCCTTTATAGAGGCAACTTCCTTATCTGCCTTTTGGGCTTCTCTGATTTTGTCCATCAGTGTCGACTGAATCTCCAATGTTGCTACATAGCCTCTCGGAACTATTTCCAAACATAGCTCTCGAAGGTCCTCGGCTAACTCATTGGGTATTCCTCCCATCATTAGGGTATTGACGTGGCTCTTACGGCTCAATGCGTCTGCTACGACATTAGCCTTTCCGGGGTGATAATGCAATCTCATATCATAATCCTTGATAAGTTCTAACCATCTCCTTTGTCTGAGATTCAATTCCTTCTGTGTGAAGATGTACTTCAGACTCTTGTGATCCGTATATACTTCACAATGATTTCCAATGAGAAAATGTCTCCACGTCTTCAGGGCATGCACAACGGCTGCTAACTCCAAATCATGAGTGGCATAATTCAACTCATGGGGCTTAAGTTGTCGTGAAGCATACGAAACAACTCTTCCTTCCTGCATAAGCACTGCTCCAAGTCCTCGACGTGAAGCGTCGCAATACACCTCATAATCCTTAGTCTGATCTGGCAATATCAAAACTGGTGAGGTAACCAATCTTTTCTTCAACTCCTGAAAACTTGCCTCACAGTCCTCAGTCCATATGAATTTGTTATCCTTCTTCAACAATTCAGTCATAGGCTTAGCAATCCTTGAGAAATTCTCAATGAATCTTCGGTAGTATCCTGCGAGTCCAAGAAAACTCCGAATCTCTCCAACTGTCGTTGGTGCTTCCCAATTAGTTACGGTCTCAACCTTTGTGGGGTCAACTGCTATTCCTTCTCCGGATATAACATGTCCAAGAATCCAACTTCCTTTAGCCAAAACTCACATTTGCTGAACTTGGCGTATAACTGATGTTCTCTTAGCTTCTCCAAAACCAAACGCAAATGTTCCTTGTGTTCCTCTTCATTCTTCGAGAAAATCAAAATGTCATCTATGAACACTACGACGAACTTATCCAAAAACTCCATAAACACTTTGTTCATCAGGTTCATAAAATAGGCAGGTGCGTTAGTCAATCCAAATGACATAACGGTATACTCGTACAGTCCATATCTCGTGGTAAATGCAGTCTTGGGTATGTCTTGCTCCCGAATCTTCAACTGATGGTACCCTGATCGCAAGTCGATCTTGGAAAACACTTTGGCTCCTTGCAAACGATCAAACAGATCATTTATCATTGGCAGTGGGTACTTGTTCTTGATTGTTACCGCATTCAATTCACGATAATCAACAACCATTCTCAAAGATCCATCCTTCTTCTCCACTAACAAAACGGGTGATCCCCAAGGTGAAGAACTTGGGCGAATGTAACCTTTATCCAATAACTCCTTAATCTGATTCTTAATTTCCACCAAATCCTTTGCTGGCATCCGGTACGGTCGCTTCGATATTGGGACCTGTACCTGGCAATAACTCAATCAAAAACTCAATGTCTCTATCCGGTGGCATGCCTGGTAATTCCTCAGGAAATACATCAGGAAAATCCTTTACCACTGGTACTTCCTCCTGCACAACTCCTGATAAGCAATTCACTTGTGTCCTGTTTGGCACATGCCGGGATACATACTTGATCCTTCTTCCTTCTGGTGTGGTAAGCAAAATTGTCTTACTGGCGCAATCGATGTTTCCTCCATACATCGACAGCCAATCCATACCAAGAATCACATCCAGACCTTGGGATTCCAGAATAATTAAATCCGTTGGGAATACATGCCTTCCTATACTCAATGGTACTTGAAAACATCCTTGTCTGGCCATGTATTCTGCTCCTGGCGAGCTTACTAGCATAGGTGTTTTAAGAATCCTAGTGGGCAGGCTATACTTTTCCACAAATCCCCTTGATATGTATGAATGCGATGCACCAGTATCAAAAAGAACGAGTGCAGTAAATGACTTAACCAAAAACTTACCGATTACTGCATCGGGCTGATCTTCAATCTCCTCCACATTAACGTGGTTCACCTGTCCCCTATTGAAAGGGTTGGGCTTCTTCCCAGAGCTTCCATTGCCATTTCCATTCTGGCCTTCAGGACATTCATTGGCATAATGTCCGGTCTTCGAACACTTGAAACAGGTGACTTGACTCAGGTCTCTCTTGGTTGGGGTTGATGGGGTTGTTCGGTTCTGGCCGTTGCTTCCTCCATTCCCATTACCATTCTTGTGGCCATTATGGTTGTGCGAGCTACCTCCTCCATGGGTGTGCTGAAACTTAAATCCCGGTTTAGGGGTAAAACGGGGCTTCTGCTGGGCTCCAGAGTTATACTTCCCCTGTCCATACTTCCTCTTACGGTTCTCAATTTGCTGCTGCTTTCCTTCAATCATAAGGGCTCGGTCTACTAACTCCTGGTAGTTATTGAAATTTGCTACCATCAACTGCATGCTTAGTTCATCATTCAGTCCTTCCAGAAACTTCTCCTGCTTAGCTACATCCGTAGCAACGTCATCTGGGGCATAACGGGCTAGCTTACTAAACTCCTCCACATACTGGCCAACAGTCCTTCCTCCTTGGCGTAAGTTGCGAAACTCACGCTTCTTTATGGCCATAGCTCCTGCTGAAACATGGGCAGTGCGAAAAGCTTGCTGAAATTGATCCCATGTGACAGTGTCTACCGGGTAAGTGGCTGTGAAATTCTCCCACCATGCGGCTGCGGGTCCTTCAAGCTGATGTGCTGCAAACTTCACTCTTTCTCCATCTGTGCATCCTGCAGTGGTCAACTCCCTTCCTATCTTGCGGAGCCAATCATCTGCTACAATCGGCTCGGTGCTACTGGAGTACACCGGCGGATTTAGTCTAAGGAAACGAGTCAAATGATCCGCAGGTGGTGGTGGTGGGTTGTTGTTGTTGTTGCCCTGGTTCTGCACCAATGTTTGAATCAGGGTGTTCTGCTGCTGGATCAGTTGGGTGATCTCTGGCGGGAAAACGAATTCAGGGTCACGTCTCGGAGGCATCTGATGGGTTTAGAAAAGAAGAGAAATTTAGAATAGAATGAGGTCTAAGGGGAATCACTACCCAAATGCACATGAGCAAATGCACACAAAATCACTCCATTCAATCAAACAAGGCTTACAACGATCTAACTATCGCAAGTGCGTGTACTATAATGTTTACATGGGGGGAATTCTACTAATATGTGGTGGTCATCTACTAATTTGAACCGGTGGAAGATTCCATGATGTCTGCTCCAGCTTCGTCTTCAAAATCGGGTTCACTTGGATCCGAATCGGTGTCGTCGATGATGATGTAGCTGTCCGGACATGCGACGTACTTGTCGTCCTCCTGGGATGCTAACTTCTTCTTGAGTTCTTCAATCTCATACTTAAGATCGCAATTGTGCTTTGCTAGAGCTACGATCTCGTCCATGTAGTCCTTGCGTGTAGACTTTAGTTCTCCTTCTAGCTCGATGATCCTTGCCTTTGCTTTCTGCAACTCCAACATATCATTGCACATCTGGTTCTCCTGGCGTCGAATGTGCTGGTTTAACTCCTGGATAAAAGCTGCAATGGATCTATCCTTCTTGGTACTAACTATGTCCCATTTGTCATCTCGGCGTCCGCAAATCTGGTAGATAGTGTCCTTGAGGTCTTCTTGATAAACTTCTCCAATGCGTCCCATGGTGATATGAGATGCCATGCTCCTTCCCAGACTCCAGGTTGGTGCATTGAAAACACTATCTATGGGCTTGGTGATTGGGGCGAATGTCCTTCCTGGAACGTGAGCGTGAATCTTCCAGCGCTCCTCTTCAGGCAGAGTGGCGTTGAAAGTCCCGGTGAAACTTGGTAGTCCAATGTCCAGGTACTTGGTAACTTCCTTCAAGTGAAATCCAAATGGTGTGCCTTCATCCGGTTGGGTGTACTTAATCTTCACGTCCTTCATCCTAAAGAGTAGAATAGATGAGGAGTAGAAAATGAGAAGAGAGTAGTGATCTATGGCTTTAACTTAGTGGTCGTGTCCTACAGTCAGCGTGTGCTCTGATACCATCTCTGTAGCGACCTGACCCGAATGGATCACGTCTACTGTGCTACGGTGTCATCCCTGGATCAGTAATGCTGACACCACACAGTACATCGAGGTTTTATAGCAGAGTTGCAATCACACACTTATTACATCGATGGCTGAAAAAAACTTATTACAATAATCATGGCTTAAGGCCATCTAATAACGATAACAGCGGAAGGCTTGGAAGATAAGTGAGTCCATCAACTCCATCGGCATCACTGAGTATAGAACCACGACCTAAACGCACCTCAATCGTCGTCTGAAAAGTCTGCAACATTAACGTTGCAGCCCGAAAACGGGTCAGCACATGGAATATGCTGGCAATGTAACACATAGAGAGTAATGAAACAATAAGCCTATACTACATGCATATTTGGCTGGTGGTAAGGCTCTACGGTTACAGTTTTGCGAAAAGCCAATTTTTCCCTACATCAAAGGAATAATTTTGTTTAACTATCATGGTGGTTGTTAAACATTGAGAATGGTTGACAGCATCCTCAATCCCAATTAAAAGTACTCATTAAAAACCCAACAACATTAATTAGAAGTAACATGTTGAGATTCACAATGATATTCAAGTACTAGATACTCAAAACGTCCATAACCGGGGACACGGCTAATCATGATTAGTTTGTTACTCTGCAGAGGTTTGCGCACTTTTTCCCACATGACTCGATCGCCTCCGCTTGGTTCTCGCACTGCATGGTGTTTGAGAAACGGATGACCGAGACATAGTCTTTCAGAAGCACTAGCACCTTACATGTGGGGTAAACCGGTACACCTACATCCCCTACATATGCTAGTCCACCCCGTAAGAGTTCGCACAACTTAGTCAACTATGCTAGAGCCCATAGTAGCATGTGGCTGCACACGGAAGTTTCCAGTTTGAGATATCTTATGATCCCTTAGAGCCTGGGTGGCGGTCCGAAAAAAAACAGGCAAGTCCTGATAGACATCAGGTGCCTCAATCCACCCAGATGTGTGTTTAAGTTGCCACCTTAGATAAACCATTAAAATTATCAATCTCACATCTGTCATGGATATCACTCACCCAATCCACGTCTACTAGCATAGCATAGCATAATAAGCAAACGTAGAAGTAACTCCCAAGGTTTCATAAGTAACAGGTAATAGGTACTACCTCATCTACTTCCCAATCCCACAATTTAATTTAGATCCTAAACAATGCAAGTGTTTGAGGGTTTGATCTAATGCAATAAAACTGGGTAGTAGGAAAGATATGATCAAAGTGTTACTTGCCTTGCTGATGATCCGCGAATCCTAGGGTTTCGAAGTAACAAGCGGCGCACTCCGGGTGATCTAACGCAGACAAACAACAAGCATACAATAAGTACTCATCTAATGCACAGGGAAATCTCGAATAAAAGATCTAACCAGAGAGTTCAACTTAAGAACCCTGGTTGCAAAAAGAATCGAATCAAATAAGGCATCGAAAGTCTGAACTCGAGAGAGAACGACTCGGTTTAGAAATCTGAAATTAGATCAAAATTTCACAGTAGCAAAACTCTGTGAAAGTTGGTTAGTCGGAACGGCGGTTTCGTTACGAAACTCCAGGCGTTTGAATCACCTGATTCCGATAAACGAGCAAGAAATAAAACAGATTTGAAAATTGGATCGGAAATCGAATCAGAGAAATAACGGATTAAATCCGAATAAAAGAAAAACGACGAGCGGTATAAATAACGGACGTTCGTTAACAGAACTAATCCAACGAACACATTCATTGAAACGAACGGTTCGGTGAACGTTCGTTAAATAAGAAAACCGAAAAATAAAACCAATCTAGTTTTTTTTTAAATAAACCGGATCGATTTTTTTTAGGGAAAACCGGATCGGGGCGGGGCAGTGGCTACCTCCGGTGGTCTTCGCCGGCGAGGCTCCGGCGGGGCTCCGGGGTGGCGGGGTCCGGCGGGGTCGGCGAGGGGCGGCGAGGGTTCCGGCGACGGCGGGAAACGGCGGCGGCGGCGGCTTCCTCGCGGCGGCGGGGTTCGGCGCGGGTCGGGTGAGGCGGCGGCGGTGAGAGAGAGGGGGGGGCGGCGAGTATTTAAGAGGGGGGGGGGCGCCGGGTGGCTTGGGGAAGGGGCAGGGGGCGCCGGGTCGGAGCCGGACTCCGGGAGGCGTGCGGCGGCGGGGCAGCTCCCGCTCGGGCGGCTGCGTGCGCGCGAGGGAGAGGGAGGCGGGGCGCTGGGCCGGGCCTGGCTGGTTGGCCGGCTGGGCCTTGGCCCAGGGGGGGCGCTGTTTTTTTTTAAAAAAAAAAATTAAACCAAATGAATTAAAAAAAATACCAATTGAACTCCAAATTAAATAAAACAAATTTTCCCCGACTCCTAAAAATGAGTCGAACAAAAAGAACTTTAAAAACGGCAAACATGCATAAATTTTTAAAATGCTCATTTTTTTTTTGCCTAAGCAAAATAAATCTTCCAAAACCAAATCTTGATTTATTTATAATATCTTCATTTTTCCTAAATATTGGGAAAGTCATATTATTCCCTCTCTTAAAATTTTTTTATAGGAAAAACTTTATGAAGATAATTAAATAAATCCAAATGATCCTATTTTCAAAATTTGAGAAATCCCAAATATGAAAATAATGAAACTTCCAACTCTCTCCGAGGGTCCTTGAGTTGCGTGAAATTTTCTAGGATCGGAAAATGCGAGAAAAATATGATATGCATGATGATCTAATGTATAACATTCCAAATTGAAAATTTGGGATGTTACATTTGTAGCTAGGTTTAGATTCACATTCAGAGTCATCTTCACTTGATGTTTGAAAGTAAGCATCACGTGAGTATACCTTGGCACCACGTGCCATGAAGCAGTAGGTGGGAGCAGGGTCATCCTCATCCTTGGCATCAACATTGGTGACGAGGCCATTGTCTTCACTGTTGAAGATGGACTTGGCGACATATGCAGAAGCCAGAGCCAGGCTTGCTACTCAAGAATTAGATTCCTCTTCAGACTCCACCTCCGCCTCCTCAGATGCAGACTCCTCCACTGAAACCATCTCCTTTCTAACAAACGCACGAGCCTTGTTTGATGAGCTCTTCTTGTGTGATGAAGACTTCGATGAAGACTTGGAAGAAGACTTTGAGGATTTCTTCTTCTTCTTGTCATCAGAATCATATTCCTTGCTCTTCTTCTTCTTCTTGGTCTCATTGTCACACTTTGGACACTCAAAGATGTAGTGACAAGGTTTCTTGCACTTGTGGCATGTTATCTTCTTGTGATCATGATAGGAAGCTTCAACATTTCTAGAGTTGGATCTTGAAGACTTTCTGAAGTCTTTCTTCTTAGTGAACTTATGGAACTTCTTCACAAGCACAACAAGCTACTTTACAATATCTTCAGGATCCCCAGAACTGCAGTCAGATTCTTATTCAGATGAGGAAACAACCTTTGCCTTCAAAGCGCGAGTACGGCCATAGTTGGGACCATAGATATCTCTTTTCTCAGATAGCTGGAAATCATGTGTGTTGAGCCTCTCTAGTATGTCAAACGGATCGAGTGTCTTGTAGTCAGGGTGCTCTTAAATCATCAGGGCCAGGGTGTCAAATGAGCTGTCAAGTGATCTCAGAAGTGTCTTGACAATTTCGTTCTTGGTGATCTCAGTGGCGCCGAGTGCATGAAGCTCATTTGTGATATCAGTGAGGCGATCAAACGTGAGCTGGACATTCTCATTGTCATTTCCCTTGAAGCGGTTGAAGAGATTGCGAAGAACACTGATCCTTGAATCTATCTGGGTCGAGACGCCTTTATTGACTTTGAAAAGCCAGTCCCAGACTAGCTTCGCAGTTTCTAGAGCACTCACACGACCATAATGTCCTTTGGCCAGATGACCACAGATGATGTTCTTGGCAGTCGAGTCCACTTGAATGAACCTCTTGACATCAGCAGCAGTGAAACCTTCACTGACCTTGGGAACGCCATTCTTGACGACATACCAGAGGTCAACGTCAATGGCTTCAAGATGCATACACATCTTATTCTTCTAGTAGGGGTAATCAGTGCCATCAAAGACATGGCACGCAACAGAGACCTTGATTATCCCTTCAGTCGACATAGCTAAACTCAAGGTGGTTAAACCGAATCACACAGAACAGGGGAGCACCCTGTTCTGGTACCAATTGAAAGTGCTAGTGTTCGACTACAGGGGGATGAATAGGCGATTTTATAAAAGCCTTCAAAACATGGGTGCTTTGAAGACACAATAGAAATGAACCTATTGATATGCTGCGGAAGGTAGACTACACTAGACAAGCCATAGTCAAGTAAGCAATGTAGTGAAAGAATGAAGACTATCAGCAGCTAGGTAGTATGGATTAGGATGGAAGATAGTATGAAGCCAAACAGTAAACAATCTTCACTCAGTGAAGTCAATCAGATCAGACAAATAGGCAATGACTTCACGAATACAAACTGTAAGTAAAGGGAGGTGAAAATAGAACCAGTTGCTCGGAGAGGACAAGGATTTGATGGACCAGTTCCAGTTGCTGTGACAACTGTACGTCTGGTTAGGGAGGCTGAGATTCAACTCAGAAGACCGCGTCTTCACCTTATTCCCCTTGAGCTAAGAACACTTAGTCCTTGCCCAATTACTCTGGTAATTCTTCAAGGGAGACTTCCAAACCTTCACAGACTTTGTTCACTGGCAATCCACAATGACTCTTGGATTCTCAGAATGCGACGCCTAACCGGCTGGAGGATTCACAGTCCTCAAGTGTAATAAGTCTTCAGACCACGCGGACAGAAAGACTTCAGTGATTCCTAACACTCTTTGTCTCTGGGTGTTTTGGGCTTTGTCCTCGCAAGGATTACTCTCTCAAAGGCTTCGTAGGTGGGTTTCTCTCAAACGACAAAAGCCGTGCACTAACTCATAGCAGCCACCAATTTATGGTGTAGGGGGTGGGGTATTTATAGCCAGGAGGCAACCCGACCTGATTTGTCCAAAATGACCCTGGGTCACTAAGGAACTGACACGTGTCCAACGTCAGATTTCAAACACACGCTGCAGCTTGACTTGGGCTACAAGTAATTAAAGCTGACTCATCCAGCTCTGGATAAGATTTGCTCACATTGTCTTCGCTCGAAGACATGGGATTTGGTTGAGCATCACTTCAGTCACTCTGACTTTGTTCACTTGGACCCCACTTAATAGTACGATGGTTCCTATGACTCAACAAAGAAGAAATGGAAACTACGAAACAACTATGTTTTCGTACTCCATAGTCTTCAGGCGATGTCTTCTCATGTCATAGTCTTCAATGTGAATATCTTCATAGACCACCATTGTCTTCAATGTATTCACACATTTTTAGGGGTCATCTTTGGTAGGTAAACCGAATCAATATGGGACTAGTACCTGTGTTATCCTGCAATTCTCACAAACACATTAGTCCCTCAACCAAGTTTGTTGTCAATACTCCAAAACCAACTAGGGGTAGCACTAGATGCACTTACACCTTTGCTCTTCAGGAAGTCTTTGAGTGTGTCATACCAAGCGTGAGGTGCCTGTTTGAGGCCATACAGTGCCTTGTTGAGCTTGTATACCATATCAGGATGCTTTGGATCTTCAAAACCAGGTGGTTGAGCAACATACACTTCTTCTTCGATTTTGCCATTGAGGAAGGCACTCTTCACATCCATTTGATACAGAAGAATGTTGTTGTGGTTAGCATAGGCTAGCTGTATATGAATGGCCTCAAGCCGAGCCAGAAGAGCAAAGGTTTCATCAAAGTCAATTCCTTCCACTTGTGTGTAACCTTGAGCAACGAGGCGAGCTTTGTTTCTGACAACTTGACCATGCTCATCTTGCTTGTTGTGATAGATACATTCGGTGCTAGTACTATTGTGCTTGCGAGGATCAGGATGTTTGACCAGCTCCCTGACATTATTCAGCTGAAACTGTTGAAGCTCTTCTTGCATAGCTTGAATCCATTCAGGTTCCATTAAGGCTTCATCAACTTTCTTAGGTTTAGATATAGAGACAAAAGCAAAGTGTCAGTAGAAGTTTGCTAGTTCCATAGCTCTAGATCGAGTAAGAGGACCCGATGCATTGACGCTATCAATGATCTTCTCAATTTGGAATTCATTTGCAACCCGAGGATGAACTGGACGAAGATTTTGCTCAGGCTGACTGATGTCTTCATCTTCAGCATTGGCTTCAAGCTGAGCATTGTCTTCATGTTGATTAGGTGCAGAAATGATAATCTCATCTTCGGCCTGTTCCTCGATGGGATGATTTCTCAAGTACCCATTAGCCTGATAGCTTCACTTGGTGTAGCTTCATCTAGGACATTTGGCAGGTGCTCTCTTTGCGAGCCATTAGTCTCATCGAATGACACATCTAGAGTTTCAACCACTTTATAGTGAAAGAGGTTGAAGACTCTGTAGGTGTGTGAATCCTTTCCGTAACCAAGCACAAAACCTTCATGTGCTTTTGGTGCAAATTTAGAAGTGTGATGCTGATCCCTGATCCAGCACCTAGCACCAAAGACTTTGAAATAACTGACATTTGGCTTCTTACCAGTCAAAAGTTCATAGGATGTCTTCTTCAAGAACTTATGAAGATAAAATCTATTGATGATGTGGCCTGCAGTATCAATGGCTTCAGGCCAAAACTTTCTTGGAGTCTTGTATTCATCATGCATCGTGCGTGCGATCTCAACGAGCGTTCTGTTCTTGCGCTCCATGATGCCATTCTGCTGAGGTGTGTATGGAGTAGAAAACTCTTGTGTGATGCCCAATGTATCAAGATAAATGTCGAGGCCGGTGTTCTTGAACTCAGTGCCATTGTCACTTAGGATGTGCTTGATCTTGACACCATAATTGGTCATGGCACGATTTGCGAAGCGTCTAAAGACATCCTGCACTTCAATCTTATAGAGAATTATGTGCACCCAAGTGTATCTAGAATAATCATCGACAACAATGAAGCCATAGCGATGTGCAGTAGTAGTAAGGGTAGAATAGTGAGTAGGGCCAAATAAGTCCATGTGAAGCAACTCGAAGGGTCGTGATGTAGTCATGATTCTCTTCGAGGGATGCTTGGCTCTAGTCATCTTCCCAGCTTGACAAGCACCACACAGATGATATTTCTTGAACTTGACGCCCTCGAGCCAATGATGTGCTTCTTCTTCATGAGAGTGTGTAAGTTCCTCAGGCCCGCATGTCCTAGCCTTCGATGCCAGAGCCAGCATTGTGAAGATTTTGCTATAAGACACATGCCAAGCTATGGTCCTGCTGGGAAATCTACCATATACAGATCACCTCTTCGATAGCCTTCACAGACTAAAGATTTGTCAGATTCCATTAGCACGAGACAATGATATTTTCCAAATATCATAATCATATTCAGATCACAAAGCATTGAGACAAACATTAAGTTGCCAAGGGATTCAACAAGCATTACTTTATCCATGTGCTGATCCTGTGAGATAGCAACTCTACCTAGACCCAATAGCTTGCTTTTACTAGTGTCAGTGAATGTGATGTGGCTTTTAGTAGATGGACGCAGGGTTGAGTCCATTAGAAGACTTCGATCACCAGTCATTTCGTTAGTGCAACCGCTATCCATGATCCATTCACTGACTTTCGGAGTCGTACCCTACAGTGCAGTTAGTGGGATTGGCTTCACTAAGAGTATTGTGAAGCAGAAACATGTAGCGAACAAGCATATTATCAAAGTTAAGATTCTGGTTTGGTAGGATAGGATGCTCATCCAGAAACCCTGGGACGAAATACATGGTAAGACCATTCTAGCACTTTATCTTGCGTCCCACAAGATGTTTTAGGTACCCATCATTGGCGTCAGAAGTCTTTGATTTCTGGCTAGAGACCTTTACCTGCAAGATAAGTTAATTCTTCTTGACCACCCACATCTTCAGAGGTGGCTTAGAAGTAATAATTCTGGGTGCAGCATCTGAGAACTTTGGCTTTGGAGCCCTAGCAAATAGCTTTGTAGGAGGTGAATAATACTCATAAGAATATGTAGAAAAGTTCTTAGTTTTGTGAACATAGCGGTTAGAAGAAACACACCCATATTCATGAGTCTGATGATTGTTTTCCTGCAAAACATTGGTGTTAGGTGAGCATGTGAGATCCTCTATCTGTATAAAGCCTTTGGACCATATGACGCCTTTGGTCTAGGGTTTGTCTTCTTCCCAGGTGGTGTCATGACGACATTCATGGGAAGCCTCTCAAGACAACTTTTGGGCACCCAGATCTTCTTCAAGTGTGGCCCATTCCTGCAGCTAGTACCAATATACCTGGCAAACACTTCACCATTCTGATTTTTGAACACCTTATAATTTGTGTCAAAGGATTCATCAATGACAATGGGGTTTGCACAAGTGAAGCCAAATAAAAAGGATGGGTCCACTACAGGATCCTTAGTAGCAACCCAGGTGGTCTTGGGGTACTGCTCTGGCTTCCAGTAAGAACCATCAATATTCATTTTCCTCTCGAACCCAACACCCTCTTTCCTAGGATTTTTGTTCTGAATTTGTATCTTAAGGACATCGAACAGAGTATGATGCCCTTTGAGGCTTTTGTGCATGCCTGTTTCAAGCAATTTCTTCAACCTAGCATTCTCATCAGCAATAGTAGTGGCATCCTCGGTAGAGGGGTTAGTTACCACATCAGCAGTTCAAGATATTGCAACATTAGAGGCAGTAGGACATTCAGCAACAAAGACAACATTATCACGCTCATGACATTTTAAATATGGTAGACCAAATTCTTCCTGAGCAGAACTGATCTGTTGAGCGAGTAGTGAATCGTTCTCTTTTTGAAGATCTTCGTGAGACGCTCTTAGTTTCTCAAGATCTTGCTTCCTTGAAGGTAATCGTAGAAAAGCTTCTCATGAGAGGTTGAGAGAGTTTCATGATGACTTTCAAGTTCCTCGTACTTAACATGAAGATTTTTAATGTCTTTGATTAAGGATTGAGTTCGATTCATTTTCATGTCCAAAAGGTTATCGCTTTTGTCTAGAA
Organism: Triticum aestivum; assembly: GCF_018294505.1. NCBI lineage: Eukaryota > Viridiplantae > Streptophyta > Magnoliopsida > Poales > Poaceae > Triticum > Triticum aestivum. Next base: position 299,600,316 of record NC_057810.1, on the reverse strand, counting down.
ACTTTTGAATATGTTCCATAGCAGTTTGTTGTTCAGTTACAATTTTAGCAAGTGTCTTATAGGTAGGTTTGGATTCACATTCAGAGTCACCTTCACTGGAGGTTTGAAAGTAAGCATTGCGTGATTTTACCTTGGCACCTCGTGCCATGAAGCAGTAGGCCGGAGCAGAGTCATCCTCATCATCAGCTTCAGCTTTGGTGTTGTGTCCATTGTCTTAATTGTTGAAGATGAACTTGCCACGCCTGAATCAGACTCGTCCTGAGAATCCACCTCTGCCTCCTGAGAAGCAGACTCCTCCACTGAATCCATCTCCATGCCAATAAATGCACGAGCCTTGCTTGATCAGGTCTTCTTGTGAGACGAAGACTTTGAAGATTTCTTCTTCTTCGTGTCATCACAATCATATTCCTAGCTCTTCTTATTCTTATTCTTTGATTCCTTGTCCCATTGAGGACACTCAGAGATGTAGTGGCCTGTCTTCTTGTATTTGTGGCATGTTTTCTTCTTGTAGTCACGAGAGGTAGCCTCATCATTTCTTGAGCTGGATCTTGAATACTTCCTGAAGCGATTCTTCTTGGAGAACTTCTGGAACTTTCTCACAAGCATTGCAAGCTCTTTGCCAATGTCTTCAGGATCACAAGAGCTGAAGTCAGATTCTTCTTTAGACCAGGAAGCTACCTTAGCCTTCAAAGCACGGGATCGGCCATAGTTGGGACCACAGATATCTCTTTTCTCGAATAGCTGAAACTCATGTGTGTTGAGCCTCTCAAGTATTTCAAATGGATTGAGGTCTCTGAAGTCAGGACGTTCTTGTACCATCAGGGCCAAGGTGTCGAAGGAGTTGTCAAGTGATCTCAAAAGCTTCTTCACTATTTCATGCTTGGTGATCTCACGGGCGCCAAGAGCGCGAAGCTCATTTGTGATATCAGTAAGGCAATTGAACGTGAGCTGGACATTCTCATTGTCATTCCTTTTGAAGCAGTTGAAGGGATTGTGAATAACATCAATCCTTGAGCCTCTCTGAGTTGAGACACCTTCTTTGACCTTGGACAGCCAGTCCCAGACTAGCTTCATAGTATCCAGTGCACTCACACGGCCATACTGCCCTTTCGTCAAATGGCCACGTATGATGTTCCTGGCAGTTGAGTCCAGTTGCGTGAACCTCTTGACATTAGCAGTAGTGACGCATTCACCGACCTTGGGAACACCTGTCTTGACGACATACCAAAGGTCAATGTCAATGGCTTCAAGATGCATGCGCATTTTATTCTTCCAGTAGGGGTAATCAGTGCCATCGAAGACTGGGCACGCAGCGGAGACCTTGATTATTCCTACAGTCGACATAGCTAAAACTCTAGGTGGTTAAACATAATCACATAGAACAAGGGAGCACCTTGCTCTGATACCAATTGAAAGTGCTAGTTATCGACTAGAGGGGGTGAATAGGTGATTTTTATGAAAGTCTTCAATACATGAGGTCTTTGAAGACAAACAGTAAGATTGAACCTATCTGATATGCAGCGGAAGATAAACTACACTAGACAAGCAATAGTCAAGCAAGCAACACAGTGAACGCTCAAAGACTAACAACAACTAGGTAGACATGATCATAATGGATGATGGTATGAAGCCAAACAATTGCAAGTCTTCACATAGTGAAGTCAAATAGATCAGGCAAGCAAGCAATGACCTCACGAAGACAAATTGAAAAGTAAGGAGGGTAGGAGATAGAACCAGTTTCTTGGTGAAGAGAATGATTTGGTATACCATTTCCAGTTGCTGTGACAACTGTAGATCTGGTTAGGGAGGCTGAGATTGAACTCAGAAGACTGTGTCTTCACCTTATTCCTCTAGACCTAAGGATACCCAGTCCTCGCACTATCTCTCAGTTAAGTCTTCAAGGTAGACTTCTAAACCTTCACAGACTCCGTTGACGGGCAATCTACAATGACTCTTGGATCCTCAGAACATGACGCCTAACCGGCTCGAGGATGCACAGTCCTTAAGTGTAATAAGTCTTTAGGTCACGCAGACAAAAAGACTTCGGTGATGCCTAACACTCTTTGGCTCTAGGTGTTTTGGGCTTGGTCCTCGCAAGGATCTCTCTCTCAAATGCTTTGGAGGTGGGTTGCTCTCAAACGACAAAAGCCATGCACTAACTCTGAGCAGCCACCAATTTATGGTGTAGGGGGTGGGCTATTTATAGCTAGGAGGCAACCCGATCTGATATGTCTGAAATGACCCTGGGTCACTAAGGAACCGACACATGTCCAATGGTCGGATATCGAACACACGCGGTAGCATGGCTTGGGCTACAAGCAAACCTGACTCATCCAGCTCTGGATAAGATTTTCTCTCATTGTCTTCTCTCTAAGACATAGGATTTTTGTTGAGCATCACTTCGGTCATCTGAATTTGTTCACTTGGACCCCATTTAACAGTATGTGGTTACGATGCCATAATAGGTAGGTATGGTGGCTGTTTTTAGGAAGGGTAAATTCTGGATTTAATGCACCAACAAAAGTTGCACGATACTAGAGAGGCTAGCAAAGGTGGAAGGGTGGGAGTGCATATAATCCATGGACTCAACATTAGTCATAAAGAACTCACATACTTAAAATCTATTATCCTCGGAAGCAAAGTAGTACTACGCATGCTCCTAGGGGATAGGTTGGTAGGAGTTAACCATCGCGCCCCCGACCTTCACACAAAGATAGACAATCAAGGATAAATTGTGCTCCAACTTCGTCACATAACTAGAAGACCATACATGGATGCTACGGGAATCACAAACCTTAACGAAATTATTTCATAAACTCTACGATTTACTACTAGCATGAATCTAATATCTCCATCTTCTTATCTCATAACAAATGCAAGGAATCAAACTTTTCATATATTCAATGCTCTTTATGAAAGTTTTTATTATATCTCCGTTGGATGCCTATCACATGAGGACTAAATTCAGAACCTAAGAAAGTTACCATGTTGTATAGAGACTCTCAAAATAATATATGTGAAGCATGAGAGTTCATCAATTTCTATAAAATAAAACTACCGTCGTGCTTTAAAAAGATATAAGTGAAGCACCATAGCAATTGACAAACTACTCCAAAAATATATAAGTGAAGATCAATGAGTAGTCTATCGGCGTTCTGGGAACGGGGGTCCCCAGAATTGCTTGCATGCGGCCTGCGGCGTGGCTCAAGTGGGGGCCTAGTGCAGCCCAGCTTCATCAGCTCAAGCTCAAGACCCTCGCGAGGGGCCAAGCCTCGCGGGGCGGATGACAGGGAGCTTCCTCAGGAGCAGCCTCCTCAGGCAGGCTCGCGAGGAGGCAGAGAGATCAAGGCAGGCTACGTCGCGAGGAGCCTGTGACGCAAGGCATGACGATCGAGACCAGGCGGGTGCCAGGCGGGCGCCGGCCTGCGCAGTGTCCTTGTTCCCCCTTCAGTGCAAAGGGGGCAAGCACAGGCCAAGGTGTCAGGCAAAGGTTACCGTTTCAGTGCAACAAGACCAAGACCAGCAGAGCAACATGATGGAGGTCATCGTGGAGCCCAGGAAGGCATCATCGTCAGAACCCTTGGCAGCCGTAGACCAACTTTAGTCAGGATAAGTGTACTAGATGTTCCCCTTCAAAATGGCCAATTGTTAGCACCCTTCCCGAACATTATTTGGGAAGAGGCCCTGGGCCTCCCTCTATAAATAGGACTAATCACCACAAAGTAGAGGCATCTGGAAGACGGATCGATCAGAGAGAGAGAGAGAGAAGAGACTGAACTCACCCAGGCAGTTCATCGCACCAGCTCAAGAACAGCCCCTCGCGAGGCTGTTCTCCCTTTGTATTGTTCATCATCAGCCCCTGAGGCAATCCACCACACCACACACTGGAGTAGGGTATTAGACCACAATGGTGGCCTGAACCAGTATAAATCTCATGTCCCTTGTGTGTTCTTCTTTCTAGCCTAGATCCTTTGCGAGACTTCGAGACATGAGATGGTAGGGGAAAGATCTTCGTGCGCACCCCAGAGTTCGAACCTCAAGGGTCTGCCGGAACCCGAAATCTGACATAGTCAAATAATTAAGTAGACATGAGAAGACTATCTCTCATTTAAGAATTCATATCTTAAGTATTTTATTCAAACAGCAAGAAAAACAAAATAAAATGACATTCCAAGGATAGCACATATCAAATGAAGAAGCAAAAACTTAGGCTAAACCAAAACTGACCGATCATTGTTGAAGAAGAAAGGTGGGATGCCAACCGGGGCATCCCCAAGCTTAGATGCTTGGGAATGCTTGAAATATTAATTAGGGATTCCTTGGGCATCTCCAAGCTTGAGCTCTTTTGTCTCCTTAATTCCTCTCATATCACGGTTTCCCTTATTCTTAAAAACTTCATCCACACAAAACTCAACATGAACTCGTGAGATAAGTTAGTATAAATCCGTGCAAAACCTTATCATTCTATACTATATAAAATAAATAAAATTATAATTTGACACTGCATACTAAATTCCTATGCATATTTAATACTCCCATTCTAAAATAGAATCATTAAACCAGCAAACATATGCAAACAATGCAATCATAAGAGGAATCCGTCTAAATAGAATAGTCTGTAAAGGGACTAAGGAGAATCCATACTTATTTAACTCAAAAAATTCTGAAAACTTACCACACTGCAGAGAATTTATCATTGCATGTTGTGTCAAAATTTCAAGCATTTATCACATTCTGACTTTTCTAGGGAATATTTGAAATAGTGACAAACTTTCTGTTTTGAAACAGCAACTCATATACTTGCAAATTGAGCATGGTGAAGGCTGTCATTGACACTTTTATTGAAATAAAAGATACAAAACCTTACTCTAAATGACAGAAATTAAATACTAACAAAATAAAATGATGTTCCAAGCAAAACACATATCATGTGATGAATAAAAATATAGCTCCAAGTGAGGTTACCAATAATGTTGAACATGAAAGAGGGGATGCCCTGGAAGGTATTCCCAAGCTTAGTTTATTGGACCTTCCTTGAATATTACCTCAGGGTGCCTTGGGCATCCCCAAGCTTAGGGTCTTTTCACTCCTTATTCTCTTCATATCGATATCTCACCCAAAACTTGAAAACTTCAATCACACAAAACTTAACAGAACTTCGTGAGATGCGTTAGTGTAGTAAAGCAAATCATTCACTTGGGTACTGTCAAAGACAAGATTCGTAATTGTTTTCACACAATGCCTACTGTACCATATCATTTCTACAATTTATATTGAGCAATATAAGCCATAGAAACTAGAAAACAAGCAAACTATGCATTCAAAACAGAATCTGCCAAAAACAGGATAGTCTGTAATGATCTGAAAAATTCGTATACATCTATAACCCCAAAAATTCTGAACAATTAGGACAATCTAGGCAATTTGTATATCAATCTTGTGTAAAAAATTCATAGCAAAATCAGTCCAGTGAATTTACAAAATTCCTGGACTGAGAGCAAAAGTATCTGTTTTGCACAGAATCAAGTCAACTATCATCCACATTATCCCAACGGCTTTACTTGGCACTTTATTGAAACAAAAGCTATAAAACATGATTACTACATTAGCTTAATCATGTGAACACACAAAAACAGTAGGGTTAAATGTTGGGTTGTCTCCCAACAAGCGCTTTTCTTTAATGCCTTTCTACCTAGGCATGATGATTTCAACGATGCTCACATAAAAGATAAGAATTGAAACATAATGGGAGCATCATGAAGCATATGAGTAGCACATTTAAGTCTAACCCACTTCCTATGAATATTTTGTGAGCAAACAATTTATGGGAACAAGAATCAACTAGCATAGGAAGGCAAAACAAGCATGACTTCAAAACTTTCAACACGTAGAGAGGATGCCTGATATTATTGCAATATGTAAAATCATATGTTCCCTTCTCATAGTAATTTTCAGTAGCATCATGAATGAATTTAACAATATAAATACACATAAAGCATTCTTTTCATGATCCACAAGCATAGATTTTTTATTACTCTCCACATAAGCAAATTTATTCTCATCAATAGTAGTGGGAGCAAACTCAACAAAATAACTATCATGTGAGGCATAATCCAATTGAGAAGTAAAATCGTGATGACAAGTTTCATGTTTATCATTACACTACTGCAGGATGCTGCTAACACGACACTACAATCAGAGACCCTTCGATGAAACTATGTGCGATGCAATAATCGCAAATGGTGGTGTAAAAAACCGGTCAAAAAAGGTGCAAACGTTTGCGATGGCGGACACATCAAATATGGTTCAGATTTTACTTGCGTGTGCGATGCTAGGCATACGGTTGATCCAGTAGAACTGTTTACGATGAGGAAGAACAACAGAAACGGGCAGCCATATCAATGTGTTTGCGATATATAGCATACAATTCACTCCGATGAACTGTGTGCTATTAGGGAATGCAATAGAAACGGTCAGCCAGATAAAGGTGTGTGTGATATACAACATAAGGTTCACTCAGACAAACTATTTTCGATTAGGTAAGAGAACGGAAACGGTTCATCTTAATAAGATGTTTGTGATTTGCAGCATTTGCGATCAGCCAAAACAACAAAAACAATTCATGTAAACCATATTTGTGTGATATGCAGCAAACATCCCACTCGGATGAACTGTTTGCGATGAGAAATTATAACATAGACTGTTACTATAGTAAGTTTGTGTGAGATTCTGTTCGTACAAAAAACTTTGAAAAATACAAACTAGTTGCTTGCGGTGGCTAGGAGTATCGCACACGATGCGTCTGCGATTACTCATGTGCAATGATTAGTAAGTTACACATACTTTTCCTTATGTTAACATGTGTGTGAATTTGCAATCTGGACAGTTAATATGCAAATGCCTTCTGGACATCGGGCACATGCTTAAACTCAAAGAACTGTGTATGATACTAATACTTTCCATGAAAATTTAAGAACTTGGCTAACAACATTTTAGTAACATATATATATATATATATATATATATATATAGTGGTTACACTATTTGACAAAAGGAGGATCTTCGTAACATGGTTTTGACAACCATATGGTCCATTACTAGATACTTACCATAGTAACAACTATCACATTTTAAGAGGCTAATGGCCAACAACCATATGGTCCATATCTACATACATAACATAGTAACAGCTTGCACATTTTAAGAGGCTGAGGGCCAACAACCACAATTATTTGCTAGAAGCAGCTTGATCACGGCGACTCGGCATCTCATCAGTGAAAAGGAAGAGCCCTCTCGTGCCTTGATAGAGCATGAGTAGAACAGTGTCTCCAATTTTCCAATATGGATCATTGCCACGACAAGTGAGAACTTGTTAATTTGAATGGTTCCATTTTTGCGAGAAATGCAGTACCTTGCAATCACTTTGGTGTTATTAGCAAGCACAAGTGTAATTCGACCACGCCGGAAAATCGAACCAGGAACTTCTGCAGCGGGCAATTTCTGTTGAAATGTAGAATAAAAACCAATTGTAACATATCGTTGAAGATATATATAGCTTATGAGCATCAACATTAAAATAAGACTTTTTACCAGCATTTTGTGCACACAATTGGTCTTGTTCAATGTGTGCACCATAGGTATAATTAATTCCATCCAAAATCCAACGTTCATACGCTGTGCTATCTCTGTCAGATTATCAACAAAGCTTATGACATGCTTCAAGTCCTTCCAGTGAAATTTGGTATCCTTAGTAACATACAGATTGTTCACTATGCATCCAACATATCCTTCTTAAAAGGTGGAAAGGTACTATTTATTTCAAACATGGCAGAAAAATATATAGTGCACATAATTTGGTAAATAGAACTTGTTGTTGCCTAGGAACGGAGTTAGAAAATGAAATCACAATTGGTTGCTTAAATAGTGATCAATTAGTTAGAACAAACACCCCGATTTTGCTAAGTAATATGACCGCATGAAGAAAGTTGAAAGGACACTAACCTCGATCAGACTTTGATTGACTGATGACGTTGGGGAAGTAAACATCCATGTTAGTTATACTAGGCTGTGGTGGACGCACTAGAATTTTACTGCCAGCTTTTAGTTCATAACACTGAGACATTTTTCTCCAAAGGTACGCATTAAATAGGAGTGGCCATCTTTATCAAGTTTTACGCTAACCGTCATTGTATGTCCATGTTGCTTTGTCAATAGGACATCCTGGAAGTCATCAACAAAGTAAAGCCCAAGATTTCCTTCAACTCCTGTTCTTGCAAAGCAAGGGATGTATTGCTTGAAATGAAAATTAAGATCGTAAATTAGATATATTGAAATAAGAGAGCAAGATGCAAATGTGGGAGTAACTGATAAGACAGATCAATATATAGATGAAACCAAAGTACAAAAATAGATAATTAAAAATAGATAATGTAACAACGATTTGATGCAAATATATAGATAATGGAGCAACAGACGGTATATGTTCACATATTTAGGCCATGCCGACCATGGTAGATAATGGAGCAACAGACGGTATATGCTCCCTAAAGTCATCCAGAATGGAGAGATAGAACTTCGTTTCCGACTGGCCGCGACCACACTTGCCCGATTTGTGCTCGCACTGTGGACACATGAATGAACACCCACGAATCAACTAGAACAAAAACGATTCCATGATGATTTCTGCCGGTTGATTAACAGCGATGGACGGACTACGATAAGAGATGATTGAATGTTTTGCTAAGTTGATTACCTTCTCCATGAGAAAAATCCCCAGGCCAATCCTGTAGAAAACCCCAGTCGACCAGAGTCTAGAATGTTGTGCAGATAGGCGGCAGAAAGCGGTAGGGGCGAAATCCCGCGCCGTTTGGAGCACGACCTCTGCCCGCCGACAACAGCGCCGTCGAGCTTAGGGTGGCCGCTGTGATAGAGGTTGATGAGGTGCAGAGTTGCGGAGGAGTCCACGGCGAGTGGGTGGTGACGAAGGGGGCAAGGGTTTTTTTTTTCATTTTGCATGTGTGAGTGAACACACACAGTTCACAGAGGCGACAGAGATGAATCGTGTGCGATAGTAAATCACCGATATTGAATGGCAATCAAAATTTCCTTTGTTCTTTGTCCATGAGTTTTTTTCTACGATGGAGATAAACCCTGCTAATCACCGTGTTCAAATTTGGCACTTTTCTGGGTTCATTTACAATATTTAGGGGATTATGTGCATTTTCTAGGCATTAATGGACATAATTCAAATTCAAACAATCGGAAAAGGTGCACAAGAACGGTCTGGCAAACCATGGTCATGCTATTTAGTAATTTCTCATGCCGTTTACAAGGAATTGGCAGATTTTTCAAGGAAATGTGTGGCCTCACCATGCCCTGGTAAAAATTTGAGAATGTTTGTCTTATGTCATCATGCACGCCATTCATAAATCGAATCATCACCTAGGAAATTTCATGGTTTTGAGGGGAATCAACAAGATTGAAGGGGTCGGGAATCCAAATTTCTTTCCTAGCTTGTCATTCTGTCTTTTCTACAATCAACATACCCCCTCGAATGCAACGTGCTCAACTTTGGCATTTTTCCGGGCTCATTTACCATATGAGGGGATTATGTTCATTTTCTAGGCATTAATCCATATAATTCAAATTCAAACAATTGATGCATGAAGAGGAGCACACAAACGGTCTGAAAAAACCATACTCATGGTGTTTAGTAAATTCTTAATCCTTTTACAGGGAACGGGCTGAGATTTCAAGGGAATGAGTGGCAATAGTCAACCAAAACGCATCATTTATTGGGTTAGGAACTATAGAAAAATGAAATACGTACTTGAAAACATGACACCTGGCATGGTGCCATCAACCGTGCCCTGGTAAAAAGCTGAGGAGGTTTGATTAATGCCATCATGCGCGCCCTTCACAAATCGAACCAACACAGAGGAAGTCCCACGCTTTCGAGAGGGAAATCACCAAGATTGAAGGGGAATCCACTCCGTCCTAGTTTGTGATTCAGTTTTTTCCAACGATCAACATACTGCCTTAGATGCAACATGTTCAAATTTGACATTTTTCTGGGCTCATTTACCATATTTAAGGGATTATTTGCATTTTCTAGGCATTAATGCACATAATTCAAATTTGAACAATCGGTGCATGTAAAGGTGCACAAGAACGTTCTAGAAAACCATCCTCGTGCTACTTAGTACATTCTCATGCCTTTTACAAGGAATGGGCAGATATTTCAAGGAAATGTGTGGCAATAGTCAACCATAAACGCGTCGTTTACTGGGTTAACAAATATACAAGAAATGAAATAAATGCTTGGAAAACATGACGCTTGGCATGATGCCATGGTATGGCCTCGCCATGCCCTGGTAAAAATTTGAGAATGTTTTCCTTATGTCGTCATGCACGCCTTGCATAAATTGAACCATCACCGAGGAAGTTCCATGGTTTCGAGGGTAAAATCAGCAAGATTGAAGGGGGATCCAAATTTCCTTTGTCCTTTGTCCATGAGTTTTTTTCTACAACGAACATACACACCCTGCAAATCACCACGCTCAAATTTGACACTTTTCCGGGTTCATTTACCATATTTAGGGGATTATTTGCATTCTCTTGGCATTAATGCACATAATTCAAATTCAAGCAATCGGTGCATGAAAAGGTGCATAAGAACGGTCTGGAAAACCATCCTCGTGCCATTTAGTAAATTCCCATGCCTTTTACAAGGAATGGACAGATATTTCAAGGAAATGTGTGGCAATAGTCAACCATAAACGCGTCGTTTACCGGGTTAACAACTATACAAAAAATGAAATAAATGCTTGAAAAACAGGACGCCTGACGTGGTGGCATGGTATGACCTCACCATGCCCTGGTAAACATTTGAGATTGTTATCCTTATGTCGTCATGCACGCCTTTCATAAATCGAACCATCACCGAGGAAATTTCATGGTTTCGAGAGGGAAATCACCAACATTGAAGGGGGATCCAAATTTGCTTTGTCCTTTGTCCATGCGTTTTTTTCTATGATGAACATACACGCTGCAAATCACCACGTCCAAAATTGACACTTTTCCGTGTTCATTTACCATATTTAGGGGATTATGTGCATTTTTTAGGCATTAATGCACATAATTCAAGTTCAAACAATCGGTGCATGAAAGGGTGCACAAGAACGGTCTGGAAAACGATGCTCGTGCCATTTATTAAATTCTCATGCCTTTTACAAGGAATGGATAGATATTTCAATGGAATGTGTGGCAATAGTCAACCACAAACATTTGTTTATTGAGTTTTCAACTATAGAAAAAATGAAATAAATGATTGAGAAACACGATGCCTGGCATGGTGCCATGGTATGACCTCACCATGCCCAGTGAAAATTTGAGAAGGTTTGGCTTATGTCGTCATGCACGCCCTTTGTAAATCGAACCATCGCTGGGGAAGTTCCATGGTTTTGAGAGGGAAATCACCAAAATTGAAGGGGAATCCAAATTTTCTTTGTTCTTTGGCCTGGAGATTTTTTCTACAAAGAACATACACCCTGGAAATCACCTCGTTCAAATTTGGCATTTTTCCGGGCTCATTTACCATATTTAACGGATTATGTGCATTTTCTAGGCATTTGCGGCATATAAATCCAATCCAGCTACAGCTGCACGGATGTGATGTGAGGGACATGGATTGCCGTTTGATCACGGCACATCCTAGGGTGCACACGCGCGATCCACGTAGCTGGGGTTCCATCCAATCATAATGCAACACACAATAGCCTCAGCGCACTATGTTTCTGAAAGCGACCAAGATGAATCGTGTGCAATAATGAACGAGCAAAATCGTAAGGGAAGCCAACTTTCCTTTGTCGTTTGTCGTTGAGCTCTTAAAAACCACTGCACTGTACAGATGCCAGGCCCCTCCTCCCCAGAGATCTCTCCAAGCATCGTTCATGGCACCGGAGCGCACATTAACTGGTAAGGAAGCGATGGCATCCCGCCGCGGCATGTGCCTCGCCGCCCGCAACCGCACACATGGTAAGGAAGCGATGGCATCTCGCTGCGCCAAGTGCATCGCCGCCGGCGGCCACACAGTTACGTGGGCGGACTTTGAGGCTGCCATGGCCGAATGGGCGGTGGATCTAGAGGCGGCCAAAGCCGCACAGGAGGATCAGAAAAGGCAGAAGGCAGTCAAGAAAAGATAGTCCCGCTGCTGCAAGAAAGAAGAGGCCACACACCATGGTGAGGAGAGCTTGGCGGAGATTGAAGCGTGGTTGGCTGCCGCCTACAGGGCCGGGAAGGAGAACGCCGGCACCTGGCCAGCACGCCATCATGGCAGCATGTGAGAAGTAGTTTAAGTTTGTAGTATTAGAGCAAATTACCAGTAGTACTTTAAGTTTGTAGTATTAACGTACAATGTCGGTAAGAGCATCCTTTGAGGGCTTTGAGCGTTGATTAGCATGTGTGACCGTGTGCGCTTTTTTGCATTAATCATTAGAAGATCACAAAACACATGGTTTCCATGCCGTACCAGTGTGCGTTTTTTTGCGTTAATGATCCATAAGTATGTTACCTGTGCGATGGTTCCTAATAAACCAGGCATATCATTGACCGAAAAAATCGACTACACGTGTACATTTTTTTTGGAGACGGGAACTGCCAATTTTCTGTTTTCTCGCACACGAGTATTTTACGCGCTTCGTCTCTATTGTGTGTTTCCCCCGCCCAAGTTTCAAGTTTTGCAGCAAAATTTTCATTAGGCGCGCGATTTCAGAATTTATTCCTCCAACCACATCCCCACCCATCAAATTCCTCAAACCGCCACTGCCGCAACAATAGCTTCAACCACATCTATGTTCTGCTTGGATCCAGGCAGGTAACCCAATGATCTCTATCATGGCCCCGGCCTGATTGCTTAAATGGCGCATGTGAAACATCCTCATGCCTTCAAATGTCCATTGGCCCTACCTCCAGAGCATCACCGCGCAAGCCCAACCACATATCACATGGAGGTCGAGGAGCTGATGGTGGTCCATGGCGCGATGGCCGCTGTGCATGTTGACCCGGAGGAACACCTCGCCTCCGGTGCCACCGACATGGTGCAGGCTCTGGCCCAGAAAAAGTTCCCTGGTGACTACCCCCCAGGACTTAACAGGTATGATCTGACCAGCTAAATCTTACCAATACCACTTGCAATTGCTATATTTTGTATGGTTGATGTATTAAGCATGTTCGTGCCTTGTTTATTTCAGTACTGCACACTGTGTGATGTTCAAGTATTAACTGTTCAGTCCAGTTTCACCAATACCAGCCACAAACTTTGCTACCATGCTACTCTCCGCAATGAAGATATACAAGAGATGCTTCCCATTTGCTATTTTTGGTGGATGCTAACCCTATTGTACTTAACATGCCTATCCATGTACTTACGCAGGGCCAATGGGCGATGCTGTTGTTTGCCGTCGAGGTTAGCTGCATCTCATGTCTTACTGTATTTTACATCATTTGTGCAATTACAGTTTGGCTTTTAACATTTACTTGCTTCTTGTAGGTACACATGTCGGGGGCACTGATCCACGCTTCGACCCGGCGGAAGAGCTCGCCTCCGCCGCCGCTGACTTTGGGCGGGCTCTAGCCAAGATGAAGTGCCCCAGCAACTACCTCTCAGGACTTACTATGTATGAACTCACCAGTTCAATCTTACCAATACCAGTTGCAATTAATGGCTATGTTTTGTATGGTCGATGTCTTAAGCATCTTGTAGTAAACATGCCTAACACGTTTTAGTTATTTTCCCTACCTTTTTATAGATAACTGGGCCATTATCTACTCTGGCAGCACCTTCCTTGTGATGTTTAACTCTGCCAATTGCATTTTTATCAGTACTGGTTTCAATGACCATTAAGCCCGTTGCAATTAACATTTGTATCCATTTTTAAACAGTTGTATTTCAATGGCTACAAACTTACAAAACATGAATTAGGATGCTGTTAAGCCTGTTGCAATAAACAGTTGTATCCATTTTTAATCCGTCCCTTTGCTACCGTGCAACTGTTTCGCAATGAAGATATCACTACAAATGCTGCCATTTTATTACCATTTGCTATTTTTGGTGGATGTTAACCCTGTTGTAGTTAACATTGGCTTTCCATGTACTTACACAAGGCTACAATGGGCAGTGTTGTTGTTTGCCGTCGAGGTTAGCTGCATCCCATGTCTTATACACCATCTATTCCTAATTTTTTAGAGATTCAAATATAGACTACGTAAGGAGCAAAATGAGTGAATCTAGATTCTAATCTAAACTATATCTATAATTCTATATACATCCGTATGTAGTTGTATTTTACATCATTTGTGCAATCTCATTTAGCTTCTAACATTTACTGGTTGCTTGTAGGTACTGATCCACGCGCTTCTAGGGTTTAGCCTCTTTGATCTCGTGGTAGATCTACTCTTGTACTACCCATATCATCAATATTAATCAAGCAGGAGTAGGGTTTTACCTCCATCGAGAGGGCCCGAACCTGGGCAAAAACATCGTGTCCCTTGTCTCCTGTTACCATCCGCCTAGACGCACAGTTCGGGACCCCCAACCCGAGATCCGCCAGTTTTGACACTGACAATAACCACATATCACTGGATAATAATATATATTGTTGAGCACCATGTTTAAGTAGAGAATTGCAGCGGGAATAGAGAGGTTACACTACTTCATGTAGGGGGAGAAAGTTGGTGTTGACGGTAGCAAGATTGTTGATGTAGATCACCGCCATGATCCTTGCCACAGCGGCACTCCAGCGCCATAGAGATAGAGCCCCCTCCTTCTTCTTCTTCCTTGGCATGCCCCTAGATGGGAGGAGGGTTTCCCCTCTGGTCGATGGCCTCCATGGCGGCGGAGAGGTGACAGCCCCTCCTAGATTGGATCTATCTCTCTGTTCTCTTCTATTTCGTGTTCCTGTTTACCAGCCTTTCACCATTTCTTAAATTCCCGGAGATCCATAACTCCGATATGGCTGATATTTTCACACAATGTTTTCCATAAATTACATTTCTTGCGCCCGAAGAAGAGCCCCAACCGACTTACGGGGTGCCCAAAAGGCACCGACGCACGTCGGGGGGGGGGGGGCATGAGCGCCCTAGGGGGTAGTGGAGGTCGTGGGCCTCTGTTTGCATTGATTCCACCTCCCAAAAATCATATACATTCCAAAAATAATTCTCCGCAAATTTTTATCGCGTTTGGACTTCATTTGATATGGATATTCTGCGAAACGAAAAACATGCAATAAACATGAACTGGCACTGGACACTGCATCAATATGTTAGTCCAATAAATCATATAAATTCTTACCAAAAGTATGTGATAATTGTATAATATTGGCAGGAAACAGTAAAAATTAAAGATATGATGGATACGTATCACACGACACGACAATTTACCAAGGTTCGGGCCACCTTGCGGTGTAAGACACTAGTCCTGGTTTGTGGTGGATTGCCTCGCGAGGGAGGAAGAATATGAGTGTACAAGGAAGACGAACTGCCTCGTGAGGGCTCCAGATTCGACCCCTCTCTACGGTGGCATCTAGCCTATATTTATACTGGACCCGGTCCTCTTCCCCTGAAAATTGTAGGCAGGAAGGGTTGCCGCAACGACAAATTTTGAAGGGGGACAGGAGTACATCATGTCATGACTAAAGGTGGTCTTCACCTGCCAAAGCTTCCTACCATGATGTGGTGGTGGGCTCGGTGATGACCTCCGTCCTAGCAAGCCTGTTATCATGGTCTTCTTGTACCAAAACAACAACCTTTGGATATTTCTTTGGGAACCGACGCACTGTCCTTTCTCCCTTAGCACGAAAGAGGTAAACATCCTTATCCGCGCCTGTTGGCATGACTCCTTTCGCCGCTCGTCGTGGCTCTCGTCACCCACGTGTAGCACGAGGTGGTCTTAGCGAGCCTAGAGATATCCGCCTCGCGAGGGCCTCGGGAGGTAGTCTCCGGTGGCCGCCTCATGTGAAGCCCTTGGGAGCTCTTAACGACCCTTGCCAACATTTCCCTCATGAGGTGGGGGCCCTCGCGAGGGTATTGCTCATGAAGCCTTGAGGCTGGGCTGCGCCAGGCCTTGAGATGGCACCACTTGGTGGGCCATAGGCAGACAGGCTAGGGTACCCCCAGTACTAAAGGCCCGACAGTAGCCCCCGGGCCCGTGGTGTGCACGAATCCGCTCGTGACAGAGGGGAGAGAAGGGGCAAAGCAACGCGGGCGCCAACCGCCTGCGGCCAGGCTTGACGCATGGCTTACGATGGGGCGTGAGACGCCCACACTTCCCCATGATGGCTTGGCAACCGCCTAGGCCGACAGAAAGCCTGGGGGCACTCCGTGGGGCCATCATTGCTAAGAAGGCAAAGGGGCACGAATCAGCCGCCATTGATGCTATAAAAAGGCAAGGGGCCGGACCCCCGACCCATCTCCTCCTCACTTCTCGATTTTGCCCTGCCATTGCTGTAGCCATGGCACCTTTGAGGTGGTTCTCCACTACTAAAAAGGGGAAGGCGACAACAGAGGAGGTAGAGCCACCGAGGGCGGTGAGGGGGCAGCCTGCCCTCGCACGACCGCCGCCGTGGGGGTATGGGCACCCTCCGCTTACGCCCTACGCCGGCTCTGGGAGCCGAGGGAAACACTCCGCTCAAGGGCGCGGGCGAGGGGGACGAGGCGGCCGAGACCGGGGCGGGGGAGAAGCGCCGCCCAGGCTCCCCAGGCGTGGAGCCACTTCGCCGATGCAGCCCGCGAGTTCGTGGTGCACATGCACCATGATCCCTGCACCTCGCTTCGGCTCCCCAACACCTTCACGAGAGAGATGGCGGAGCATGTGCCGCTGGGCCTGTGGCTGCGATGGACTTCACCCCCTCTGGCTTCATGTTCCGGCAGCGGCGGTGGAAGTCGTCCTCCCTCGCCCGGGGCTTGAAGGAAGGGCACACCCTCCTATTCAAGTATGACGGGGCTGCCACGCTCTTCATGAATATCTCTGGGACCACCGGCTGCCGCCTGGGCTGCTGCATGGAAAGCACAACATTGGCTCCTCTAGTGGCGGTAGCGTCAACACCAGAACCTCCTACACGGGGAGTGGAAGCAATGACGACTCTGACGGCCCCTATGCCCCCACGTCAAGGAGGAGGACCCCTACTAAATGCATGTGGCGCTCTTGTCGCTGCCCTAGGATAGGCGGCCTTCGCGAGGAGGTTTCTTTTGTTTTCTTCTATTCCTGCATTAGAACGGCATGGGCCCCGTGGGGGCGTATAAGAAACTCTGGCGCTTGCTCCCTATCTTAAGTGCTTTTGTTGTTCATGATTAAGTATGATCATGATGCCTCTTGTTTAGCCTTGGTCCATTCTTTGCGATTGCCCTAGTGCTTTGTGTCGCTAGGACCTAGCCCTGAGCGAGCTTCGGATCTCGCTGGTATATTAGGTCGCGATGCCCAGGACAAGGCCCGGAGGTGAGGGGCCCAAGGTTCGGTAATAGCTCCTGAAGCGCAATGCTTAGGAGGTCCCCTTTGATGCGCAAGCAGCTCACCCAAGAGAAGAGGCTTTCGCCTCGGGCGAGTTCTCGAAAACAAAAGACGCTATCTAGAAGGATTTGCATGCCACACGAGGCGGTCAACTTAGCTCTTTAGGGCACGGCGCAGATCGACCGCGGCTCATGTGAAGTCTTTGCGGCCCGATGGCATGTTTCCTCGGAGCTTAGCTTCCTATCCGTCTTCTACCTGTGGCACATCAATAGAGGCCCCATGGGGGGCAGGTGAAAAATTGATGCCCTTCATGACATAACCAATGCCTTTGCGGCTAAATTGCGAACTCCTTATCCTTGCTTCCTCGTGCAGCGTGCCTCTCTTTTTCTCGTTTGCGAAAATGCTCTAAGGTCTCAGAACCCGGCCCTCGAGCGAGTCTCAGCCGCCGCTGATATGTCAGGTCATGATGCCTGGGATAAGGCCAGTGGGTGAGGGCTCGAGAGCCAGTAAGAGCTCCTGAGGCGCGGTGCTCAATAGTTCCCCTTTTAAGGTACAAGCGACTTGCGTGAAAAAGAGGTGACATGCTTGGAGAGGGTTGTAGGAAGAAGGAATCTTAATTGGCAACTATGCACCACATGAGGTAGTTGTACTTAGCTTGCCATGGCTGTTGATGTGGACCAGACCGAGGCCTGCGCGAGGCTGGGCCTCTTGAGGCGATGGGTTGTTATTTGCACGTCGTCCAGACACCTAGCTCCTGAAGCCTCTTCATGTTGATAGATTATAATGTACATAGGGACATGCGCACTTGCTAGTCTATTCATGATTGTTCCGATGGGTTGTTATCATCGTTGTAGGGACGCATCTTAGCACAGGCGTCGTGCAGATAGCCTCCCCTGATGGGACATTCAGGAGGAGAGCTGCTAGCACATGGGGTCCCAAGGGGTGGCGCCTCTAGGTGTGATGCATGTCAAGCACAAAATCAATAGGCAGAGCATCTCATGAAAGCATAACTGATTTTAGTACAAAAAGAAAAAGCAAATCCGTGGCCCTAAACAACTTGAGGATGATGCAGCCTGCGGGGCGCCCTCAATTGACCAAACCAAAAAGTCACCTGGCAATGCTGCTGCGGAAGCATCCAGGAAGCTAGCGAAGCGTCTCACGAAGGTTTGCCCTGATACGTCCATTTTGCATATTGCTTTTATATCAATATTTATTGCATTATGGTCTCTTATTACACGTTATGTCACAATACTTATGCCTATTTTCTCCTATTTTACAAGGTTTACATGAAGAGGGAGAATGCCGACAGCTGGGATTCTGGGCTGAAAAAGGAGCAAATATTAGAGACCTATTCTGCACAACTCCAAAAGTCCTAAAACTCCACGAAAGTTATTTTTGGAATTAATAAAATACTGGGCGAAGAAAGTACCAGAGAGGGCCCATACCCTGTCCACGAGGGTGGGGGCGCGCCCGACCCCCCTGGGCGCCCCCCTGCCTCGTGGGCCCCCTGGCAGTCCTCCAGTGGCCATCTCCTAGAAAAAAAATCATAAGCAAGCTTTCTAGAAGAAACACCGCCGCCATGAGGCAGAACCTTGGGGGAACCAATCTAGGACTCTGGCGAAGCTGTTCTGACGGGGAAACTTCCCTTGGGAGGGGGAAATCATCACCATCGATCCTCTCATCAGGAGGGGGTAAATCTCCATCAACATATTCACCAACACCATCTCCTCTCAAACCCTAGTTCATCTCTTGTATCCAATCTTTGTCCCAAAACCTCAGATTGGTACCTGTGGGTCACTACTAGTGTTGATTACTCCTTGTAGTTTATGCTAGTTGGTTTATTCGATGGAAGATCATATGTTCAGATCCTATATGCATATTAATACCCCTCTGATTATGAACAAGAATATGATTTGTGAGTAGTTACGTTTGTTCCTGAGGACATGGGAGAAGTCTTGTTATAAGTAGTCATGTGATTTGGTATTCGTTCGATATTTTGATGAGATGTATGTTATCTCTCCTCTAGTGGTGTTATGTGAATGTCGACTACATGACACTTCACCATTGTTTGGGCCTAGAGGAATGCATTGGGAAGTAATAAGTAGATGATGGGTTGCTAGAGTGACAGAAGCTTAAACCCTAGTTTATGTGTTGCTTCGTAAGGGGCTGATTTGGATCCATATGTTTCATACTATGGTTAGGTTTACCTTAATATTTCTTTTGTAGTTACGGATGCTTGCAATAGGGGTTAATAATAAGTGGGATTCTTGTCCAAGAAAGGGCAGTACCCAAGCACCGGTCCACCCACACATCAAATTATAAAAGTAACGAACGCGAATCATATGAGCGTGATGAAAACTAACTTGACGATAATTCCCATGTGTCCTCGGGAGCGCTTTTCTCCGTATAAGAATTTGTCCAGGCTTGTCCTTTGCTACAAAAAGGATTGGGCCACCTTGCTGCACCTTATTTACTTTTGTTACTTGTTACCCATTACGAATTACCTTACCAGCAAACTATCTGTTACCGATAATTTCAGTGCTTGCAGAGAATACCTTACTGAAAACCGCTTGTCATTTCCTTCTGCTCCTCGTTGGGTTCGGCACTCTTACTTATCGGAAGGACTATGATAGATCCCCTACACTTGTGGGTCATCAAGACTCTTTTATGGCGCCGTTGCCAGGGAGTGAAGCGCCTTTGGTAAGTGGAACTTGGTAAGGAAAAAGTTATATTGTGTGCTGAAATTTATTGTCACTTGTTACTATGGAACATAATCCTTTGAGGGGCTTGTTCGGGGTATCTTCACCCTGACCAGTAGAGCAAAGAGTTGCACCTCAACCTACTGAACCTACTGAAAATGTTTACTTTGAAATCTCTTCGTGTATGATAGAGAAACTGCTAGCTAATCCTTTTACAGGACATGGAACATTGCATCCCGATTTGCACCTAATCTATGTGGATGAAGTTTGTGGATTATTTAAGCTTGCAGGTATGCCTGAGGATGTTATCAAGAAGAAGGTCTTCCCTTTATCTTTGAAGGGAGAGGCATTGACATGGTTTAGTCTATGTGATGATATGGGATCATGGAACTACAACCGATTGAAATTGGAATTTCATCAGAAGTTTTATCCTATGCATCTTGTTCATCGTGATCGTAATTATATATATATAATTTTTGGCCTCGCGAAGGAGAAAGCATCGCTCAAGCTTGGGGGAGGCTTAAGTCAATGTTATATTCATGCCTCAATCATGAGCTCTCAAGAGAAATGATTATTCAAAAAATTTATGCTAGGCTTTCTCTCAACAATCGCTAGATGCTCGATACTTCTTGTACTGGTTCTTTTATGATGAAGACTATTGAATTCAGACGGGATTTATTGGAAAGAATTAAATGCAACTCTAAATATTGGGATCTCGATGACTGTAAGTAGTCAGGTATGACACCTAAGTTTGATTGTGTTAACTCTTTTATGGATACCGATGCTTTTCGTGAACTTAGCACTAAATATGGACGTGACCCTAAGATAGTAGCTTCTTTCTGTGAATAATTTGCTACTCATGTTGACCTCCCTAAGGCCTTGTACAATGAGAGGTGCTTAGGGGAGGTGCTTAATGAAATAAACCAGGCTTTTCTTAAGCACCGGTGCTTATTAATACAGGATAGACACTTAACTAAGCGTCTCCCTTGTAGAAATAGGCACCGGTGCTTCAGAAAAAACTGGTTTATTTTTCTAAGCATCTCTCTAAGCACCTCCCATTGTACAAGGCCTAAGGAGAAGTGGTTTAAATATAATCCTCCCACTGAAGTAAAAGTAGTTGCACCTATTAAAGTTGAAGAAAAGACTATCATTTATAATGATCCTATTGTTCCTACTACCTATATTGGGAAACCACCTTTCCCTGTTAGGATAAAGGATCATGCTAAAGCTTCAACTGTGGTTCGTAGCAGTAATACTAGAACACCTACACCACCTGAGCAAATTAAAGTTGAACCTAGTATTGCCATGGTTAAACATCTCTTGGCTGATAATATTGATGGGCATGTTATTTACTTCTGTGATGAAGCTGCTAGAATTGCTAGACCCGATTCTAAAAATAAAAATAGACATGTTGTAGGCATGCCTGTTATTTCTGTTAAAATAGGAGATCATTGTTATCATGGCTTATGTGATATGGGTGCTAGTGCAAGTGCAATACCTCATTCCTTATGAAAAGAAATTATGCATGATATTGCACCTGCTGAGATAGAAGAAATTGATGTTACAATTAAGCTTGCCAATAGATATACTATTTCACCAGTTGGGATTGTTAGAGATGTTGAAGTCTTGTGTGGGAAAGTTAAATAACCTGCTGATTTCTTGTTCTTGGTTCCCCACAAGATGACTTTTGTCCCATTATATTTGGTAGACCCTTCTTGAATACTGTTAATGCTAGGATAGACTGCAAAAAGGATGTTGTTACTATCGGATTGGGGGATATGTCTCATGAGTTTAATTTTGCTAAATTTCGTAGACAACCCCATGATAAAGAATTGCCTAGTAAGGATGAAATTATTGGTCTTGCTTCTATTGTCGTGCCTCCTAATGATCCTTTAGAACAATATTTTCTAGACCATGAAAATGATATCTTTATGAATGAAAGAAGGGATATAGATGAAGTATTCTTTAAACAGGGACCTATTTTGAAACACAACTTGCCTGTTGAAATCCTAGGGGATCCTCCTCCACCCAAGGTAGGGATGGCAATGGGTCGGGTATGGGGCGGGTGGAGCTGGTCCAAATCCAACCCATGATCCATCTTCCTACCCTGTGCCCATCCACCAAATTATCCATGGGCACATCTTGTGCCCATGCCCAAACCCACTTGATACCCACATACCCATGGAGCTCCATGGGCATAGAAAAGTCAGCATGAAGCCTTCCCAAAGATCAAATTAACTCATCATCATTCACTTACAAATGACAACATAAGCTACATGCATAAGTAGGCAACAAGAAATACGATGAGTCCTTAAGTGTGACATACCATAGGTTGATTCTGCAGCATATAGCTTATGGCACAAGTTGCATATTTCCTGCCATTTGGCACAAGTTGCATATTTCCTGCCATTACCCATTGATTCGCTCTTTCTACTATCACTGGCATATGGCCCCACATATCATATGGGTATCCATTGGATATCCATGGAGCACAAACTATAACCATGCCCAACCCGGCTGTTCGTGGGTATCCATATCCACGGACCCATGGGCGAAAATGTGCTCCATACCCTTGCCCAACCAGGTCGGGTATCGATGGGTATCCAGATCCATGGATAAAATTGCCATCCCTAACCCAAGGGTGATCCTGTGTTTGAGCTTAAACCATTACCCGATACTCTTAAACATGCTTATCTTGATGAAAAGAAGATATATCCTGTTATTATTAGTGCTAACCTTTCAGAGCAGGAAGAGGAGAAATTATTGACAACTCTGAAGAAGCACCGTGCTGTTATTGGATATACTCTTGATGATCTTAAGGGCATTAGTCCCACTCTATGCCAACACAAAATAAAATTGGAGAAGGACGCCAAACCAGTTGTTGATCACCAATGATGGTTAAATCCTAAGATGAAAGAAGTGGTAAGAAATGAAATACTAAATCTCCTAGAGGAAGGTATAATTTATCCCATTGCTGATAGTCAGTGGGTAAGTCTTGTCCATTGTGTTCCTAAGATAGGAGGTATTACTATCGTTCCTAATGATAAAGATGAATTGATCCCACAAAGAATTGTTACAAGTAATAGGATGGTAATTGATTTCCGCAAATTAAACAAAGCTACTAAAAAAGATCATTACCCTTTACCTTTTATTGATCAAATGCTAGAAATATTATCCAAACATACACATTTTTGCTTTCTAGATGGTTACTCTGGTTTCTCTCAAATATCTGTGTCAAAAGAGGATCAAGAAAAGACCACTTTTACTTGCCCTTTCAGTACTTTTGCTTATAGACATATGCCTTTTGGTTTATGTAATGCACCTTCTACCTTTCAAAGATGCATGATGGCTATATTCTCTGACTTTTATGAAATGATTGTTGAGGTTTTCATGGATGATTTCTCCGTTTATGGATCTTCTTTTGATGGTTAATGAAGGCATTGTCTTGGGGCATAAAATTTCTGAAAGAGGTATTGAAGTTGATAAAGCTAAAGTTGATGCTATTGAAAAGATGCCATGTCCCAAGGACATTAAAGGTATAAGAAGTTTCCTTGGTCATGCCGGGTTTTATAGGGGTTCATTAAGGACTTCTCTAAAATTTCTAGGCCTCTGAATAATATCTTACAAAAACATATTCCTTTTGTCTTCGATGATGATTGTGTAGAAGCATTTGAAATACATAAGAAAGCTTTGATTTCTGCACCTATTGTTCAGCCCCCTGATTGGAATTTACCATTTGAAATTATGTGTGATGCTAGTGATTATGCCGTAGGTGCTGCTCTAGGACAAAGAGTTGATAAGAAACTAAATGTTACTCAATATGATAGTAAAACTTTATACATTGCCTAGAGAAATTATGCTACTACTGAAAAAGATTTTTTAGTAGTTGTATTTGCTTGTGATAAATTCAAACCTTGTACTATTGATTCTAAAGTAACTGTTCACACTGATCATGCTGCTATTAAATATCTTATGGAAAAGAAAGATGCTAAACCTAGACTTATTAGATGGGTTCTCTTGCTACAAGAATTTGATTTGCATATTATTGATAGAAAGGGAGCTGAGAACCCCGTTGAAGACAACTTGTCTAGGTTAGAAAATGTTCTTGATGACCCACTACCTATTGATGATAGCTTCCCTAATGAACAATTAGCTGTCATAAATGCTTCTCGTACTGCTCCATGGTATGCTGATTATGCTAATTACATTGTTGCTAAATTTATACCACCTAGTTTCACATACCAGCAAAAGAAAAAGTTTTTCTATGATTTAAGACATTACTTCTGGGATGACCCACACCTCTATAAAGGAGTAGATGGTGTTATTAGACGTTGTGTACCTAAGCATGAACAGGAACATATCCTACGCAAGTGTCACTCCGAGGCTTATGGAGGACACCACGCTGGAGATAGAACTGTGCATAAGGTATTGTAATCCGGTTTTTATTGGCCTACTCTCTTCAAGGATGCCCGTAAGTTTGTCTTGTCTTGTGATGAATGTCAAAGAATTGGTAATATTAGTAGACGTCAAGAAATGCCTATGAATTATTCTCTTGTTATTGAACCATTTGATGTTTGGGGCTTTGATTATATGGGACCGTTTCCTTCCTCTAATGGATCTACACATATTTTAGTTGGTGTTGATTACGTTACTAAGTGGGTAGAAGCTATTCCAACTAGTAGTGCTGATCATAACACCTCTATTAAGATGCTTAAAGAAGTTATTTTTCCGAGGTTTGGAGTCCCTAGAGACTTAATGACTGATGGTGGTTCACATTTTTTTCATGGTGCTTTTCATAAAAATGCTTGCTAAGTATGATGTTAATCATACAATTGCATCTCCATACCACCCACAGTCTAGTGGCCAAGTAGAACTGAGTAACAGAGAGCTTGAATTGATTTTGCAAAAGACTGTTAATATATCTAGAGAGAATTGGTCCAAGAAACTTGATGATTCATTATGGGCTTATAGAACTGCATATAAAAATCCTATGGGTATGTCTCCATATAAAATGCTTTATGGAAAAGGATGTCACTTACCTCTCGAACTTGAACATAAGGCATATTGGGCCATTAAAGAGATCAATTATGATTTCAAACTTGCTAGTGAGAAGAGGTTATTTGACATTAGCTCACTTGATGAATGGAGAACCCAAGCCTATGAGAATGCCAAACTGTTTAAAGACAAAGTTAAAAGATGGCATGACAAAAGGATACAAAAGCATGAGTTCAATGTAGGTGATTATGTGTTGCTTTTCAACTCTCATTTAAGATTTTTTGTAGGAAAACTTCTCTCTAAATGGGAAGGTCCTTACGTTATCGGGAGGTCTATCGTTCCGGAGCCATAAAAATCAACAACTTCGAAGGCACAAATCCGAAGGTGGTGAATGGTCAAAGAATCAAACATTATATCTCAGGTAATCCCATAAATGTTGAAACCAATGTTATCAAAACCGTAGCCTCGGAGGAATACATAAGGGACACTTTCCAGAACGTTTCGGACTCCAAAAAGGAATAGGTACGTGGTACGGTATGTAAACCGACTCCAAAACAGTTCTAATAGCAATTTTTCTCTGTTTTGGAATGTTTAAGAAATCAGGAAAATAAGTAGTCCGGGAAGGACATGAGGCATCCACGATGGTGGAGGGTGCGCCCTACCCCCCTGGGCGTGCCCCCTGCCTCGTGGGCACCTCGTGTGCTCTCCGGACTCCATTTTCTTGCGTGATACTGAAAGTGCTAGTTATCGACTAGAGGGGGGGGTGAATAGGCGATTTTTCTGTAAGTCTTCAAAACGTGGAAGTTTCGAAGACAAACAATAGAAACAACCTAATTGATATGCAGCGGAAGATAAACTACAACAAGCAAGCCATAATCAAGTATGCAATAGCATTAACATACGAAGACTAATAGCAGCTAGGTAGTAGGATCAGGATGGAAGATAGTATGAAGCCAATCAACAATAGTAGTCAAGCAATGAAGTCAATCAGATAAGAATATAAGCAATAACTTCATGAAGACAAACTCAAAGTAAAGGAGAGAAGAGATAGAACCAGTTGCTTGTTGAAGACACATGATTTGTTCGACCAGTTCCAGTTGCCGTGACAACTGTACGTCTGGTTAGGGAGGCTGAGATTCAACTCAGAAGGCCATGTCTTCACCTTATTCCCCTTGAGCTAAGGACACCCAGTCCTCGCCCAATCACTCTGGTAAGTCTTCAAGGTAGACTTCCGAACCTTCACAGACTCCGTTCACCCGGCAATCCACAATGACTCTTGGATGCTCAGAACAAGATGCCTAACCGGCTGGAGGATGCACAGTCCTCAAGTGTAATAAGTCTTCAGGTCACACAGACAGAAAGACTTCAGTGATGCCTAACACTCTTTGGCTCTGGGTGTTTGGGCTTTGTCCTCGCAAGGATTTCTCTCTCTCAAATGCTTCGAGGTGGGTTGCTCTCAAACGACCAAAGCCGTATATTAACTCTGAGCAGCCACGAATTTATGGTGTAGGGGGTGGGCTATTTATAGCCACAAGGCAACCCGACCTGATATGTCCGAAATGACCCTGGGTCACTAAGGAACTGGCACGTGTTCAAACACACACAGCAACTTTACTTGGGCTACAAGCAAAGCTGACTCATCCAACTCTGGATAAGATTTGCTCTCATTGTCTTCGCTCGAAGACATATGATTTGGGTTGAGCATCACTTCAGTCACTCTGACTTAGTTCACTTGGACCCCACTTAATAGTACGGTGGTTCCTATGACTCAACAAAGAAGAAAAGGAAACAACGAAACCACACAGTCTTCGTGCTCCATAGTCTTCACGCAATGTCTTCTCATGTCATAGTCTTCAATATGAATATCTTCTCATACCACCATTGTCGTCAATGTCTTCATACATTTTTAGGGGTCATCTCTAGTAGGTAAACCGAATCAATGAGGGACACTACCTGCGTTATCCTGCAATTCTCACAAACACATTAGTCCCTCAACCAACTTTGTCATCAATACTCCAAAACCAACTAGGGGTGGCACTAGATGCACTTACAATCTCCCCCTTTTTGGTGATTGATGACAAACTAGTTGAAGTTTTCAACGGGAATAAAGTATGTGAAATTGTAAAGGATAGGAATTTGTCTTCATAAGTAGCAAGGGCTCCCCCTGAAGATGTGCATATAAATAATTGTGCTTTTGGAATGCAAATGCACATGGCAGGTTGTACTTGTGGAGGTCCACTTCAACTTAAGAAGATAATTCATCATGCATGAACTGATATAGCATATAGGATGACATGCATAATGAAAAATGGACGTCTGCATGATGATCTAAGTGCGGAAGTTATCATCGCACATGGAAATGCAAATAAGTAGCAGACGACCATCAGGTTTAAGTGTTACAACTCAGAGAACCAAATGTTCCAAAACGCAAGAGTTGTAAGCACGAGGCAAAATATAACGCAACCGCCCATATGAACCCGCTTGAAGACTATCAACTCATATGCTTCTCCCCCTTTTGTCAGTAATGACCAAAAAGTTTTGAAGACATAGAGCATCTACTCGTCTTCTTGATGAGTAGGTGAAGCAGCAGGGTTGTTGTCATTGGGTGGCGATGCAGATGAACTTGGTGCAGTGTCGATGCGCGCAGTAGTAGTAGGAGGTGGTGAAGTAGCATCATCTTCATCATTGATCACTCTGGCATTTACCGTTGCCACGGAGGAAGAATATTCAGAGTCTTCAAGAGATGGAGTTCTTCGTAAGACAGCATTCCATGGAGGAGTGGAGTCAAGATGAAATCTTTCATTGAAGCCATCGTCTTGAAGATCTGCTTCAGCACTAAGCAGGGTCAAACTCTTCCATGATCGCCGGCAAGTTTCGTGAGCAACAAAGGCATTCTTGGTGGCAAGGTTGCGAATGCGATTGACATCCACCAAGAGGCTTTGCATCTGTCTGTTGAGCCAAAAGTGATGTTTATCCTGTTTCTGATGAAGGGCCACAAGAAGTTCTCGATCATTGAGAACGCGAGAATGCTTCCGAGGCCTTTGGGCAATGGTGCTTTCAGTGGCTTCAGTAGGTGCTCGATGAGGCAGACGAGTATTTCCAGCCAATGCATAGATTCATGTAGCTGCTTGAACACCTTCAATGGGTTGAGTGAAGCTTTGGTGCTCGGCATTCTGAAGACAAAGAGGCTTCTTGGCAGGGTCAGGATGTATAGCTTCAACTGACATATCAACCTCAGGTAGAAAAATCACATGATTGCGAGCAGAAGGTTGATAGTTGACAGTAGAGTGTCGCTTTATGAGGCGCATGACCCATGGAGCATAAAACTTCAGACCAAAGAGATCAGAGCCGGAGGCAGCAAGTTGTCTGATGAACAAATCTTGTGCATTGAAGCTGATTCCATTGAAAATGTAGAAGACCAAAGTCTTCATAGCTCCTTCAAGCTTTGCCACTGATGAATGTCCTTTGATAGGCCATAGAGTCCGCCTGATGATATGATATATGGTGTGTGGCAAATACTCAAGGTCTTCAACAAAGAACTCTGTTGGATATTCAACATCACAGGGTAAAGGCTTCATCATGCTCAGCATCTGACTCATATTGGGTTCAGGCCTATGGAAGATGCTTTCCAGGGCATTGCGATGATGTTGACAGCCAGGTTCATAGAGTTCTTCGGGAGTGGACAGGCCTGTAAGCTCGATGATATCCATAGCTTTGGCTTCATGATGAACGTTTCTGGTCATCCACTCGAGAACCCAAGTCTTCGTATCTCTGTTGTAGCCGCGAATGTGCAGTGTGGCATAGAATTGAAGCAATAGTTCTTCATTCCAGTGTTCTTTATCTGTGACAAAACTGTGCAGCCCAGCATCATGAAAGCAGTCAAGTGCTTCTTCTAAGCAGGGGAGTCCAGTAATGGCTTCAGTGTCGAGGTGCATATGAGGGAAGATGCGCCCTTGATCATACAGAACACATGAGTAATAGCTTCGCTGCGGATGGCTCCAGAACCGATCTGATGATATTCTTGGCTTCGTGTAGGGGTTCTTTGAGCTGTCAAAGAATGTGTTGTGGCTCTTGAAGCCATTTGCATTGAAGGACCCTGTTGAGTTTGCAGTACCTGGAAACCTTGGTATTCTTGGCTTGGGCTTCTGGAGTTGAGGCCTATGCTCAACATGATAGTCAAATTGAGGACCAGAGACAGTAGGCGGAGGGACCAGAACGGGCCATCTGACTGTTGTTAGCCGTGGTTATATGCCTGCTCAATTGTATAGGGCCTTGGTGGCGGAATAGGAGCAGTGGCAGCAACTAAGGCTTCAGGCTGCACAACAGGTGCTTTAGAAGCAGTAGCCTCACTAGCTTCAGGTGCAGTGCCCGCATTAGCTTCAGGCACACTGGTTGTCGCAAGCTCCACATTAGCTTCAGCCATGACAATGTCATCGGCTTCACTTGCGTTGGTTGTGGCAGCTTCAGGATTTTCAACCTCCACTTGAGGAACTGGAGGGTCAGGCATTGACATGTTCACTTCATGAACTATTTCTTCAGGAATGGGTGGAGTAGAGACACGTTCTTCTTGACATTCTTCATCGGCTGATGCAACCGGATTGTCTTCAGCAGCAGGTGCTTAAGACGCAGAGACATTCACAACAGGAGTGGCTTCTGAAAACACTTGACGTGCAATAGGTTGATGATGCACTTCTCCTTCTGGAACGCTTGGAAGAGGAGCTTGAGGCCTTGGTCCTTTGCGAAGCCTTTGAAGTACTGGCGACGCTTTTGGAGATGGAGTGGGTAGGCCCTCATCCTCTTCAGCTTGTACGGATGTTGTGACTTGTTGTTGTTGGGGAGTGTTGGGGGAGTCTTGTTCTTGTGGGCGATCAGCCCATGAATCATCCTGTGCAATTGGCGTCAGAGGACGACCAATGCTGATGAGTTCGTTGTTCATACGAACAGGCGATGATACCACATTGTATTCGATCTAAGGAAGAACTTCATCATCTTCAACATTGTCATGATGACCAATGTCTTCAGCAGCAGTGGGTTCAGCTGCTGGAATATCTTCAGCTTCAGAAGCCTCTGTGGAAGCAGGCTCATGAACAGTCATGTGAAGTTCTTGGGATGCAGATGCAGGATGAATCACTGAGATGGGTTCAACAAAAAGGGGCTCTCTGGGAGCAGGCCAATTCTTCTTGGTCTTGCGCTTCTTCTTGGAGGGAGCGGCATCAGAGGTTTCGGTAGTCTTCCTCTTTCTGGCTTCTGCCTCTGTAGCCCTCGTCTTCTTCTGTTCTGAAGCGGTTGTGGTGACCTTTGGCTTCGAGCCAGTCATGCTACTTGGGAAGATAATACGTGGAGCTTCTTGGCTTGAAGACGCAGGTTGATCAGCAGGAAGCTTCTTCTTTTTCTTTGCTGCCATCCTGGGGTCAATGCCAGGACGACCAAGTGACTTGCGCTTCTCAGCCTCATTGTAGGCAAGCACACACTTATCAGCCAAACTCTTCATGCGCTCACGAGAGCCTTGAGCTTCTTGGCGCTTCTTCAGAAAAGCTTCTTTAAGCTCATGCAGCATGACCTTAAAGTTCCTAACGTCTTGAACACTCAGCTTGGCCATATGCTTCTTGAATTGAGCCTTTTCATAATCAATCTTGTGCTTGAGCTCAACGATTCGCTGAGCGAGAGCCAGCTCAGAAGCAATGGCGCCATTGAAAGAGATGCTGAGGCCAATTGGAAGCTGTAAATCTTCAAAGCTGACGTTTGGGGTGTCGAACCACTCATCAATGAAATTGTGGATGATGGCCACATCAAAGAGAGGCAAATTGCTGAAGATTTCTGCTTCTTCCTTGCTCTTTATCAGCTGCTCAACAGCATCATCCGCAAGATCTTCATCACTTGATAGATCAATGGGTTCTTCACGCAGAATAGCAGTAGGAGTCAGAGCTTGATCAGTATTCCTGACAAGTTTCCTTTTCTTCTCCGTCTTCTTGGAGATACGAGATTGATCTTCAGACTGCACACTGGCTTCAGGTGATGCAGTGGCCAATGGCTTCACACGAGAAGCTTTTGGAGGTGCGGCCGATGATGAAACCTTAACCTTCTTTGGCTTCTTCGTCCTTGGAGTAGGAGCAGGGGCTTCATCAGAATCAACATCATTGTTGGGATGATCCACTCTGGCACCATGAACCAAGACGTAGGAGATGAGACCATCAAGGTTTGCAAAGGGGCCAATTCTATTCTCTCCAGCTTCATGTGTCCCATCCTCACGGGGAGCAGAGGGACCAGGATTGAAGTCTAATCCCCATGACTTCTTGTTTTCCTTTGCTGAAGACATAGCAAACTGGAAGTTGCGCTTGAAGAGATTGTCATCGCAACACCAGAGCAAT
This sequence comes from Triticum aestivum, assembly GCF_018294505.1. NCBI lineage: Eukaryota > Viridiplantae > Streptophyta > Magnoliopsida > Poales > Poaceae > Triticum > Triticum aestivum. The sequence continues at coordinate 299,568,751 of NC_057810.1, read as the reverse complement.
GATGATGGGTCGGCTTCTTCAGGCTGTGGTCCACGGACCATGCATAGATAGAATTTTTGCTCAATGGCTTCAGCTCTGTTCTTGGGGGAAGGCCTCGATAGAGAATATCGCCTCAAGGACTCTTGATAGCATACTTCTCTGCGTACTCCTGGGTGATGAACTTGTACTTGTACCACTGTTCAGCCCAATAGCGTCTAATCCATTGGATTCGAGTCTTGCGCTGATTGTAATCTTCTTCAGGATCTGTTTTATACATTTCTGCCAGATCCTCAGGCAGATCCTTCGAAGTTCCCCCACGACGCTGTCTGCCACCCTTCCTTGCTGATTTTTCTGCAGCCATGAACTTCAAGCTGAATGGCTTCAATACGTTCAGAGATTTATGCTTGCTGGTCAAGCAGGAACTGGCTTCAGCAGAATTGATATGATGCTGTAAGTATTCTGCAAACGAATGCAGACTATGAGAACCAAGGGATTCTCCCACGGACATGTACCTGTGACAGCATTAGAGATGCGAGGGAAGGGGAAGAGGTCATATGCATTCTCAGAAGATTTTGAAGATAAATCAGTTTGAAGACATTGACCTCATGATGCAAAGACATTCACTTATATGTGGTGAGTTGGTTCCAGATTTGTACCAATCCGTAAATAAGTACAAGTGAGGAATCAAACTAGATAGGAAATCTAAGTGAATAGACTAGGCATTATGAGATGCAGATATAATAGATCTAACATTGAGTAGGTAGAAACCACTTTCAGTAAGTAGGATGAATCTATGAAGATCAAAAAGGTGGTAAAAATAGAGTTATAATTACCGCATGACGAACCGCTAGATGGGAAGAATGAGAGACCGAGCAGTTCAGCCCACCATGCCCTAACTTGGCGACGGAGGACACCTACGGCGACGGCGGAGAGGACGATGTCCGCGGCCGGCGTGAGGACGGTGTCGGAGAAGTCGCGGTAGCTAAGCGCTTCGTCACCAGCGTCGTCACGAGCTGGCGGTGGCGCTAGGATTTTGACGGAGGTGGAGAGGTGGAAGAAGGATTTCTTTACCGCAGGGGACAAGTATTTATAAGTAGGTGAGAGACACAGCGCAATTACGCTGGTGCCCCTGGCGGTTCACATCTGAGGGGTACGTGGCAAGCATGCAACATACTTAGAATTGTCCCACGTTCCCACGCCCGCCAAGTATGTCGGATGTTTGTTCCGGCTTCTCCGGATATCGACAATTTAGATGATTCATTTAAATAGGACTTGATGTTTTGTCTCTGTGTCTTCTGCTGACAAGAATGCAGAGAAGACATTCGACAGTTTCAATAGAATGCATATGATTTGGACAGATAGAGTTTGAGATAGTAAGCATAGAGAGATTAGGGTCCGATCACATTCACTTAGTTCAAAGTATTCAACAGTGAGGACATAGCTATAAGTGAATGCTGTAGAGGACAGAACACTAGTATATATATATATATATATATGCAATCATATCATTATACCGCAGAAAAATCATGAAGATAAATTGAAACTGAAGACAAACCAAATGCGAAATCTTTGCAAAATAACGCCATGAGTAAAACATTTCAAACAGAGAAATTTGGTGGTGGCGTTACCCACCGTATAGGAAGTATTAGACCCAGACACAGCGCACAATTATCATGGCGCTCCGAAGTCAAATTCCATGTTAATGTATTCACACTTAGAGTGTATGTCTTCATTGATTGAAGATATACATTACTTTGTGTGTTGCACATCTAAGTCATCAACATGCATAAGTGTTAGCATGTGTGCCTGATCACAGGACATTAGAGGATTCCAAGATATTTAGCTCACACCATAACATGCAAAACCTTTTCTCATCCAACGGCTTTGTGAAGATATCTGCCAGTTGCTCTTCAGTGTTGACGTGCATGATATCTATATCTTTCTTCATAACATGATCTCTGAGAAAGTGATGACATATTTCAATGTGCTTTGTCTTCGAGTGCTGGATTGGATTGTTGGCAATCTTGATGGCACTTTCGTTGTTGCAGAAGAGAGGGACTTGCTTCAGATCGATGCCATAGTCCTTGAGAGTTTGCTTCATCCACAGAAGCTGAGCACAACAAGATCCAACAGCAATGTATTCAGATTCAACAGTTGAGAGTGACACACAGTTCTGCTTCTTTGAAGACCAACAGACAAGTCATCGACCAAGAAAATGACATGTGCCTGATGTAGACTTGTGATCCACTTTGTCACCAGCATAATCAGCATCCGAGAATCCAACCAGATCAAACCTTGAGCCCTTTGGATACCATAATCCGAGTGTTGGGGTGTAAGCCAAATATCGAAGAATTTGCTTCACAGCTAAGTGATGCGATTCCTTTGTTGCCGCTTGGAATCGAGCACACATGCAAACACTAAGCATAATATCTGGCCTAGATGCACATAAATAAAGCAAAGAACCAATCATGGAGCGGTATACCTTTTGATCGAACTCTTTACCATTGTCGTCGGGACCAAGATGGTGTTTGGCTGGCATTGGCGTCATGTAGCCTTTGCAGTCTTCCATTCCAAACTTCTTCAAACAATCTTTGAGGTATTTTTCTTGAGATATGAAGATGCCATTTCGTTGTTGACGAATTTGAAGACCAAGGAAAAACTTGAGCTCTCCCATCATGGACATTTGATATTGCTCTTGCATCATGTACCCAAACTCATCACTGTACTTCTGGTTGGTGCAGCCAAAGATTATGTCATCCACATATATTTGGCACACAAACAGTTCACCATCATATGTCTTCGTGAAGAGTGTGGGATCGAGGGATCCCGGTTTGAAGCCTTTACTTTTCAGGAAGTCTTTGATTGTATCATACCAAGCGCGAGGAGCTGGTTTGAGGCCATACAGTTCTTTGTTGAGTTTGTACACCATATCAGGATGTTTTGGATCTTCAAAGCCATGTGGTTGTGCAACATATACTTCTTCTTCAATCTTGCCATTGAGAAATGCACTCTTTACATCCATTTGATATAGCAAGATGTTGTGATGATTTGCATAGGCTAGCAGTATGCGAATGGCTTCAAGCCTAGAAACAGGAGCAAATGTTTCATCGAAGTCAATTCCTTCAACTTGAGTGTATCCTTGAGCCACAAGACGTGCTTTGTTTCTAATGACTTGACCATGCTCATCTTGCTTGTTTCGATATATCCACTTTGTTCCAATAATGTTGTGCTTGCGAGGGTCAGGGCGCTTGACCAGTTCCCAAACATTATTCAGTTTGAACTGTTGAAGTTCTTATTGCATGGCTTGAATCCATTCAGGTTCCATAAAAGCTTCAGCAACTTTCTTGGGTTCAGATATTGATACAAATGAAAAATGCCCACAGAAATTTGCTAGCTGTGTTGATCTTGATCGAGTAAGTGGACCAGGCGCATTGATGCTATCAATTATCTTCTCAATTTGTACTTCATTTGCAACACGAGGATGAACTGGACGAAGTCCTTGCTCATGTTGATCATTGTCATCATTGGAAGTATTGTCTTCGGTCTGAGCATTGTCTTCAAGTTGGTTTGGTGCAGAAATGATAAGTTCCTCTTCAGGCTGTGCTTCAGAGGGCATGATCTCACAAGTTCCCATCAACTTGATAGATTCACAGGAAGGAGCTTCATCAAGTGTACTTGGCAGATTTCTCTTTGTGAGCCATTGGTTTCATCAAATCGCACATCCACTGTTTCGACGATTTTGTAGTGGAAGAGGTTGAAGACTCTGTAAGAGTGCGAATCCTTTCCATAGCCAAGCATGAAGCCTTTGTGAGCTTTGGGTTCAAATTTTGACTTGTGATGGGGATCCTTGATCCAACATCTAGCACCAAAGACTCTGAAGTAGCTGACATTTGGATGTTTTGCCAGTGAGGAGCTCATAGGATGTTTTGCCTAGAAGCTTATGGATGTAGACACGATTGATGATGTGACAAGCTGTATCAATGGCTTCAGGCCAGAACTTTCTTGGTGTCTTGTACTCATCGAGCATTGTGCGAGCCATCTCAATAAGAGTTCTGCTTTTGCGCTCAACAATGCCATTTTGCTGTGGTGTGTATGGAGCAGAAAATTCATGAGTGATTCCCATTGTATCCAGATAAAGATCAAGGCCGGTGTTCTTGAATTCAGGGCCGTTATCACTTCTGATATGCTTGATCTTGACGCCATAGTTGTTCATTGCTCGATTGGTGAATCGTCTGAAGACATCTTGTACTTCAGTCTTGTAGAGAATTATGTGCACCCATGTGTATCTTGAGTAGTCATCAACAATGACGAAGCCATAGAGACACGCCGTTGTTGTGAGGGTGGAGTAGTGGGTAGGTCCAAATAAGTCCATGTGTAGCAGCTCGAAGGGTTGAGATGTTGTCATGATGGTCTTCAAAGGATGCTTGGCCCTTGTCACCTTCGATGATCTTTCAGCTTCGCAGGCACCACACAGATGATCTTTCTTGAACTTGACACCTTCGATGCCTATGACATGCTTCTTCTTGACGAGAGTGTGCAAGTTCCTCATGCTAGCATGCCCCAGCCTTCGATGCCAGAGCCAGCATTCTGAAGCTTTAGCAAGAAGACATTCGGCAAGTTTTGGACCTGCTGAGAAATCTACCATGTATAGATCACCTTTCCTATACCCTTCAAAGACTAGAGATTTGTCAGATTCCATTAGTACAAGGCAACAATATTTTCCAAATATCACAATCATATTTAAGTCACATATCATTGAGACAGACATTAAGTTGAATCCAAGGGATTCAACAAGCATCACTTTATCCATGTCTTGATCCTTTGAGATTGCAACTCTACCTAGACCCAATACTTTGCCTTTACCAGTGTCAGCAAATGTGATTTGACTCTTGTCGGATGGACGTAAGGTTGAGTCCATGAGAAGACTTTGATCACCAGTCATATGATTAGTGCATCCGCTGTCAATAATCCATTCTGAAGCTTTTGGTGTACCCTACAGTGCAGTTAGAGGGATAGGCTTCACAATGTATGTTGTGAAGCATAAGCATTTGATGCACACTTGGATTATCATAGCATAAATGAGAGTTAGCACACAGTATGACAAGTAAGCAATTAAGTTATTTTATCATGCGTCCCTTTGTGTTTTAGGCCCCCAGCAATTATATCGGACGCCATTGATTGCTGGCTGGAGACCACATTCTGCAAAAGAGAGTTAATTCTTCTTCACCACCCACATTTTCAGGGGTGGCTTAGAAGCAATGAGTCTAAGTGTAGCATCTGAGAATTTCGGCTTTGAAGCCCTATCAAATAGCCTTGCAGGAGATGAATGATACTCATGTGAATAAGCAGAAAAGTTCTTAGTTCTATGAACATAGCGGTTTGAAGACACATGCTCATATTCATGAGTCTGAGTATGATTTCCCTGCAAAACATTGGCGTTAGGGTGACTCAAGTGAGTCATGTGTTCGTAAGTAGCCATTGGACCATATGATGCCTTTGGTCTGGGGTTTGTCTTCTTCCCTGGTGATGTCATGATGACATTCACTAGAAGATTCTCAAGGCAGCTTTTGGGAACCCAGATCTTCTTCATAGGAGGTCCATTCCTGTAGTTAGTACCAATATACCTGGCAAACACTTCACCATTCTAATTTTTGAACAGTTTATAGTTTGCATCAAAGGTTTCATCAATGATAATAGGATTAGCACAGGTAAATCCAGATAAAGTAGATGGATCCACTGAAGGTTCCTTTGCAGCAACCCATGTGGTTTTGGGATACTGCTCAGGCTTCCAGTAGGAATCATCAGCATTCATTTTCCTCTCGAACCCAACACCCTCTTTCCTAGGGTTTCGGTTCAGAATCTGCTTTTTGAGGACATCACAAAGTGTCTGATGCCCTTTCAGACTTTTATACATCCCTCTTTCAAGCAATGTCTTCAACCTAGCATTTTCATCAGCAATAGTAGTGGTATCCTCAGAAGAGGGGTTAGTTACCACATCATTAGTTGAAGACAGAGCAACAGTAGCAGCAGTGGAACATTGAGCAATAGAGGTAGCATTATCACGCTCAATGCATTTTAAGCATGGTGGTTCAAATTCATCCTGAGCGGGACTGATCTGTTGAGCGCGAAATGACTCATTCTCTTTTTGAAGTTCTTCATGAGTCACTTTCAGTTTCTCAAGCTCTTGCTTCCTTTGAAGATAATCATAAGAGAGCTTTTCATAAGTGGTTGAGAGCATCTCATGAAGACTTTCAAGTTCTTGATACTTAGCATGAAGATTTTTTATGTCTTCAACTAAGGACTGTGAACGTGTCATTTCCGCGTCCAACAGGTCATTGCTTTTGTCTAACAGTTTTTGAGTATGTTCCATAGCTCTTTGTTGTTCAGTAGCAATTTTAGCAAGTGTTTTGTAGCTGGGTTTAGATTCACAATCAGAGTCATCTTCACTTGTTGTTTGAAAGTAAGCATCGCGCGATTTTACCTTGGCACCGCGTGCCATGAAGCAGTAGGTGGGAGCAGGATCGTCCTTGTCATCATCAGCGTTGGTGTGGGAGTCATTGTCTTCAGTGTTGAAGATGGACTTTGTGACGTCGGCTGTGGCTAGAGCCAGACTTGCAACGCCAGAGTCGGACTCAGCTTCAGATTCCACCTCTGCCTCCTCAGAAGCAGAATCCTCCTCTGAATCCATCTCCTTGCCAACAAAAGCACGAGCCTTGCCAGATGAGCTCTTCTTGTGAGATGAAGACCTTGATGAGGACTTGGAAGAAGACTTCGAAGATTTCTTCTTCTTCTTGTCATCGGAGTCATATTCCTTGCTCTTCTTCTTCTTCTTCTCATTGTCCCACTGAGGACACTCAGAGATGTAGTGCCCAGGCTTCTTACACTTGTGACATGTTCTCTTCTTGTTGTCTTGAGTGGAATCTTCATCATTTCTTGAACTGGATCGTGAAGACTTTCTGAAGCCCTTATTCTTGGTGAATTTCTGGAACTTCTTCACAAGCATAGCAAGCTCCCTTCCAACGTCTTCAGGATCATCAGAACCGCAGTCAGATTCTTCTTCTTCAGATGAGGAAAAAACTTTTGCCTTCAAAGCACGAGTTCAGCCATTGTTGGGGCCATAGATATCTCTTTTCTCAGAAAGCTGGAACTCATGTGTGTTGAGCCTCTCAAGTATATCAGACGGATCGAGTGTCTTGAAGTCAGGACGTTCTTGTATCATGAGGGCAAGGGTGTCAAAGGAGGTGTCAAGTGATCTCAGCAGTGTCTTGACATTTTCATGCTTGGTGATCTCAGTGGCGCCGATAGCCTGAAGCTCATTTGTGATGTCAGTGAGGCGATCAAACGTGAGCTGGACATTTTCATTGTCGTTTCTCTTGAAGCGATTGAAGAGATTGCGAAGAACACTGATCCTCTGGTCTCTCTGTGTAGAGACGCCTTCATTGACCTTGGACAGCTAGTCCCAGACTAGCTTTGACGTTTCCAGAGCACTCACACGGCCATACTGTCCTTTGGTCAGATGACCACAGATGATGTTCTTTGCAGTCGAGTCCAGTTGAATGAACTTCTTGACATCAGTAGGGGTGACACCTTCACCAGTTTTGGGAACGCCATTCTTGACGACATACCAGAGGTCGACATCAATGGCTTCAAGATGCATGCGCATCTTATTCTTCCAGTAGGGATATTCTGTTCCATCGAACACAGGGCAAGTAGCGGAGACTTTGATTATCCTTGTAGTCGACATAGCTAAACTCTAGGTGGTTAAACCGAATCACACAGAACAAGGGAGTACCTTGCTCTGATACCAATTGAAAGTGCTAGTTATCGACTAGAGGGGGGTGAATAGGAGATTTTTATGAAAGTCTTCAAAACATGGAAGTTTCGAAGACAAACAATAGAAACAACCTAATTGATATGCAGCGGAAGATAAACTACAACAAGCAAGCCATAATCAAGTATGCAATAGCATTAACATATGAAGACTAATAGCGGCTAGGTAGTAGGATCAGGATGGAAGATAGTATGAAGCCAATCGACAATAGTAATCAAGAAATGAAGTCAATCAGATAAGAAGATAAGCAATGACTTCACGAAGACAAACTCAAAGTAAAGGAGGGAAGAGATAGAACCAGTTGCTTGTTGAAGACACAGGATTTGTTGGACCAGTTCCAGTTGCTGTGACAACTGTACGTCTGGTTAGGGAGGCTGAGATTCAACTCAGAAGACCGTGTCTTCACCTTATTCCCCTTGAGCTAAGGACACCCAGTCCTCGCCCAATCACTCCGGTAAGTCTTCAAGGTAGACATCCAAACCTTCACAGACTCCGTTCACCCGGCAATCCACAATGACTCTTGGATGCTTAGAACGAGATGCCTAAACGGCTGGAGGATGCACAGTCCTTAAGTGTAATAAGTCTTCAGGTCACACAGACAGAAAGACTTCAGTGATGCCTAACACTCTTTGGCTCTGGGTGTTTGGGCTTTGTCCTCGCAAGGATTTCTCTCTCTCAAATGCTTCGAGGTGGGTTGCTCTCAAACGACAAAAGCCATATATTAACTCTGAGCAGCCACGAATTTATGGTGTAGGGGGTGGGCTATTTATAGCCACAAGGCAACCCGACCTGATATGTCCAAAATGACCCTGGGTCACTAAGGAACTGACACGTGTTCCAACGGTCAGATTTCAAACACACACGGCAACTTTACTTGGGCTACAAGCAAAGCTGACTCATCCAACTCTGGATAAGATTTTCCCTCATTGTCTTCGCTCGAAGACATAGGATTTGGGCTGAGCATCACTTCAGTCACTCTGACTTAGTTCACTTGGACCCCACTTAATAGTACGGTGGTTCCTATGACTCAACAAAGAAGAAAAGGAAACAACGAAACCACACAGTCTTCGTGCTCCATAGTCTTCATGCAATGTCTTCTCATGTCATAGTCTTCAATATGAATATCTTCTCATACCACCATTGTCGTCAATGTCTTCATACATTTTTAGGGGTCATCTCCGGTAGGTAAACCGAATCAATGAGGGACACTACCTGCGTTATCCTGCAATTCTCACAAACGCATTAGTCCCTCAACCAACTTTGTCGTCAATACTCTAAAACCAACTAGGGGTGGCACTAGATGCACTTATAGATACTTCTTTTGGTCGGTAAAAATTCATTATATAATCTCCCGAAGGTTTTGACCACCGTACCACGACAAAATCCTATGTTTTTGTTTCGAGCTGTTTCTCTGACAGATCTAGTTCACCATGACGTCTTCAAGCACCCCCAAGGAGAAGTTTTTCGAGAAGGTCATCAACCCCTACCTCGTGGAAGTACTGCAACACCCTCAAACCATTGAGATGCATGAGGTGGTGCTGCATATCCGTGATGTTGAGGGACCAAGGTGGACCGGAAGCATGGAGACAAGACTCGAAGCAATGGAACAACAAATTTTCAAGTGCCAAGGGACGGTGGAACACGGACTCAATGCCAACCATATGATGATCACGGAGTTCACCAACACCACAAGCTGGATGCCAAGAACATTGGGAGACTATCTTCAAACTTCATGAGAAAATCGAGCACCTCCAAGCCCAGATCTATGACCTGCAAAACCAAAATTGTGAGTATGAATATAGATTCAAGAGGATGAGTTTGGCTGCAGATTTGAGAATCCCGGACACTCGATCATCCTATGATGGTGAGCCTATGCCTTGGAAGATGGACGACAAGCCTACATCATCAACAACTCCATCATCACCACCTCCGAAGAAGGAGACATAAACACATGGGTATGGGCACTCCCCTTGGCAACTACCAAGCTTGGGAGAGGTGCCCCGGTATTGCATCACCATCACACTCCTATCTTTACCATTTTTCTTAGTTTGATCCTTTTAGTAATATCTTGATCTAGTAGAATAATGTTTTGGTATGATTTAGTTTTGAGTTTTGCCTTATGATCCTTCTATGTAATCGAGTCTGTGAGCTATATAATAAAGATTAGTGTTGAGTCAAGGGCTTGGTTATCTCACCTTGATCTTGAGGGAATAAAAGAAGTATAAAAATAAATAAAGAGATCATATTGATCTTATGGAGAATAATGACTTCACATATTAAGAGTATGACGAATAAAAATTGTTGAGAGTTAGCAAATATAGTTTTGGTCATCGTTGCAATTAATAGGAAGTAATAAAGAAAGAGAGGTTCTCACATATAAATATACTATTTTGGACATCTTTTATGATTGTGAGCACTCATTAAAATATGACATGCTAAAGAGTTGACGTTGGACAAGGAAGACAATGTAATGGGTTATGTTTTCTTATATTCAAAATAAAGTATATTGTCATGAGAGTCCACCATATCTACCTATGGATCATCCAACATGTTGAGCTTGCCTTTCCCCCTCATGCTACCCAAATTCCTTGCACCAAGTAGAGATACTACTTGTGCTTCTAAGTATCCTTAAACCCAGTTTTGCCATGAGAGTCCACCATATCTACCTATGGATTGAGTAAGATCCTTCAACTAAGTTGTCATGTTGCATGCAATAAAAATTTCTCTCAAAATATGTATGACTTATTAGTGTGGACAAATAAACTTTATACGATCTTGTGATATGGAAGCAATAAAAGCGATGGACTGCATAATAAAGGTTCATATCACAAGTGGCAATATAAAGTGATGTTCTTTTGCATTAAGATTTCGTGCATCCAACCATAAAAGCACATGACAACCTCTTCTTCCCTCTGTGAAGGGCCTATCTTTTATTCTTGTCCTGTACATTATGCAAGAGTCATGCTAATCTTCACCTTTCCTTTTTACATTTTATCCTTTGGCAAGCACCTTGTGTTGGAAAGATCCTGATATATATATCTAATTGGATGTGAGTTAGCATGAACTATTATTGTTGACATTACCCTTGAGGTAACGGTTGGGAGGCAACACTATAAGCCCCTATCTTTCTCTGTGTGTGATTAAAACTTCATACCCATAAGTATTGTGTGAGTGTTAGCAATTGTGAAAGACTAAATGATAGTTGAGTATATGGACTTGCTGAAAAGCTCTTATATTGACTCTTTCCGATGTTATGATAAATTGCAATTGCCTCGATGACAGAGATTATAGTTTGTTAGTTTTCAATGAAGTTTCTGATTCATACTTGACATTGTGGATAGATTATTACTTGAGCATAAGAAATCATATGACAATATATATATATGTTGCTGTTATAAGAATGATCATGATGCCCTCATGTCCGTATTTTATTTTATCGACACCTCTATCTCTAGACATGTGGACATATTTTTCGATTTCGGCTTCCGCTTGAGGACAAGCGAGGTCTAAGCTTGGGGGAGTTGATACGTCCATTTTGCATCATGCTTTTATATTGATATTTATTGCATTATGGGCTGTTATTACACATTATGTCACAATACTTATGCCTATTTTCTCTTATTTTACAGGGTTTACATGAAGAGGGAGAATGCCGGGAGCTGGGATTCTGGGCTGTAAAAGGAGCAATATTAGAGACCTATTCTGCACAACTCCAAAAGTCTTGAAACTCCACGAAAGTTATTTTTGGAATTAATAAAAAATATTGGGCGAAGAAAGTACTAGAGGGGGCCCACACCCTGTCCACGAGGATGGGGGGCACGCCATACCCCCCTAGGCGCGCCCCCTGCCTCGTGGGCATCTTCTGCTATATGAAGTCTTTTACCCTAGAAAAAAATCATAAGCAATCTTTTGAGAAGAAACACCACCGCCACGAGGCGGAACCTTGGCGGAACCAATCTAGGACTCCGGCGGAGCTATTCTGCGAGGGAAAGTTCCCTCTGGGAGGGGGAAATCATCACCATCATCAACACCATCGATCCTCTCATTAGGAGGGGGTAAATCACCATCAACATCTTCACCAGCATCATCTCCTCTCAAACCCTAGTTCATCTCTTGTATCCAATCTTTGTCCCAAAAACTCAGATTGGTACCTGTGGGTCACTAGTAGTGTTGATTACTCCTTGTAGTTGATGCTAGTTGGTTTATTCGATGGAAGATCATATGTTCAGGTCCTATATGCATATTAATACCCCTCTAATTATGAACATGAATATGATTTGTGAGTAGTTACGTTTGTTCCCGAGGACATGTGACAAGTCTTGCTATAAGTACTCATGTGAATTTGGTATTCGTTCGATATTTTGATGATATGTATGTTGTCTCTCCTCCAGTGGTGTTATGTGAACGTTGACTACATGACACTTCACCATTATTTGGGCCTAGAGGAAGGCATTGAGAAGTAATAAGTAGATCATGGGTTGCTAGAGTGGCGGAAGCTTAAACCCTAGTTTATGCGTTGCTTCGTAAGGGGCAGATTTGGACCCATATGTTTCATGCTATGGTTAGGTTTACCTTAATACTTCTTTTGTAGTTGCATTTTCTTGCAATAGGGGTTAATCATAAGTGGGATGCTTGTCCAACAAAGGCAGTACCCAAGAATTGGTCGACCCACATATCAAATTATCAAAGTAACGAACGCGAATCATATGAGCGTGATGAAAACTAGCTTGACGATAATTCCCATGTGTCCTCGGGAGCGCTTTTCTCCATATAAGAATTTGTCCAGGCTTGTCCTTTGCTCAAAAAAGTATTGGGGCACCTTGCTGCACCTTATTTACTTTTGTTACTTGTTACCCGTTACGAATTACCTTATCACCAAACTATCCGATACCGATAATTTCAGTGCTTGCAGAGAATACCTTACTGAAAACCGCTTGTCATTTCCTTCTGCTCCTCATTGGGTTCAACACTCTTACTTAATGAAAGGACTATGATAGACCCCATACACTTGTGGGTCATCATGCCCCTCAGGGGCCGACTCACTCCTGAGGCCCTAGAGGCTCGCAAGGGGCTGGGGCCTCATGAGAAGCCAGTGCCAAACGCCTGGCCTCGTGAGGTTCCAGCGTGAGCTATGCGAGCAGCTGGTATGTGGTGCCCATGTTCAGCAGGCTGAAGGGCATGCAGATGAAGTTGCATGGGACACCCCCGCTCCAGCTGATGCGCGACGGCCAAAAGAGGTCCGGTTGAGGCACGGGATGTTGACGCACACGTGCAGCTCGCTGCTCGCGTTGGGAGTGGCAGCTGAGCCGGTGGGGCGTGCGGCGCGAAGCTCGCCGTGCATGGCCCGCACTTCATGAAGCTGACGGATCTCCTGGCCGATGAATTATTGTGCTCCTGGCGCTTGGTACCATACTCCTTGCTTGTAGGGGAGCGCTTCAAAGCACTCCTCCAAGTGGTGCCCGAGCACCTCCCTCGTCGTGCTAGTTGTTGTCGTTCCTCCGGGGCGGCGGTGGCAAAAGTGGAAGGCCTATGTTGTCCTAAAGATGCGCCTCACGAGGCTGATCACGCCAGCCTCCCTCATGAGGCTGGTCGCACCAGCCCTAGCGGTGGGTGGGGGGTGGGGGGTTGCGGTTGTCCCATCAGCCTCCATCGCGCCCGCCTCCGCGGCCGAGTTTGTGGCCATTGTAGTCAGGGCGACGGGCCAAGCACTCTTCGTCGAGCGCCTTGAGCTCCTTGCAGTCATCGGTGTTGTGGGTGCGCACATTGTGGTAGATGCAGAATAGGCGGCCATCCTTGACGGGCTCGTCATGATAGCGACCGTGCTTTCGCTCAGGCTCCGCCGCCAGCACGGCAGGGCCCTTGCGCTTAACTTCCTTGGCTTTGGCTTTCTTGTTGTCTAGCTCAGTGTCGGGGTTGTTGAAGAGGAAGAGGCAACCTTCCTCTGCCTTGGCACACTTGTCGGCCATGTTGAATAGTTTTGACACCGTGCTCAGTCCATCGTTGATGGCGAGCTTCTCGCCCCTCCTGACATCTATGACGCCATTGGTGAACACGGAGATGATGGCTTCGTTTGAGGCTTTCGGGATCTTGTGATGCACTTGGATGAAGTGGTGAATGTACTTGCAGAGGGTCTCACCAAGGCGCTACTTCACATGTTCCAGGTTGTTGATGGTGAGGGCGCGGTCGTGAGTACCCTAGAAGTTGGTGATGAACTGCCTGCAAAGCTCATCCCATGAAGAGATTGAATCCACGGGCAGGTTCATGAGCCAAGAGCACGCGCCATCCTTGCACCAAAACAAACAACCTTGGAGATTGCTTTGGGAACCGATGCGCTTTTCTTTCTCCATTAGAACGAAAGAGGAAAACATCCTTATCCGCGCCCGCTGGCACGGCTCCTGGCACCGCTCGTCGTGGCTCTCGTCACCCACGTGCAGCGGGAGGCGCACTTGGCGAGCCTAGATATGTCCGCCCCGCGAGGAGCCTCAGGAGGCTGCCTCGGGTGGCAGCCTCATGTGAAGCCCTCTAGATCTCTTGACGGCCCTTTCCGACCTTCCCCTTGTGAGGCGGGGGCCCTCGCGAGGGTCTTTCTCATGAAGCGTTGAAGCTGGCCGCGCCAGGCCTTCTGATGGCCCCACTTGGTGGGCTGCAGGCAGACGGGCCTGGGTACCCCTAGTCCCAGAGGCCTGACAACCGCAAAAAAGTATTACACCAAATAGATCTGCAAGAACATCGAGGAGAACATTGTATTGAAGATCAAAGAGAGAGAGAGAAGGATCCATCTAGCTACTATCTATGGACCTGTAGGTCTATGGTAAACTACTCACAGATCATCGGAAGGACAACAAGGTTGATGTAGAGGCCGTTTGTGATCAATTCCCCCTTTGGAAGAGTACCGGAAAAGGTCTCCAGATGGGACCTCGAAGAACAGAAACTTGTGGCAGCGGAAAAAGTATTTGGGAAATTATAGAGCTAGACTTAGATCAAGTGGTGCCACGAGGGGCCCACAAGCCTGGGGTCACACCTAGCAGGCTTGTCACTCCCTCGTAGGAATTCTGGTCTTCCCTCGATGCTTCTAGGGTCCCTTCTAGTCCAGAAAAAATCATCAAAACTTTTCGTAGCGTCTGGACTTCGTTTGGTACTATTTTTTTGAAAAGCCGAAAACAACAGGAACTGGTTCTGGCCACTAGGTCAGTAGGTTAGTCCCAAAAAATGATGTAAAATTGCATAATAAACATCCAAGATTGATACTATAATATCATGGAACAATAAAAATTATAGATACGTTGGAGACGTATGAGTATCCCCAAGCTTAATTCACGCTCGTCCTCGAGTAGGTAAATGATAAAAACAGAATTTTTGACGTGGAATGCTACCTATCATATTCATCATGTGATCTCTTTTGTGGCATGAATATTAGGATCTGAATGATTCAAAGCAATAGTCTATAATTTGACATAAAGACATCAATACTCAGGCATACCAACAAACAATCATGCCTTTCAAAATATCAATGCTAAATAATGTTATCCCTACAAAATCATATAGCCTTGTCATTCCATCTTCAGAAAGTATTTATCATGCATAACCCTGATTACAAGCCGAGCAATTGGTTCATACTTTTTAATGCACTTCAGCTTTTTCAACCCCCACACAATACATGAGCGTAAGCCATGGATGTAGGACTATGGGTGGAATAGAGTACGGTGGTAGAGATTGATATGGAGAAGACAAAAAATGAGGAAGTCTCACATGGACGAGGCTAATCAACGGGCTATGGAGACGCCCATCAATTGATGTTAATGCAAGCAGTAGGTATTGCCATGCTACGGATGCGCCAAGAGCTATAATTGTATGAAAGCTCAAAAATGAAAACTGAGTGGGTGTGCATCCAACTTGCTTGCTCATGAAGACCTCAGGCATTTGAGGATGCTCATCATTGGAATATACAAGCCAAGTTCTATAATGAAAAAATCCCACTAGTTATATGAAAATGAAAGCATAGGAGACTCTCTATATGAAAAATATGGTGCTACTTTGAAGCACAAGTGTGGAAAGGATAGTAAAATTGCCGCTTCTCTCCTTTCTCTCATTTTTTTATTGGGCTCTTTTAGGCCTGTTTTTTGTTTATTTCGTCTGGTTCCTCATCCAGACTTGTGGGGGAATCATAGACTCCATCATTGTCTCCTCATTTGGGACAATGCTCTAATAATGAATAATGATGATCATCACACTTCTTTATACTAAGAACTCAAAATTCCAACTCAATACTAGAACAAAATATGACTATATGAATGCCTCTGGTGTTGTACCTGGATGTGCAATTATCTAGCATAACATGTATAATAAATGATGAACGGTGGCTGAGCCACAAATACTGTCTCAACTATATGATCATGCAAAGCAATATGACAATGATGATGTGTGTCATAATAATGGAATGGTGGAAGTTGCATGACAATATATCTCAGAATGGCTATGGAAATGCCATAATAGGTAGGTATGGTGGATG
This sequence comes from Triticum aestivum, assembly GCF_018294505.1. Classification (NCBI taxonomy): domain Eukaryota; kingdom Viridiplantae; phylum Streptophyta; class Magnoliopsida; order Poales; family Poaceae; genus Triticum; species Triticum aestivum. The sequence continues at coordinate 299,552,432 of NC_057810.1, read as the reverse complement.
TTTTGAGGAAGATATAAGGAGGCTTATGTGTGATAGAGCATATCATATCACGGGGTTTGGATGCACCAATGAAGTTTGCACCACATCTTGAGGTGAGAAAGGGCAATGCACGGTACCAAAGTGGCTAGCAAATTGCGGAAAGGTGAGAGTGTGTATAATCCATGGACTCACATCAGTCATAAAGAACTCACATACTTATTGCAAAGGTTTGTTATCGCTCTAAGCAAATTACTACTACGCATTCCCCTTGGGGGTTAGATTGGTAGGAAAAGGCCATCGCGCGTCCCCGACCGCCACTCATAAAGAAGACAATCAATAACAAATCATGCTCCAACTTATTAGCATAACGAAAGACTATACATGCATGCTTCAGGAATCACAGACCTTAACACCAATATTGTTACTAAACCACAATCATTAGTAGGACCTCCCACATATTACCATCTTTATATCACAAAACTATTGCATGGAATCAAACTTATCATATTGAATGATCTACATGAAAGTTTTTATTATATCCCTCTTGAATACCTATCATTTTAGGACCAAATTCATAACCCGTGCTATTTACCGTTACTCTTTATCAAACTCTCAAAATTATATAAGTGAAGCATGAGAGTGAAACTACTTGTTTAAAATATAACCACCGCCGTGCTCTAAAAGATATAATGAAGTACTAGAGCAACTTCCCAGCTCAAAAGATATAAGTGAAGCACATAGAGTATTCTAACAAATCATGAATAATGTGTGTCCGTCTCAAAAAGCCGTGTCCAGCAAAGATGATTGTGGCAAACTGAAAAGCAAACAAAGCAAAGACTGATATAATACACAATGATCCAAGCAAAACTCATATCATGTGATGAATAAAAACACAGCTCCAAGTAATTTACCGATGGTTGGTAAAAGAAAGAGGGGATGCCATCCGGGTCATCCCCAAGCTTAGAGTCTTGGGTGTCCTTGAATTTTACCTTGGGGTGCCTCGGGCATCCCCAAGCTTAGGGTGTTGCCACTCCTTACTCCTTCATCCATCATGACCTCACTCAAAACTTGAAACCTCCAACAGACAAAACTCAACAGAAAAGTCACGAGATCCGTTAGTATAACAAGCAAATCATAAACTTTAGGTACTGTTGTGAACCCATTCATATTTTATTATTCCATAACACCTAATGTATTCTAACTTCACCATGGCTTATAGCGCTGATACAATCCATAGATTAATTAAAACAAGAAAAAATGCAATGAAAATAGAATATGTTAAAAACAGAATAGTCTGTAATGATCCGAACAATGACAATACTTCTGCAACTCCAAAAATTCTGAACAATTAGGACAACATGGGCAATTTGTATTTTAATCATGAGTAAAAAATCAGAAATTTGTCATGTTGCAGTGAATCTAAACAATTCTGCTACTGGGCGCAAAAGTTTCTGTTTTCTCACAGAATGAAAGACACTATCATCCAAATCATCCCGAAGGATTTACTTGGAACAAACTCTAATTTAAACACAAAACACAGCCATAACAGTAGCATTGTGCGCACACCCAAAAACAGAAAAGGAACAAGAAAAATAAAGATAGCTATTGGGTTGCTTCCCGACAAGCGCTATTGTTTTACGCCCCTAGCTAGGCATTGTCATATTCAGGGCTCCACAGATCCAAGAATGTTCGAACTCTGGGGCGTGTGTGAATATCTCAACCTCTCAAGTCTCAAGCTCGTCACCCTACAGCCTAGCCTCGTTGGGTACACGCTCGAGCAGGGAAGAAGATGAACACGACAATTTACCCAGGTTCAGGCCACCTCGTGGTGTAAGACCCTACTCCTGCTTTGTGGTGGATTGGCCTCACGATGGGCTGAGGATGAACAAGTACAATGGATGAACAACCTCGCGAGGGATATGGTGGTGAGGGTGGAAGGGACCAGATCCGGGATGCCCTCTCTAGGGTGGTGGCTAACCTATATTTATAGTGGCCTCAGTCCTCTTCCCTCAAAACTTAGGTGAGAAGGGATCCCACAATGGCCAATTTGAAAGGGGACAGGAAGTACAGTTAATCCTGACAAAAGCTGGTCTTCTCCTGCGAAGCTTCGGGTCATGATGCAGTGGTGGGCTCGGTGATGACATCCATCCTACCGAGCCCGTGGTCTTGGTCTTGTAGCACCGGAATGGAAAGCTTTGGGGGATTCCTCGAGAACCCACATCTGTCTTTGGTCCCTTATCACCGAAAAGGGAAACTGCCTCCTCTGCACGCGCTAGCGCCCGCCTGGCCTTGGTCGTCATGGCTCACGTCATCGCATCCTTGTGAGGCTGGGTACCTTCATAGAAATCTCTGCTCCTTGAGAGGCCTCCCCTCTGGAGGTCTTGGCGCCGTCCGCCTCGTGAGGCCACGGCCCTCGCGAGGGCCTTGTCTTGGATGTCTTGTCGCAGGGCCATAACGGGCCATCGAGCGAGTCACGCCATGGGCCGCAGGTAGGCAGGTCTGGATACCCCCGCTACCAGAACACCGGCAGTAGCCCCCGGGCCCAAGGCACGCTCGGTCAGGCTTCGAGGTATCAAGGGCGAAGCACCGCGGTCCCCAATCACCTACGGGCTAGGCTTGACACGTGGCAGCCGACAGGATGCGGATGCCTCCGCTTCCCCACATCGCCTCGACAATCGCTTCGAGTTGACAGCAACATGGTGCATGCAGCAAGGCCATCATCACTCAGAGCATGGAGGGGCACCGATTAGTCTTCTTTTGCCTATAAAAGGGGGCGGTGGCGGAGCCCACTAGCCCATCTTTGTCTTCTTGCCTCCCCGTTCTCCTAACTCAGCCACATCCACCACCTCGCCGAAGCGACCATGGCACCGGTAAGGAGGTTCTCAGGCGAAGAGAAGGGCAAAGCACCCAGGAGGGGCCAGAGGCACCGCCGCCCAAGAGCGGGCACGGCCGTCCACGCAAATCCACGGCCACACCAGCAATTTCATCATGGGGGCGCAAGCATCCGCCTCTGACGGCCCGCACCAGCTCCAACAGCCGGGAAAGGAGCCTCCCCTGCGGGGGCGGTTCCTGGGGACCTAGCAGCAGCGACCAAGGGGGGAGGCGTCCTGCTTCCACTTGTCCATCGCGCCTGTGCATTCACTTGAGCGACATGGCTGGCGAGTTTGTCATACGGGTGGAGGCCCTCCGGGCACCTAGCTTCTGCTTCCAAGATCCATCGCGGAGGAGCTGCCGGCAGCGGCACCCATTGGGCTGTGGCTGTAGCCTGCTGGCTACTGCAACGGGTCCTCGTGGGTGGAGGTCGAGGTCACCACCATCGGCAATGTGTTTGATACGTCTCCAACGTATCTATAATTTTTTATTGTTCCATGCTATTATATTACTTGTTTTGGATGTTTATGGGCTTTATTCTACACATTTATATCATTTTTGGGACTAACCTACAAACCGGAGGCCGAGCCTGAATTGCTATTTTTTTGCCTATTTCAGTGTTTCGAAGGAAAGAAATATCAAATGGAGTCCAAACGGAATGAAACCTTCAGGATCGATCTTTTTGGAACAAACGCAATCTAGAGGACTTGGAGTGGACGTCAAGCAACAAACGAGGTGACACGAGGGTGCCCGGCGCGCCCCTTGGGGGTGGGCGCGTCCCCCACCCTCGTAGGCCCATCGTTGCTCCACCCACGTACTTCTTCCTCCTATATACATCCACGTACCTCGAAAACATCAAGGAGAACCACGAAAAACTATTTCCACCGCACAACCTTCTGTAGCCGCGAGATCCCATCTTTGAGCCTTCGCCAGCGCTCCACCGGAGGAGGAATCGACCATTGAGGTCCACTATATCATCTCCAAGGCCTCTCTGATGAGTTGTGAGTAGTTTACCACACACCTTCGGGTCCATAGTTATTAGCTAGATGGCTTCTTCTCTCTCTTTGAATCTCAATACAAAGTTCTCCTCGATCTTCTTGGAGATCTATTCTATGTAACTCTTTTTGTGGTGTGTTTGTCGAGATCCGATGAATTGTGGGCTTATGATCAAGTTTATCTATGATAAATATTTGAATCTCCTCTAAATTCTTTTATGTGTGATTAAGTTATCTTTGCAAGTCTCTTCGAATTATCGGTTTGGTTTAGCCTACTAGATTGATCTTTCTTGCAATGGGAGAAGTGATTAGCTTTGGGTTCAATCTTGCGGTGCCCTTTCCCAGTGACAGCAGGGGCAGCAAGGCACGTATTGTATTATTGCCATTGAGGATAAAAAGATGGGGTTTATATCATATTGCATGAGTTTATCCCTCTACATCATGTCCTCTTTCTTAATGCGTTACTCTGTTCTTCATGAACTTAATACTCTAGATGCAGGCAGGAGTCGGTCGATGTGTGGAGTAATAGTAGTAGATGCAGAATTGTTTCAATCTACTTGCCATGGACGTGATGCCTATATACATGATCATGCCTAGATAATCTCATAACTATGCACTTTTCTATCAATTGCTCGACAGTAATTTGTTCACCCATCGTAATTCTTATGCTATCTTGAGAGAAGCCACTAGTGAAACCTATGCCCCCCGGGTCTATCTTTTATCATATAAGTTATCCATCTACTTTTATTTGCATCTTTTACTTTCCAATCTGTATCATAAAAATACCAAAAATATTTATCTTATCTTATTATCCGTATCAGATCTCACTTTCGCAAGTTACCGTGAAGGGATTGACAACCCCTTTTTCGCGTTGGTTGCGACGTTCTTGTTTGTTTGTCTAGGTGCGTGGGACTTTTGAGGAGCCTCCTACTGGATTGATACCTTGGTTCTCAAAAACTGAGGGAAATACTTATGGTACTTTGCTGCATCACCCTTTCCTCTTCAAGGGAAAAACCAACGCAAGCTTAAGACGTAGCAGTGTTCCTGACCCATGGATGGCAGTCGTTTGCACGCGCCCATGGTCTGAAGGTGTGGCACCCAATCTCAGAGAAATCGGAACACCCTGTATTCTAGCCCAGAGATCAAGATGAAGTCTTCTGGAATACAACACTGCTTAGCATAGAACAAACCAAGTTTCTATTACAACCTGAATATGAATAAAAGGTCTGTGATATTACAATGAATAACATGTTTTTTATTGGCGGCACTACGCCAACCATAGTTGCTCTATGCAAGCAGCATAACAACCAGAGGCAGCAGAACCTCTATTGGCAGCGGAACAACTATTGGCAGTGGAACAACTATTGGCAGCGGAACAACGAACGGCGATGATGGACTCCAATCCATAGGGACTCTGGCTGGAACGTTTATCCTAGCTCGCGAACACAGGAACCACACCAAACAAGCAAGCAATCCAGGCACGACCTGCAAACTGGCATGACATGCCAGGTCAGTACATTTATTGTACTTGCAAGCTCACAATAAACCAAAAGCAGTCAAGAGAAACAACAACATGGCATTAGCAGCTTAAATCAATCATGATCATGATCCATGGCATACATGAACTGAACATGATACGGCTCAAACAAGCATAGCATGAGCATATGAACATGATGATACTACATGCAACAGGTTAACAATCTCATGCACCAACTTACTCTGCTCGGGTTACCTCATAACCAACACATGCATAAACTTACCAACATCGGTATCCGCGATACCACGGTGACCCTCTCACGATCACAAATATCCAACAAACTTTGGTATCCTTGATACCACGGTGATCCTCTCTCGATCACAACCAACATCTTTCTTATCTTCGAGCCGGGGTTATTATTAAGAAAGTTATTATTATTGTTGGCTCATAATGTGACCGACTCCGAACTGGGCCCTTATCTGCGGGTGCAGCTATCAACAGATTAAACACACACTCTGTAGAGGTTAGCACACTATACCCACAACACGGAACCAAATGCCTCGCACTCCCATCTGGGTTGACCAACGGTGTTCCAACCAAAACCACTCTATTGCCCATGACACTCTCCCGGCCACTCCGACCAACTCCCCTCTGGGCTAGGTCTTGGGTGGCCCCGTGCCTACCAAACGCATCAACGGCCACCGTCATGGCAAAAAAGACTTCTTTGCCATCTGCTGGCTGACGGCAAAGATGCAAAGGTCTTTGTCGTCTGCCAACTGACGGCAAATAGCCTGGACGGTACACATGCCAGCTTAGGTCCGTTAAGGGGTTAACGGCATGCTTTTCCATTCACTGGCAGATGACAAAGACCTTTGCATGTTTGTCGTCTGCCAGCGGACGACAAAGAACATTGATTATTTGCCGTCTGCCAGCGGACGGCATAGCATGCCACGTGGCAGCACCTGGGAGGCTGGCCTATTTGGTAGCTTTGCCGTCAGCTGGCTGACGGCAAATATTCAACATTCTTTGCCGTCCGCTGGCAGACGACAAAGCATCCAAATAGGCAGCCTGCTACCCCAGGTTGCACAGGTAGCTGACACGTGGCATGTTTGCCGTCTGCTGGCTGACGGCAAAGAGTCCATATAGCCCCTGTTTTTTCTGCAATTCATTCAAGTTGATAGAATTTCACACACACACATATATATACACATATGAAAATACTTTCGACAAGCATACCAACACATATACATACCAAATCATATCCCAGCAATATGGATATGATCATGCAACACATATACATAGCAAATTGTTTCATCCAACACATATACATAGCCAACATATCCAACAACAGGCATACAATGGTTTCATCCATACATACATATATAGGTAGCAAGTTTGACATTGTTCATCCTACAAAATCAAAACAACAAGGAGGCATAAAGAGAAGAGTAGACTCCATGAACACAAGCTTCCTCATCTAAAGCAAATGTGCAAATTGGGAAAGAAGCAAGGTAGAAGAAGAAGAAGAAGAAGACTAGCTAGAAAAAGAAGAAGAAGAAGAAGAAGAAGAAAAGAAGAAGAAGAAGAAGAAGAAGAAGAAGAACAAGAAGAAGAAGAAGAAGAAGAAGAATAAGAGGAGGAAGAAAAGGGAAAACGGGAAGAAAAGGAAGAAGAAGAAGATTGTTTCTTCTCTTTCTTTTTCTCATCTCCTCTTTTTTATCTTCTTCTTCTTCTTCTTCTTCTTTTTCTAACTATGGTAGGTAAAAATGCCATCTTATTGCTAAGCTAGGTAAAAATGCTAAGTCCAGGTCATTTTAGAGCTAAGCTAGGTAAATAGGTCATTTTGGAGCTTACTAAGGTTATTATGTCATTTTTGAGGAAAGGAAGGTAATTCTATATCATTTTGGAGGTAACAAAGATTATCATGATATTTTTGAGAAAAGAAAGCTAAGTATAGCTCATTTTTGTCTAACTTAGGTAGTTATGCCATTTAGGAGGAAAGTAAGCTAAGTATGCATTTATTAAGGAAAACACTAGAGAAAACTTACCCTTACCACAACAAATGTGATGAAGATCGTAGCTAAGGTAACAATTGATCCAACGGCATAATGATACCAAGCCTCATTGTCAATGGCATATTTTCTGATCTTCTTAATCTTCAAGCGCATTGCATCCATCTTCAAGCGCATTGCATTCATCTTCATCTTGTGATCATCGACCACATCGTCAACATACAACTCCAATTTCATCTTATCTTCTTCAATTCTTTTAATTTTTTCTTTCAAATATTCATTTTCCTTTTCAACTAAATTTAACTTCTCGACAAGAGGGTCGATTGCAAAATCCGGTTCACATACCTCCAAGATTGAAATATCTATGCCAACTTGATGGTCATTGAGGGAGTCCCGGATTAGGGGGTGTCCGGATAGCCGGACTACCATCAGCGGCCGAACTATCATCGGCCGGACTATCATCATCGACCGGACTCCAAGACTATGAAGATACAAGATTGAAGACTTCGTCCCGTGTCCGGATGGGACTTTCCTTGGCGTGGAAGGCAAGCTTGGCGATACGGATACGTAGATCTCCTACCATTGTAACCGACTCTATGTAACCCTAGCCCTCTCCGGTGTCTATATAAACCGGATGGCTCTAGTCCGTAGGACACAACAACAACCATTACAATCATACCATAGGCTAGCTTCTAGGGTTTAGCCTCCTTGATCTCGTGGTAGATCCACTCTTGTAAACATCCACAATATCAATATCAATCAAGCAGGACGTAGGGTTTTACCTCCATCAAGAGGGCCCGAACCTGGGTAAAACATCGTGTCCCTTGTCTCCTGTTACCATCCGCCTAGACGCACAGTTCGGGACCCCCTACCCGAGATCCGCCGGTTTTGACACCGACATTGGTGCTTTCATTGAGAGTTCCTCTGTGCCGTCACCGATAGGAAGGATGCCTCTTCCCGTCTTCAAGGACGGCATCTTCGCCGATGGAGCCTTGGCCGCCGGCCAAACTATCCGGCTAGGAGGTTTTCTTATGACCGCCTGTCCGGCCACCGCTTCAACGATGACCTCTCGTGTCATCGAGAGCAATCTTCACGTCAACTCGGAATTCGCCGAGCAGTTAGATCCAGCAGAGCTCTCGTCTGTAAACGAACTCTTGGATCGGATCGCCGCCCTGGGAGTCGCTACAGACTACAATCGGATCGGGCTTAAAACCGATCTGAGAGAGATTAACTCTCCCCAGGTTACCCACCACGTCACGGTGGTAGAGGAACATCGCGACGATCCTTCTCCCATATTGAAAACTAGTCGTGTCCGGGCTACCGAACCCTCCATGCCGGATTCCCGCGGAGGAGCGGATTCCGATCAAGCACTGAACATAAAGTCAGGCATCGGACCGGACTCGTTGGACAACGTTCCACTTTCCAAGCTTCCAAATTCGGAAACTTCTCGGCCCTTGAGCCTCGAGATGGGCAGGGTCCCGGACTCAATTAGGCCCGCCCGTCCAGATATATGCGATCTATCTCTAATCCGGCAAGAGCCAGCCGAAACAGTACATCATTACTGGGCCAGATTCCTCCTGGTCATGGACCGGATAAAGGACTGCCGAGAGGAAAACGCAATCTCGATCTTTTGCAACAATTGCACGGACAGGGGAATCTTGAACGCCGTCAGCCATCGTGAAATCACACGTTTCGCCGACTTGGCATCCATAGTGCGAAAGTACTGTGCCATAGAAAGTTTCCGGAAAACCGAAGATAGGTTTTGGGATAATCCGGCCCCGAACATAGCCCCAGTCCGCAACAAAAGGGTGCATTACACTCAGGCACCAAGTACAAGAACCAAAAAACAGAAGCCCCTTAAAGGGAACGGAACCGTACTGGAGGGATGGCTCAGCAAACCCTGTACAATTCACAGTACCAAGGGCGCCACCCCAACACATAGCCTTCGTGCATGTTGGATATTACGGCAGGTGGCCAAAAGTGGCGAGGAGCTTCTAGCCCCGCGAAACCACACCAACAATACCGGTACGGTATCAACAGTCTTCGAGACTTTCGCATCAAACAATATGCGGAAACGAACGATCCACAGCCTTGCCGAAGTCTACCAAGTAGCAACAACAAATCCTTGGAGCGACGCGGCCATCACCTTCAACGCCAGCGACGAACCTAAATTCCGAACAGCCCGAGCACCAGCCGCATTGGTCCTCAGTCCAATAGTGGACGGCTTTCGACTTACCAAGGTACTCATGGATGGCGGCAGCGGATTGAACCTCATTTACGAGGAAACTCTTCAAAAAATGGAAATAGACTGGAGCCGCATTGAGCGAAGCAGCACAACCTTCAGAGGAATAATCCCTAGCCGGGAAGCACGCTGCACCGGAAAAATCACACTCGATGTGGTGTTCGGCTCGCCGGACAATTACAGGTCCGAAGAAATCACGTTCCAAGTGGCCCCGCTCAGCAGCGGATACCACGCTATATTAGGACGAGAGGCGTTCACAATTTTCCAAGCCGTACCCCATTACGGGTACATGAAGCTCAAAATGCCTGGGCCCGGCGGGATAATCACTCTCGTTAGTGATCCGGACATAGCACTCCGCGCCGAAAACAAAACAGCCGCATTAGCCCTGGAGGCACTATCCGAAGCCCTAGCGGCAGAGGAACTCACCGCGCTGCGCGCTACGGTGCACAGAGACGACGTGATACTCGATAAGAGATCCAAGTCCACCTCCTTTAAACCAGCGGACGAAATTATAAAATTCCAGGTCCACCCAACGGACCCGACAAAGACGGCCTCCATCGGGGCACAGTTGAACCCTGATGTAGACGCCGCGCTGCGAGAATTCCTTCGGGAAAATTGGGACATTTTCGCCTGGCATCCTTCAGATATGCCAGGAATCCCTCGCAGGCTGGCAGAGCATAGCCTAAACATCCTAAAAGGGTTCAAGCCAGTCAAATAGGCTCTTCGACGATTTTCCGAACCCAAAAGACAGGCAATGGGAGAAGAACTAGCCAAACTATTGGAAGCCGGATTCATCAGAGACATCAAACATCCGGATTGGCTAGCAAACCTGGTAATGGTACCAAAGAAGGACAGATCCTGGCGCCTATGTGTCGATTTCAAAGACCTAAATAAAGCCTGCCCAAAGGATCCCTTCCCCCTCCCCCGCATCGACCAAATCATCGATGCCACTGCAGGGCACGATTCATTGTGCTTCCTGGACGCATACTCCGGCTATCATCAAATCAAGATGGCAGAAGCGGATCAAGCCGCAACGGCGTTCATTACTCCATATGGACCATTCTGCTTCAACACGATGCCCTTCGGACTTAAAAACGCCGGCGCAACATATCAGCGCATGATTCAGACATGTCTGGCTACCCAGATCGGCAAAACAGTAGAGGCATACGTAGACGACGTAGTCGTCAAAACCAAACACGTCGAAACTCTAGTAGACGACTTGAGGGTCACATTCGACAACCTCCGAGCATATGACATCAAGCTGAATCCGGAAAAATGCGTTTTCGGCGTACCAGCCGGAAAGCTCTTGGGCTTCATTGTATCCGGTAGAGGAATTGAAGCAAATCCGGCCAAAATCCGAGCCCTATCACAGTTGGATATTCCAAAAAACCTCAAACAGATCCAGAAATTGACTGGATGCATGGCGGCTCTCAGCCGCTTTATCTCCCGCCTAGGAGAAAAGGCATTGCCCCTCTATCGCCTCCTCAGGCACACCGAACACTTCGAGTGGACGGATGCTGCCACTGCCGGACTCGAAGAAATAAAGGCCATATTGGCAACGAATCCGGTCCTGGCTGCGCCCAACCTGAGCGAACCTATGTTGTTATACATCGCGGCAACACATCAAGTAGTAAGCGCGGTGCTCGTCGTAGAACGAGAGACAGAAGGGCATAAATTCCCTCTTCAAAAACTAGTGTACTACGTATCCACTGTTTTAACCCCCTGCAAGTCCCGTTACCCGCACTATCAAAAGATAGCGTATGCGGTGTTCATGGCATCCCGGAAGCTCCGACACTACTTTCAAGAGTGTTCGATAACAGTGGCCTCTGAAGTACCCCTAAATGACATTATAAATAACCGCGACGCAACGGGCAGGATTGCAAAATGGGCCATTGAGCTCTTACCATTTGACATAACTTACAAACCCCGGCGAGCTATAAAGTCACAACTCTTGGCTGACTTTGTCGCTGAGTGGACTGAAGCCGAACTCCCTAAAGAGTACGGCGCATACTCCAATTGGATTATGCATTTCGACGGCTCCAAAATGTTGGCCGGATTGGGGGCTGGCATCGTACTAACGTCCCCAACCGGGGACAGAGTCCAATACGTACTTCAGATAATGTACACGGACTCCAACAACGCAACTGAATACGAGGCCCTCTTACATGGCCTCCGGATGGCAATCTCCATGGGCATCCAACGCCTAGAGGTGCACGGGGACTCAAACCTCGCAATATCCCAAGTAAATGGAGACTTTGACGCCAAGGATCCAAAAATGGCAGCCTATCGCAACGCCGTCCTTAAAATGTCAGCTCGGTTCGAAGGACTTGAATTCCACCACGTAGCCAGAGATAATAACCAAGCGGCCGACATATTGGCACGCATCGGTGCAAAACGTGACGCTGTCACTCCAAATATCTTCCTGGAACGGCTGTTCAAGCCATCCGTACTATGGGAAGAGGAGTCCGGAAATAACAAACCGGAGGCAGCCGCAGAGCAATCTGACATAACCGGCGATCCAGCCGACGAAACAACACCCTCAGCTCATGACATAATGGCAGTAATCGCCCCATGGACAGAGCCGTTCCTAGCCTACTTGCTTAGGCAGGAACTCCCCGAAGACCATAATGAGGCCCACTGCATAGTCCGGCAATCTAAAGCCTACAAGGTCCATGAGGGAGAACTCTATAAGAAAAGCACAGCCGGAGTCCTTCAAAGGTGTATCTCCGAAGAGGAAGGGCGAGACCTTCTGGCTGAAATTCACGCCGGACTAGGCGGACACCATGCCGCAGCCCGGGCCCTTGTAGGAAAGGCATTCCGTACAGGATTTTATTGGCCGACGGCCCGGGCAGATGCTCAGGACTTAGTCCAAAGATGCGTCGGTTGTCAGCTCTTTGCTAATCAGAGCCACATGCCACCCACCGCCCTCAAAACTATACCCATTACCTGGCTGTTCGCGGTCTGGGGGCTTGACATGGTTGGACCACTTAAAGGGGGAACCCACAAGCAAAGGTACCTATTGGTCATGGTGGATAAATTCACCAAATGGATAGAGGCCAAGCCAGTTAAAACGGCAGAGTCCGGACCAGTGATAGACTTTATATCCGGGGTAGTACACCGTTATGGTGTCCCCCACAGCACATACTGAGTGTCAGGACCCCGACTCAATGCCACATCGATCTAGCATGTAACACCTCATATCACTTTGCGGCCTCACGCACGGTATTCCCACGGGTGTCGCCTTACCTTAGCCCGGGGCCGTTGCGGCTTTTGGGCACACGTATATGACGGTGTCGCTAGCATCCATATGATAAGGAGCCCGGGCTGACATGGCTAGTCGTAACCCAAAGTGGCAGAGACTTACAGGGACAGGCATCCATGACCCAGCATCGAACGTGTCGGTCATCAACGAGTGAATCCAGGCTATAGCACTGGGCTAGCAGGACTCCGGTAAACCGGGCTGTAACGGGCTAACAGGACTCCGGTACTCAAAGCGTGACATTTCCCCGAAGGGACAGACACAGGAACGAAGAAGGACACATGCCGGCCAGCCTAAGTGTTCCAGAGCAGTAGCAAGCTACCATGGCTCAGCGGTAACACTAGGAGACATTTCCCGGTAAGAGAGGCTATTAAAGATAAACAACTAGATAGTCAGATCCCACACATACCAAGCATTTCAACAACATACACACAATATGCTCGATATGTGCAATACAACATGGCATCACAAAATGACTCTACGACTCAAGTAGTTTATTCAATAGGCTCCGAGGAGCGAGACATTACAAACATGGGTCTCATGACCCAACAATCAGAGCATACAAGTCAAAGCACAAGCGGAAGCTATCATGTCTGAGTACAGACATCTATAAATGAAAAAGGCTGAGAAGCCTGACTATCTATCAGATCCTGCCGAGGGCACAAGATCGTAGCTGAGGTATCAAGCTAAACGTCGAAGTCCACGCGGAACTACTAGTGAGACTGAAGTCTCTCTGCAAAACATAAAATGGGCAAACGTGAGTACAAATGTACCCAGCAAGACTTACATCAGATCTATCTACATATGCATTATTATCAACAAAGGGGATGGTGGGTTTAACTGCAGCAAGCCAGCTTTGACTCGGTGGCTATCCTAACTACGACTGCAAGCGACTCTTTTGAGGTGGCGCACACGAGTCCACATATTCACCATATCAATACACCACTATGGATCCGCTCCCGTCTCCCTACGAGAACGCCATCCATAGCACTCACGCTTATCTTGCGTATTTTAGAGTATCCACTTTCACTTGTCTATGAACTGATATAAGCAACCCAGAAGTCCTTTACCGCGGACACGGCTATTCGAATAGATGATGTTAACCCTGCAGGGGTGTACTTCTTCATACATGTTTCCACCACTTAGCGTCTGCACACGACATGTGCTCGGCAGACTTCAAGCGAAAGCCGACGTGGGTGTAGACCACGACCTACCTAAACACTCAAGTCTCTAGTCCAGGTTTATCGCCTATTCGGGTTCCATCCATGAGGAGATCCGGCCGGAGTTTCGCTCACAGCCCCAAACGATGTGAACAGGGTTCCCGAGATACCAAACGGGCATCCGGTACACCATGCCACGTACCTACCGCATCACAGCCCACCCCTATGGTCAGCGCTGTCCACGGCCTCCAGTAAGCTACAAACACCAGAAACTACTTGCAACTCCTGGACAGAGGACTAGGGTGAATAAGAAGTCGAGCGGGGTCATATTTCAGGGCCCAATGTATGGTAGTAGCTGAATCATGGATCACAAACACAGAACTCAGTTCCTGAGGACGGCTTCAATGAGACAACCCACCATGTACTCCTACATGGCCTCTCACCGACACCTTTTACCAAATCGTATTCACACACTTAGCTCACACACAGTAGGACATGTTCACACACCTCTGATTCATCCCCGATGAATCAGACCTGACTCAACTCTAAGCAGTAGCAGGCATGACAAACAAACATGAATGAGTAGGCACAACAGGGCTCAAACAACTCCTACTCATGCTAGTGGGTTTCATCTATTTACTGTGGCAATGACAGGTCATGCAAAGGATAAAGGGGTTCAGCTACCGCAGCAAGTAACAGATGAATCGGTGTTGTCCTAATGCAGTAAAAGAGAGCAGGAGCGAGAGAGTAGGATTGTATTGGAATGAACAAGGGGGTTTTGCTTGCCTGGCACTTCTGAAGATAACATTGGGTCTTCATCAGTGTCAACGATCACATCATCGGTATCACGTCTATCGAGAGGGGAACAAATACCGGCAACACAGAAGGGAACACAATCAATGCAATGCACAATATGATGCATGCTATGACATGGCAAAATGAATGTGTTTTGGGCTAATGCAACTAGCAACAGATTAAATGAAGTTGGTTTGAATACAAGATTCAAATTCAAACTCCATATGTGATTATTTAAATGCCCTTTAATTGATTTGTGCTAAACAGCAGCTATAAGTTGTTCTAACATGCATGAAAATGGTACAGATGGATTCCTTGAATTTTTCTGATAATTTTTCATATATAAATTATTTAATTTGGAGTTACGGTTGAATTTCTATGATTTTTAGAAGTTTTTACAATTTTCTGGAATTTCCTGAATATTTAGAAATAAAAATAATTCCAGAAAATGAATTATGGCGTCAGCATGACCTCATGCTGACCTCAGCAGGTCAACGGGCGGTCCAGGTCAAACCTGACGTGTGGGGTCCACACGTCAGTGACAGGGGGGGTTAACCGGGGTTAATTTAATTTAATTAAAAGGTTAGGGGGGGTCGGGCCCACTGGTCAGTGTCAGGATTAATTAACAGAGTTGATTAAATTTAAACTAATCCTAAACTAGAATTAGTCAGGGCCGGGCCCACATGTCATTGACCCAGGGGAGGTCAAACCCCCTGGTCAACCGGGCTAATGCGCCGGCGTTTAGCCGCCGGCGACAGCAAACGCGGCGGAGGGGCTCGGGATCGCCGCTCCGGCGACCATTCGGGCGGCGGAGACCACCCACGCGAAGCCCAGACTCGTGCGCGTCTGGTAGTGCAAGTGGGAGGAGCTGGGGTGGCCGGAGCTGCCGGCGGCGAGCTCTTTTGCGGCTGCCGGAGCTCGGGCAATCTCGGGGTGGCGTTACAGAGCACGGAAGGATGCGTTGTGGGTGTCTACGGTTTCATGCGATCGTGCTGATCACGATGGTGGGCTCGGGAACGAGCTGCGGTGGCTGTGGCCACGGCCACGCCATGGCCAGCGGCGAGAAGCTCTCGGCCGCGGTGGGAGTTGGGGCTAGGGGGTGAGAACGGAGGGGGCGAGCACAGGAGAGGCAGCGGAGGCTCACAGCGGATCCATTCGAGGCGGAGACGAGGCCGGGGATGGTCCGGAGCCGGCGAATCGAACGGCGGCGAGTTCCGGTGGCCGAGGAGGGGAACGGCGTCGTGGGCGGCGATGCAGGGCTCCCGGCGTCACGTGAGTTGGTGGGGACGAAGAGGAAGGCGCGGCGGTTCCTCTGGAAGCATCGTCGAGGCGAGGGGTGGACACTGGCCGCGGTGGAGCTCGTCGGTGCTCTCGGGTGCTCGTGGTCGATCATGAGAGAGAGAGAGAGAGAGCAGAGGGGATAGGGACGGAGGGAGAGATACGGGAGAGTGAGAGAGTTCGTGGCGCCGCGTGGCGTCTCCAGGGAGTAGTGGAGGCAAGCAGGGAGGCAGGAGGTGGCCGAAGCAGGGAGGAGGTGGCCGGGGCGCGTGGCCGCGCGCGCCGAGCGCGTGCCCGTCCTCCTGGCAGAGGAGGAAGGCGACAGGGGAGGGAGGCGGCGGTGGGCTGGGCCAGCGGGAGGAGCTGGCCAGCTGGGCCGGCTACAGGTAAGTGGCCCAGGTAGTCTCTCTCTCTCTCTTTTTTTTTAATTCTGTTTTCTATTTTGCAGGTTTGTTTTGAATTTGGTTTTGAAACCAATTCAATTTATTTTGCTTCTGACAATATTTTTAGGAGCTAAAAGAATTAAAACAATGCTCCACAAAATATTTCAGAATTATTGGACCTATATTTATTTAACAGTAGATATAAGTCCAATTCAAATAGCTATGATTTAAATTCAAAGTCCCAAAAATAAATCCTTAAAAATGTTCAATATTTTGGTTGGACCAGAACCCTTACCAAAAATTATCAAACATTTAAGAAGAGCCTTTTGGAGCAATGAATAAGATTTCTAGGGTTTTTGCCCCTCTTTTATTTAGGGTTTTGAGGCTTCCAATATTCCTCAATTCAAGTTTCAAAAATATAGACATGATGCACACATGAAGCTAACCTAGAGCAATGCCTGAAGCTAGGGATGTGACAACTCACCCCCACTAAACAAGAATCTCGTCTCGAGATTCAAGCGTAGGGTAAGGTGAAGGGGAAACGCAACTAGTATAATCTTCACGATCCAGGGTGCACTTCATAAGAGCGTTGATTCGATCACCATCATTGTCTTGAAGTCTTGCTCTGAGAAATCCTGTCAACATGACATGGAGGGAAGAAGGAGAC
Organism: Triticum aestivum; assembly: GCF_018294505.1. Classification (NCBI taxonomy): domain Eukaryota; kingdom Viridiplantae; phylum Streptophyta; class Magnoliopsida; order Poales; family Poaceae; genus Triticum; species Triticum aestivum. The sequence goes on along the minus strand of NC_057810.1, from coordinate 299,535,314 downwards.
TCTAGAAGGGTCGATCTTCTCGAAGATCGAACAACTCACGGAATGAGACATAGGACCATCTCTCGGGTTGAGACACGAGATACACATCTAGAGAAATGGAGTGGAACAGATGACGAAGGTTCACTAGGTAGACAATGATTCCACACCTAAGAAGGTGGTAAACGATTGTCAATCGTAGCGAGGAGTTGAGTTGCCATGATACCACGACGAAACATCCTGGAGGGGGGTGATTCGTAGATTATTACCTTAAGTGGCAAAAAGAATTACTTTTGATTCGGAGATCATTAAAACTCTTCATACCAGCCTAAGGCACTTCACAACGATCGTTTGGAGGGGGTCGGTAGAATGGCATACTCGGACTTGGATGATGTGGGTTACCTTGTTGAAGACAACATAATGGATGAATTTTCCTTGCCACCGAAAATGGAAGAGACCCATGGTAGAATGGCACATTGGCGGTGCAAGCTAGGAACAAAATGCAAATGCTGGGAATGATTCTGGTAACTGGGAAAGAACCCAACAATAGAGAGTGAATTCACTGTTTGAGAAGGTCATAGCATTGCCGAGGGAACTGAGAGCATCCCAATTAGAGCCGATGATAAGACGTAGCGCTTGTGCGTGCTCTCAAGAACTTGACAATCATCAAGGTTTTATCAACAACTGCGTCAAGGATCCTGGCAACACAACTTACTACCATGATGAATACCGGTGGAAGATGCAGATGCAAAGGAGGATAACACTTTCTCCAATTTCACTCTTGGCGAGGCCAAAGAAATAAAATCTGGATGATCGACCGAGAGACATTTAGCACTCCGCTTCTAATGTTCTCCTTGACGTGCTAGTGTAACCCATTCATAGATATGGTTTGCTAACTAGAACATCAAGTAAAGGTCGGACTTCGGGAGCAATAGAATCCATAAGGAACAGTTACGGAGGTAAATCCTACGAAATCCTTATGGGGAGGTGGCCAACTTCCTCAATCAAGATATTATAATAACAGGTCTTCCGGCTGGGTGTGTTGGCCACGACATCCACTTTACCGGTTATCGAGGGACCAATATTATAGTTCTTGGGGAAATGTTCCAACCATCATAACTGCCTGAGATTCAGATCTGGTTGGTGTCAGAATATTCCAGACCCATCGAGTCTAGGAAGAAAAATGAAAGTTTGCAACACAAATCGCCGAGATGACGTTGCGGGATTCTCGGAAGATGAACTACGATAGCAAGCTCCAAAACATGAGCTGGTTCTACTACACACGCGTGAACACGCTGTCCTAGACAAGTATGACCACGTGGTAGTCTTACAATAAAACACTACCGAGTTATGGAGGGGAAACCATCATTAATGACATCGAAGTCTCCACGCGTGGAAGTCCAAAGAGTTCACCTTGGACAGACTCCTTTATCTTTGAACAACTCAATCAGTGGCTTGGTGTGCTAGGATATACATATGGAATGAAGATGATCAGTCTAACAGACCACAGAATTCTTCGCACGTGCATGACCGACTTGGGATGATTCCAAAAGAGCAAAAACAAACTTTCTCGAATTCACGACGGCAACTTACATCAAAATGCACGCGAATCAAAGGAAGTCACTCCTTTCATCAAACAAGTACTTCATGAGCTAGCATGAAGAAAATGCTTTCAAAAGTTTCCAACACTAGGTTGATGTTCAACATGATTCATGGGGGGGGGGAGACAAAATGCTACTGATGGGCTCAACAGCAACTCATCGGAATTTCCATATCACTGGACTTCCACCATCATGTGAACACGGTGATAGCATTGGTCAGACCAAAGAATATAATGGTGTATGCTCGAGGGATCAACCACGAGTAAGACAACATTACGAACCTCATTGGTTCTGACTTGATTTGACGATAGCCCACACTCAAATCAAAGGATTGATAAGACAATAGGTCCAGCGACTGATCACAGGGACCAATCGATGAAGATATCATCTTTCTCCAACACACACTACACAAGAATATCCCTTTGGAACGAACTAAGTCAGGCAAGCTTTTATCTTTCAACTCTCCAAGTTGTTGTTTAGCTTGACCAACTAGCTCAGGGGTATCCCACACAGATCCTTGGAGAAGGGGTGGTTTACAGGAATAAACCAACTTGATCACGAACTCAACATAGCGGTCAGGTGACAACCTGGTAATATTTCCGAGAAGATATACGGAAAATCACGAACCACCGATATGTTACTAAGCTCGAGAACAATCTTGCTTTTCAGGGCAAGACGATATGATCAAATAGAAAAAATGAGGGATTGACACAATCCTAGCTCATTGATCAAAGAGTGCACCGGAAATAAGGACTAGGTAGCCGATCAGTCTTAGAAGGATGATTCGAAAACCAACATACTAAGAATGAAATTATTATCCTTTAACTACCAAGCAACGAGGTTGCTAGGAGTATTGATTTCACACATCACAATTCATTTGTCGGTATTCCGGTTGCATCAACACGGAACCGAGGAATGAAAAAGGATGGCGAGAAGTATCACTATGTCAAGAATTCACAAAGGTGGTGCAATTCTCATGAAATTCCTGTCATAAAGAAGGTAATACTTCAGGGTAGAGCAGACCAGAAGCTGGATTGTAACTTGATCTGCGGAACACAACTACTTTGACCCAATCCTAGATATGGATGAGGTACTGGAGTTTGTTTCTCCAAGTCATTCAGGACAGAATGGCTTGACATACCACAAGGGTAATAGGCATCGATAAACGAATGCATGCATACCCTTGGTATCAATTGATAGACGAGGGTCAGAATGCAACTAAAGAGAGCAACTCAAAGGAACATGCGATTTTCTGAGTTGTGGATGCATGGTTTAGCATGTCGAACGAATTCCACATATTTCTTCTGGATAACCCATGCAGAAAGGTAGAACTGGCAGAGTCACAATGTAGAATCGAGAACCCATCGAGAGCACTCTGATTGTGATCTTTCGATCAGCGAGGAACATCTGCCATAAGCGGTTCATAGTATTTGGAAGAAAGGAATACCACGGACCTCGAGGACTATCGCAAAGTTACTAATATCCTGAAGGAACTAGCAAACACTATCAACATGAAGTAAGTAGAGTGGATCTCGGGTTCAGAACCCAGGAGTAGAATGCCTACTAACTAATAACATCACGGGATGCTTTCGAGAATGATGGCCAGAATCATCACACTGGGAACACAAATCATGGCTAAATTACTAGATGATCCCCTAAGACACCTAGGGTCATAGTAGTAACTCCAACATAATGTCAAGGCAATAGAATACCTCAACTCAACAATTAGTGTGATTGAGCTGGCATAAAGGAACATCGAAACCAGAGGGAAAGGATTTTGCAAATGCATCAGACTATTTAGAAACCTGGAATGACTCGGACAGCATAACGGCTGTAAATGCTCAGGAAAGATTTGAGACATTCACAAAAATGGTGGCATAACCACTCAGAAGCACAATATCAAGGTTTCGAGATCAATAATTAGCATACGGAAGTAGAAACTGAACTCAAGCTTAGAACCATCAATCCTACAAGTCTGCAGATTAGTAACACCTGATAGAAAGAAGAGATAGCCTAGTTCTTAATCCCCGTAGAAAAGAAGATGATGACTCAGATCAGAAGGCCATGAGGTATAAGGAGTAAAAAGAGCCTTACGTTCCATCCCACAATCAATTCCCTTATATAACTAAAGAATTTCTAGACTCAACTTCGACCAGTTTGGCTTGGTAATCCTACAGGCAGTCAAGCTCTGATACCAACGCTGTCAGGACCCCGACTCGATGTCACATCGATCTAGCCGGTAACACCTCATATCACTTTGCGGCCTCACGCACGGTATCCCCACGGGTGTCGCCTTACCTTTGCCCGGGACCGTTTGCGCCTTTTGGCTCACGTATATGATAGTGTCGCTAGCATCCATATGATAAGGAGCCCGGGCTGACATGGCTAGTCGTAAACCCAAAGTGGCACAGACCTACAGGGACAGGCATCCATGACCCAGCTTCGAACGTGTCGGTCATCAGCAAGTGGGTCCGGGCTGTAGCACTGGGCTAGCAGGACTCCGGTAAACCGGGCTGTAGCGGGCTAACAGGACTCCGGTACTCAAAGCGTGACATTTCCCCGAAGGGACAGACACAGGAACGAAGAAGGACACATGCCGGTCAGCCTAAGTGTTCCAGAGCAGTAGCAAGCTACCATGGCTCAGCGGTAACACTAGGAGACATTTCCCGGTAAGAGAGGCTACTAAAGATAAACAACTAGATAGTCAGATCCCACACATACCAAGCATTTCAACAACATACACACAATATGCTCGATATGTGCAATACAACATGGCATCACAAAATGACTCTACGACTCAAGTAGTTTATTCAATAGGCTCCGAGGAGCGAGACATTACAAACATGGGTCTCATGACCCAACAATCAGAGCATACAAGTCAAAGCACAAGCGGAAGCTATCATGTCTGAGTACAGACATCTATAAATGAAAAAGGCTGAGAAGCCTGACTATCTATCAGATCCTGCCGAGGGCACAAGATCGTAGCTGAGGTATCAAGCTAAACGTCAAAGTCCACGCGGAACTACTAGTGAGACTGAAGTCTCTCTGCAAAACATAAAATGGGCAAACGTGAGTACAAATGTACCCAGCAAGACTTACATCAGATCTATCTACATATGCATTATTATCAACAAAGGGGATGGTGGAGTTTGACTGCAGCAAGCCAGCTTTGACTCGGTGGCTATCCTAACTACGACTGCAAGCGACTCTTTTGAGGTGGCGCACACGAGTCCACATATTCACCATATCAATACACCACTATGGATCCGCTCCCGTCTCCCTACGAGAACGCCATCCATAGCACTCACGCTTATCTTGCATATTTTAGAGTATCCACTTTCACTTGTCTATGAACTGATATAAGCAACCCAGAAGTCCTTTACCGCGGACACGGCTATTCGAATAGATGATGTTAACCCTGCAGGGGTGTACTTCTTCATACATGTTTCCACCACTTAGCGTCTGCACACGACATGTGCTCGGCAGACTTCAAGCGAAAGCCGACGTGGGTGTAGACCACGACCTACCTAAACACTCAAGTCTCTAGTCCAGGTTTATCGCCTATTCGGGTTCCATCCATGAGGAGATCCGGCCGGAGTTTCGCTCACAGCCCCAAACGATGTGAACAGGGTTCCCGAGATACCAAACGGGCATCCGGTACACCGTGCCACGTACCTACCGCATCACAGCCCACCCCTATGGTCAGCGCTGTCCACGGCCTCCAGTAAGCTACAAACACCAGAAACTACTTGCAACTCCTGGACAGAGGACTAGGGTGAATAAGAAGTCGAGCGGGGTCATATTTCAGGGCCCAATGTATGGTAGTAGCTGAATCATGGATCACAAACACAGAACTCAGTTCCTGAGGACGGCTTCAATGAGACAACCCACCATGTACTCCTACATGGCCTCTCACCGACACCTTTTACCAAATCGTATTCACACACTTAGCTCACACACAGTAGGACATGTTCACACACCTCTGATTCATCCCCGATGAACCAGACCTGACTCAACTCTAAGCAGTAGCAGGCATGACAAACAAACATGAATGAGTAGGCACAACAGGGCTCAAACAACTCCTACTCATGCTAGTGGGTTTCATCTATTTACTGTGGCAATGACAGGTCATGCAAAGGATAAAGGGGTTCAGCTACCGTAGCAAGTAACAGATGAATCGGTGTTGTCCTAATGCAGTAAAAGAGAGCAGGAGCGAGAGAGTAGGATTGTATCGGAATGAACAAGGGGGTTTTGCTTGCCTGGCACTTCTGAAGATAACATTGGGTCTTCATCAGTGTCAACGATCACATCATCGGTATCACGTCTATCGAGAGGGAACAAATACCGGCAACACAGAAGGGAACACAATCAATGCAATGCACAATATGATGCATGCTATGACATGGCAATATGAATGTGTTTTGGGCTAATGCAACTAGCAACAGATTAAATGAAGTTGGTTTGAATACAAGATTCAAATTCAAACTCCATATGTGATTATTTAAATGCCCTTTAATTGATTTGTGCTAAACAGCAGCTATAAGTTGTTCTAACATGCATGAAAATAGTACAGATGGATTCCTTGAATTTTTCTGATAATTTTTCATATATAAATTATTTAATTTGGAGTTACGGTTGAATTTCTATGATTTTTAGAAGTTTTTACAATTTTCTGGAATTTCCTGAATATTTAGAAATAAAAATAATTCCAGAAAATGAATTATGGCGTCAGCATGACCTCATGCTGACCTCAGCAGGTCAACGGGCGGTCCAGGTCAAACCTGACGTGTGGGGTCCACACGTCAGTGACAGGGGGGTTAACCGGGGTTAATTTAATTTAATTAAAAGGTTAAGGGGGGTCGGGCCCACTGGTCAGTGTCAGGATTAATTAACAGAGTTGATTAAATTTAAACTAATCCTAAACTAGAATTAGTCAGGGCCGGGCCCACATGTCATTGACCCAGGGGAGGTCAAACCCCCTGGTCAACCGGGCTAATGCGCCGGCGTTTAGCCGCCGGCGACAGCAAACGCGGAGGAGGGGCTCGGGATCGCCGCTCCGGCGACCATTCGGGCGGCGGAGACCACCCACACGAAGCCCAGACTCGCGCGCGTCTGGTAGTGCAAGTGGGAGGAGCTGGGGTGGCCGGAGCTGCCGGCGGCGAGCTCTTTTGCGGCTGCCGGAGCTCGGGCAATCTCGGGGTGGCGTTACAGAGCACGGAAGGAGGCGTTGTGGGTGTCTACGGTTTCATGCGATCGTGCTGATCACGATGGTGGGCTCGGGAACGAGCTGCGGTGGCTGTGGCCACGGCCACGCCATGGCCGGCGGCGAGAAGCTCTCGGCCGCGGTGGGAGTTGGGGCTAGGGGGCGAGAACGGAGGGGGCGAGCACAGGAGAGGCAGCGGAGGCTCACAGCGGATCCATCGAGGCGGAGATGAGGCCGGGGATGGTCCGGAGCCGGCGAATCGAACGGCGGCGAGTTCCGGTGGCCGAGGAGGGGAACGGCGTCGTGGGCGGCGATGCAGGGCTCCCGGCGTCACGTGAGTTGGTGGGGACGAAGAAGAAGGCGCGGCTGTTCCTCTGGAAGCATCACCGAGGCGAGGGGTGGACACTGGCCGCGGTGGAGCTCGTCGGTGCTCTCGGGTGCTCGTGGTCGATCGTGAGAGAGAGAGAGAGCAGAGGGGATAGGGACGGAGGGAGAGATACGGGAGAGTGAGAGAGTTCGTGGGGCCGCGTGGCGTCTCCAGGGAGTAGTGGAGGCAAGCAGGGAGGCAGGAGGTGGCCGAAGCAGGGAGGAGGTGGCCGGGGCGCGTGGCCGCGCGCGCCGAGCGCGTGCTCGTCCTCCTGGCAGAGGAGGAAGGCGACAGGGGAGGGAGGCGGCGGTGGGCTGGGCCAGCGGGAGGAGCTGGCCAGCTGGGCCGGCTACAGGTAAGTGGCCCAGGTAGTCTCTCTCTCTCTCTTTTTTTTTTAATTCTGTTTTCTATTTTGCAGGTTTGTTTTGAATTTGGTTTTGAAACCAATTCAATTTATTTTGCTTCTGACAATATTTTTAGGAGCTAAAAGAATTAAAACAATGCTCCACAAAATATTTCAGAATTATTGGACCTATATTTATTTAACAGTAGATATAAGTCCAATTCAAATAGCTATGATTTAAATTCAAAGTCCCAAAAATAAATCCTTAAAAATGTTCAATATTTTGGTTGGGACCAGAACCCTTACCAAAAATTATCAAACATTTAAGAAGAGCCTTTTGGAGCAATGAATAAGATTTCTAGGGTTTTTGCCCCTCTTTTATTTAGGGTTTTGAGGCTTCCAATATTCCTCAATTCAAGTTTCAAAAATATAGACATGATGCACACATGAAGCTAACCTAGAGCAATGCCTGAAGCTAGGGATGTGACACGTACTTTGGGGGCTGCGGACAACGCCTAACCGTACTACCGGATTCACACCATTTTTTATGGTATACGGCGCAGAAGCAGTTTTGCCCTGCGACATAATTCATTACTCACCTCGAGTGCGCATGTACGAAGAAAGAGAACCCGAGTTGGATCGGCGGGACAGCTTGGACACATTGGAGGAAGAACGCGACGTCGCCAAGGCTCGTTCCACATTCTATCAGCAGCAGGCTCGAAGATACCAAAGCAGAGAAGTACGGGCCAAGACTTACAACGTTGGCGAACTGGTTCTACGCCTGCTGGACAAGAAAAAGGACAAGCTCAAGCCCAAATGGGAAGGCCCCTTCATCATCGATAAAGTCTTGACAGGCGGAGCGTACCGTCTATGAAATACGTCAGATAACCGACTCGAGCTGGACCTATGGAACGCAGCCTGCCTCCGAAGATTCTATGCCTAGCGCCGGACTAAGAGTTCGTCCCTTTCCCCCCGTCCAATTTTTTTTACTTCAACTGCCTTTTGTTTATCTTTTTCTTCTCAACCCTATTCATCAAAGCCTTCAAAGGCCCACTTGCGCATCGTTCGCGCGCAATTGATGTGCTATCCGCACTCATTATACCTGGGGGCTTCTTTACCAGAAGCTTAATTATAAGGGCTTCATGCCCAGCACATGTGTCAAGCCTCCACATGTACCTTTTATTCACCATTATATGCATCAATATGACTTAAGTTTTGGCCAAGCTGGGTTGCCTGGCTCCTGTGCTTACCCCTACGTTCCTGATTGTTCGGCTAGGAGGTAAAGGGAGCACCTCTGCGATTGTTACTGCCGGGTCAGCCGGATGTGTACCTCAGACTGGGTGAAGCCGAAAGCTAGCGTTCTTAAGGGAATACTCGGTCGGTGACTTAAAAGATGATTTTTTATCCACTTATTTATCTGCCCCCAGATGTTTTTCTGCTTTTTTCCCAATCCGGACATGCACTTCAGGGCATGCCACCCCCAGAGGAATGGAACCCTTAACGGAACTATTCTCCCTGGAAGATGTTTCTTACTACCCATGTAATATAACATAACTAGTTGGGCACTTGTCTGATAAAGCACTAATGACCCCTACGCCTGGTCTCCATGCATACCCCGGTTGTTTCATAACCGAGAAGGTATTCGGACACACTCCGGACTCTAGGGTCCCGAGGTCAAAGCGAAAAGGTCGGCAAAGACAAACGATCTACAATCCGGCTTGAAGGCATTTTATATGTCATTTGATAATACATTGTCAAATCGACTGATTGTATTCTTCCTCAATCCCGTCTAACAGGTTGTCTAATTTACAGTCCTGTTGGGAAAATTTAGCGGCCAACTCTACTTGGCCGTATACTAAACTCACAGGGATCTCCTTCCCATCGGGCCCCACAGGTCTGACTTCGGCCATGTGGTTGGGATCCGCCTTCTTGTACCGCGTCTTTACCATGGCCCAGGCCTCCCTGGCACCTTGGCGGCAGGCCGAAATCTTCCATAAATGGAAGCGCTGCCGCACTCCCTGAAGCTTCTCCGCAAGATCCCCAAGACCCTCGGGTAAGGAGAAGGCTGGCCATAAAGCCTGGATGACGCCGCTCATTGCCTGCCGAACTCGTTCGATCAGTTGCAACAATTAGGGAAGCTGATCACCCGTTGATACGGGCATCTCCTCCGCAGGGCGACCTGTGAGCATACCTGCAGACATATTCTGTCAAATTGACTTCCTCGCTGAACTCTTCTTTTCAAAGGAGTTCGCTCAAGCACTTACTATAGATGCCGCGACGAAGCCGCTGATTCTCCATAACGGAGCCCGACAGCTCGGCCCGAACGCCTTTCAGCTCTTCTCCAAGCTGGGCATGGGCATCCTGGAGCTTGTTCCTTTCATGTTGCACCTTATGCAGCACCCTCTCGCCGGCCTTTAGTTGGCGCAGAAGTTCTTGCCTGTCCGGATCTTGTCCGGCAGCACCTGCAACATCATTTTTTAGACTTGCGCAAAGGCCAAATGCTACTTATCTTTCTAAAATAATGCGTTACCAGGACAGGTCCCTGTGTTTCCTCCTGCGCCAGAGAGTGCGGCCTCAAGTTGGGCCTTGCACTCTTGCAGCTCCTGAGACAGTTGGGTATTCTTCTCTGTAAGATCCTACGTTTCAGATGATCCTTAAATCAGTTAATATAACTACTTTAAGTCTCGGGGGCTACTGGCATATACAACTATTAAATTCTCTTACCCGTATGTCTTTTACATACTGCTCCGTGGCTCTGGTAAAACCATCTTGAGCAGCACGAAGGTGCGCGTCCCCCGTGTTAAAGGCATTCAACGTCTCGGGGGAGAAGCACGCGTCACGAAATACTGTCCGGCGGCGCCTGTGATTCATGGCACTCTCCACCTCAGACTTGGTGGTGGACAGTATGTCGGCATCCTCCGTCGGAGGAACGTCTGGCTCGCGCCTTGCGCTCGCCTCCCCCTCCAGACCAGGTGCTGGAGCCTGGCTGGTAGAGGTTGGATTGGCAACCTCCACGCCCGCAGTGCGGCGGGCGCTTTTTTCCCTACAAAAGTCATGAGCACTCAAACGCTTCCTAGGAACGTTGCTCTAAATAATGAATTGTGAGCTACACCTTTGTGGCGATGTTTTAGTCCGCGCCGCGCTCCTCTTCCGCCTACTGGTCCAGACTGGCCTTTGTTGGTCAGCCACCGCGGGCTCGGCTTCTTGCCCTAGGGGCGCCTCCTGCACAGCGCCATCGTATACGGTGGTCAGAAATAAGCAAGGAAGGAATGACGCTGTCAGGACTTCGGTCGCAATAACCTGGGAAGCCGGATATAGTCCGGGATAGTCGGCCGTGATGGCGACTAAAGCATTGTCCATGCTGAGCTCGTGGAACACCCCATCGATTAGCTCCACCTTTATGTCCGGATCCTCTTCGGAGGCCGGATCCCGGGATCTCTCTGGATCCTCGGGTTGCGGAGCTGGACTTAGCATGTCCTCCACGATCCGGCGCAGTTCTTGCGTCGAAAGAAGAACACAATATAAGAAACTTAAGTTTCACAAAGCATGGGTCGGGCATGCAGAGTGTTTGCTTGCCCAAGGCCGGGGATTATTCATGGAGAACCCATTTAACGGGTTCGTCCAAAGGAAATCCTCCTTCTCCCCCTTATACAGGCCGGACAGGATCGTCACCAGGTCTTCGACCGAATCCGGCCCTTTGCGGCCATGACGGGTGGCATCGTCCTCCCCGTTGAAATCCCACATGGGGTGGCCCCTGTATTGTAGTGGCTGCACCCCCCGCATAATGCATGTTCCCATGACTTCAATCATGGTCAACCCGGAATGGGCCAGTAACCTTATTCGGCCCATCAAATAATGGACGCTCTTGTCTTCCTCCAGTTGGGGGCTCCGCGGACGCCAACTAAGTCGTTTCTTCAGAGGAGCATTGCTGAACTCCGGGAGGCCGATCCGAATAGGGTCCAGCAGCGGAGCGTCTTCTATATAAAACCATTCCGAAGGCCAGTCTTCGGACGCCTTCTTAGGGGTTCCGGATGGATATCCGGTCCTGGCAATGCGCCATATTTCGGTGCCGCCCACTTGATATATGGACCCCTCGTGAGGTACAAGGCAGAACAACCTCTTCCACAGCGTGAAATGGGGCTCGACGCCCAAGAATAGCTCGCAAAGAGCTACGTAACCCGCAATATGCAGGATCGAGGCGGGCGTGAGGTGATGAAGCTGGAGTCCGTAGAACTCCAGGAGCCCGCGGAGGAATGGATGTACAGGAAATCCGAGCCCCCTTATCAGATAGGGAACGAAGCATACCCGCTCCCCTTTGTTGGGACTTGGGGTAACCTCCGCTTGCTTCCCACCTTTGTAGGTGGCCAGCCCGGCTCGAACCGGAACCATAAAGGCCGAAGGGAGATATCCCCCCGCTTGGAGCTTCATCAGCTCGTTGTGCGGAATAGAGCATCTCCTCCAATCTCCTGGCAAAGGGCTGGGAGCGCGAGAAGAGGAGCCGCGGTGACGGTCCATGATGGAATGGATTCTTGGTCGAAAGCGCTTCGATGAGTATTTGCGGGAGGAAGATGGTGATTTGGATCTGGATTCTTGCCTCCCTTATAGGCAGATTATTCGCACAACTAGGGGGTAAAACATAAAAGACACCCTGGCTTTTCACATTCGCGCGACGCGTGGAAGAAGGCCATTATTGGGCGTGGAAGCCAAGACGCGCAACATTGATGAGGAAGCCAGACACTATTCGGCAGGTACGTAGAACTTGAAGGAGAACCCGCCTTGCAAGGCCGAAGACTACACACATGCTGGACTTATCGTCATTGAAGCCTGGTTCGGGGGCTACTGAGGGAGTCCCGGATTAGGGGGTGTCCGGATAGCCGGACTACCATCAGCGGCCGAACTATCATTGGCCGGACTATCATCATCGACCGGACTCCAAGACTATGAAGATACAAGATTGAAGACTTCGTCCCGTGTCCGGATGGGACTTTCCTTGGCGTGGAAGGCAAGCTTGGCGATACGGATATGTAGATCTCCTACCATTGTAACTGACTCTGTGTAACCCTAGCCCTCTCCGGTGTCTATATAAACCGGATGGCTCTAGTCCGTAGGACACAACAACAACCATTACAATCATACCATAGGCTAGCTTCTAGGGTTTAGCCTCCTTGATCTCGTGGTAGATCCACTCTTGTAAACATCCACAATATCAATATCAATCAAGCAGGACGTAGGGTTTTACCTCCATCAAGAGGGCCCGAACCTGGGTAAAACATCGTGTCCCTTGTCTCCTGTTACCATCCGCCTAGACGCACAGTTCGGGACCCCCTACCCGAGATCCGCCGGTTTTGACACCGACAGTCATAGTTGTCATAAATGCGAAATGCAACAAATAGTTATAAAAGAGGATTCACCACATCTGAAGGATAAAGCGGGCGAGGACCGACGGGGACGAATATCAAGACCATGGCACTATGTATAACAAACAATCATACAAAGTAATAAAATTATGCAAATAACTATATAAATCATACAATCATACAAATAACTATATAAGTCAAGTACAACATAAAAAATTAATACCTAGTAATAATCTGGTTCAATAAATCCTTCGGGATCAATAAATGCATCATCATCATCACTATCAGTAATGACATGCTCATCATCATCATTAATAAATGCATCATCATGTGGAAGGCCACCTCTACGTAATCTGTCAAGCATTGATAGGTCATCCACAGCTGTAACCTCTTCTAGTTCAGGCTCTTCTTGTTCTGGCTGAGGGGTGAAGTCGGGTTCACTATCGTTGTCTAGTTCAATGTTCTGGGGTGAAGTAGAGCAGTTCCTGAAACGTTTTTTCCAAAGACGTGTTCCTTGGAAGAATTCTCTTTCATATGTCTCTGGGTTAATGTGAGGTTCATAATCATCTTCATTGGGGGGAGGTGGTCTAACACGTGGCGGCACTTCATAAATGGCATCCCAACCTTTGAGATTAGGATCACTTTGACAGGCCCACGGTAGATAGAAAACTTGGGTTGCCTGTTGAGCCATAATACAGACATCGGGAACATCCAAATGGGTGCTTTGATTTATTTCCACTAGCCCTATATGTTCATGAGTTCTAGTCTCCTTCGGCTGGAACCAATAACATTTGAAGAACCATAGAATTGAATTTCATAAATTGCTTCAACTCTTCCATAATACTCGGTATCTCCTTCGCCGATAACAGAGACACAACAATTTGTAGACTTTCAGTCAGCCATAGATAGCTCTTTGCCATAGGTACGAAAGCAATACTCGTTGATGTTGTATTTGTCAAATGAACGGACCTTATAGTCAAAACCATTAGTGACTTGTCTCAATTCGGCGTCCATAAGCTCTAAATTAGCATACGAGTTTAGTACGAAAGGGATTGTTGCATTAGCCACAAATTAGACGAAGAAATGAAATGGTCTAATGGAAATTACTGCTTGTCTGAACCAAGACATGAAACCGGGATATCCGCGTCCACGCTTTGCCAGAAGCTCATACTCTTCGACGAAATCCTTTTGGATCACCACTCTATACGAGAATTTGGCGATGTATTGACTGCATGAAATTTATCCCGGAATAAGAGCAGTTCAAAGGAATTAGAAGTTGCAAAACAATGTACCGAGAACTTAGTCAATATACGCCCGCACTTCTGTTAGGCTGTTGAAGATATACAATGAAATGGTCCACCATTCTTCGAAATCCAACATTAAGGAATTAGAAGCACGAGCTGGTGTCAAATCCCTTTGAATAGGCTGAGGTTGGATCAACCCTTTTTAGGGTCGCCGGCATTGTACCGAGGCTTTGGATTATGCAAATGAATATTTTTGGCTTCGTAGTGTGTTGTCACGAAGTTTGCCGCCTCCTAAGTAATGAATGCCTCGGCCATCTATGCTTCGATTCTACGTTTATCTTTACATGTTGCTCGAAGCGTTTTCTGCATCCTCTCAGTTGTGTAGCACCAACAATTCGGCACTGGCCCCCCCAATCTTGCCTCGGCTAGGAGATGCAAAATCTAGTGTTGCATTGGATTAAAGAAGCCCGGCGGAAATATCTTCTCTAACTTGCAAATCAACTCCGGCGCCAACTCTTCCATTTCTTCTACCAGGTCAGGCGGTAGGTCTTTAGCACAAAGAACACAGATGAAATAGCTTAGCTCTGCCAGTACTAGCCATTCATCCTTAGGGATGAATCCACGCAACATTACCGGCATTACCTGCTCAATACATATGTGCCAATCATGATTCTTGAGACTAGATATCTTCAATTTTTCAAGACTCGCTCCCCTCTTTAGATTCGCTGCATACCCATCGGGGAACATTAACTGCCTTTTCCCCCACAAGATTATTTCCCTCATAGCTGGCCTTCCAAGATTGAACCATGCCTTTGGCTTTGTCCAGTTCTTCTTTCCTTTTGGTGGTTGCATGTTTTGTAACGGTCTATGACATAGCGCCTCCTGATCGACTCTTGCCTTAAGATTATCCTTTGACTTCCTATCTATGCCAAACAATGTACCAAAAGTGCCTCGGTGATATTCTTCTTAGTGTGCATCACGTCGATGTTGTGTGGGCAAAGGAGGTCTTTGAAGTAAGGCAGATCCCACAAGCATGTCTTGTGAGTCGAGGCGTGTTGCGAATTATACCCCTTGAAATACCCTGGACGCTCTAGATCTGGCTCAAGGGCGTTTAACTGATCCAGGATCTCTTGGTCTCTCAACGGAGGTGGTGCAGAGTCTTTTCACAACTCCACCTTTGATGAAGTTCTGCTTGTCTTTCCTGAACTTATGGCGAGGATGCAGGAACGGTCTATGCATGTCGAAGCAAGAAAACTTGCGACCGGCCTCAAGCCAACGACACTAAAGAGCTCCCTTGCATGTGGGGCACGGGAACCTTCCATGCACACACCAGCCAATGAATAGCGCATACACCGGCAAGTCATGCGTCGAGTACATGTACCACACACGCATTATGAAGTTCTTTTTGCTAAAGGCGTTGTATGTCTTGAACCCATTATCCCGGGCTTCTTGCAATTCATCCTTCAGCTACTGAATGTACACATTCATATTCTTCCCCGGATAGTTCAGCCCTGGAATTATCAACGTCAGGAAAATGTTCTTTCTTTGCATAATTTGTCCGGGGAGATTAAGTGGAATGACAAATACGGGCCAACAACTGTATTGGCTTGCCATCAGACCAAACACACTGAACCCATCCGTGCTGATTGCGACTCGACGATGCCTCAAATTTGCCGCTTTGTCATCATGTAATGCATCGAAGCGCTTCCACGCTTCACCGTCTGATGTGTGCACCATCATTATCTTCCCATCTGCATCTAGTTGGGTTCTTTTCCCCGTTTTGTGCCATGTCATCTGTCTTGCCATCTCTTTGACCATGAAAAGATGTTGAAGTCTTGTTATGATAGGCATATACCGAAGAACATTAACGGGGATTTTGGTCTGCGTCTTCTCACCCATACCGTTGTCTACCACAACATACCTGGATGACTTGCAAATGGGACAATAGTTCAAGTCTGCATACTGAAGCCTAAATAAGGCACATCCATTCTCACAGGCTTGTATCTTCTCTTAGGGCATCTTAAGAGGATGGAGGATTTTATTTGACTGGTACAGGTTTGCAGGTAGTACGTGGCCTTTGGGTAGAAAAAGTCCAAATATTGTCATCATCGCGTCGTAGCATTCTCTGCCCAAGTTGAATTGAGCCTTCAGAGCCATTATTTGTGAGATGGCGTCCAACTAACAAAGCTCATTGTGCTTGTGGAGAGGATGTTTTGAAGACTCCAACATTTCATTCAAGGCCTTTGCAGATTCCTCCATCTCATCTCCGAGTCCCAAGCATCATCAAAGTCTTACACCATGTCTTGCATCCCGGTACCATGCTCGTCAGTGCAATGACGAAGCACCTCAGCTCTGGCGCGTTGGCTAGACTCTCCATGAAATGTCCACACCGTATAATCTGGAGTAAAACCCCTCTTCTGCAAGTGTTTGCCCATTTCATCCTCTGTCCTCTCGTGCCAATTGTTGCACCCTTGTCGGTGTACAAAAGTAGGGGCTCTCTTTTGTACCCCTTTACTTGTGCACGGGAAGTCAGAGCCGCGCTGGTGGCCACACTTAGCAGGGCAGAGGAGGGAAGCCGAAGGAGCAATACAATCATAGCAACACCAAGACCAGAGACACAAAAAGCGAGAGGGCGAGGTAGACTCCCCCGGCAAGACCCTTGCTGGGGCAGCCTCTGCAGCCCCGGCAAGAGCCTTCCCGGGGTAACTTGCCCAGTGCCAGCAGAGCGCGCCACCCTTGAGCCCAAGGGTTCCAACGCCATCGACCACATTGGAACCAAGGCTCAGGAGGCGCCTCCATGGTGGCATGCAGATCTGCGTGAAGATCATAAACACACAAGATCAGATGAGGACCAGAAGACAATGATCCTCGGCAAGATCTTTGCTGAGAAAATCCACGAGACCTCCGGCAAGATCCTTGCCGAGGACGACCGTGACGTCACAGCAAGACCCTTGCCAGGACCCTGGCAAGAACCTTGCCGAGGACGTCAGCGGGCCGCGGCCAGACCCACAATAGCCAAGACTCCACCGACATTCCCATGCAGCTACCAGCTCAGCCAGCTAGGAGAGCACCTGCGTGGCGACGTGCAGCCTCTAGACCGACTCAGCAATGTGACGCCCGGATAATTAGACTATAGTAAAACTCTCCTGATGATGCCATGTCATCTATGTTATTGTTGCTAATTAAGTGGTAGTTCAAAAGCATTGCAAATTCAAAAATGAATTAGCGACAAACACCCAAAGTTTTCAAAAGTCAAAACAAAAATGTTCGGGGGGTGCCAAATATTGCATAGGTAATTATGGTGAAGTAAACACATTTTTAGAAAATGCCTAAATACTTTAAAATGAAATAAAATAGAAAAGAAAAAAATAAAGAAAAGAAAGAAAGAAAGAAAGGAAAAGAACCCCCCCCCCCGGGCCAGCCGACCCAACTGGCCGGCCCATTCGGCCACCGGCCCAACTGGGCAAAGGCCCAGCCGGCCACTCCCTCTCCTTATCCCCTCACCCCGCAAACCCTAACCCACTCCCCGCACCCACACCCCACTCTCCCCACGACGCCCCCTCCTCTCTCCCGATCTGGATCGGGATCCAGAGGAGGCCGACGCCGCTCGACACCACCATGCACCCGGTGCTGTCCCTCCACACGCCGGATGGCCCCGCCGCCACCCGATGCCGCCCCGTCCACCCCTCCTCCCCGGCCGGGCTCTGCTTCCTCCCGGCGTCGCCCCGCCATCGCCGCCTCGACCCCGACTCCATCGCCCGAAGCATCCGGGACGCCGCCAGACTTCCCCTTCTACGCCGTCGTCTCCGTCCTCCTCCTCAACCCCCACTACCTAGACCCTACGACTCCGGTGAGGCCACGGCCTCTGCGCCACTCCTCTCTCTCCCTCGCCCCGTGCTCGTCTCCTCCCCTGCTCGCCGCTCGGGGCCGCGCCAGCCCCGCGCGCCCCGGCCGTTAGCCGCACCCGTCGCCGACTCCTCCGTGCTCGCCGCCTTTCTCCTTGCCCCGCTCCTGCACCACCCTGCACCGGTGACGCCGCCATGTCCGCGGCCAACTCCGGCGCTCTAAGCGCCCCCGCTCTCCTCGTCTCGCGTGCGGCCTTGCCGCGCTGAACGCCCATCACCGCCCTCCCGTGGCGCCGCCCTCCGTTCCCTTGGCTGGCGTCGTGGGCGCCGGCGGCCACGCCGGCGGCCGCGCCACGCCCGTGGCTGGCGCCCCCCCCTGCCTGTCGATCTGGGCGCTCGCCCAGTCGAGCGCCGACGCCCAGCGCCCGCACCCGCGGCAACCGCAGCGCCCGCAAACCCACTAGGCCCCCTGGGCCAATGGAAAGGGCCCCCCACCCCCCTGAACGTATTTATAAAAATAAAAATAAAAATAATTAATTAATTAATTAGAGAAATAATTAACTTAATTAATTTTGTTTAATTAGACTAAACAACTAACTAAACTAATTAAACATTAGTTATCTAATTAGCCTGGTTAGTTAATTAGTATGGCAGTGGGGCCCACCCCTAATTAATTCTGGTTGGATTAAATTAAATTTGGATAATTAACATGTGTCTCTGACCAGTGGGACCCACTGGTCAGGTTGACCGGTCAACTCTGTTGACTGCTGACGTCAGCATGACATCATGCTGATGTCATTATTCCATTTTCGAATTAACTTAAATAACTAATTAAATTCCAGAAATTAATAAAATCTTTAGAAAATCATAACTTTTAATCCGTAACTCGGATTAAATTATTTTCAACATGAAAGTTGCTCAGAACGACAAGACGAATCCGGATACGCAGCCCGTTCGTTCGCCACACCTTCCTAGCATAGCAAACATGCAACTTTCCCTCTCCGGTTCATTTGTCCGAGAACGCCAAACACTGGGGATACTTTCCCAGATGTTTCCCCCCTTCGCCGGTATCACCTAATACCACGTTAGGTCACCCCTAGCACTGCATATTGCCGCGTCTTGCTTTGTGTTACATTTGATTGCTCTGTTATTTATTGGGTTCCCCCTTCGTTACTTCTTTCCGGTAGACTCTGAGACCGGTGCCGATATCCGTGTGTTCGACTACACCGAAGATGACTCCTTCTTGCCAGAGCAACCAGGCAAGCCCCCCCCCCCTTGATCACCAGATATCGCCTATTCTCCTCTATACTGCTTGCATTAGAGTAGTGTAGCATGTTACTGCTTTCCGTTAATCCTATTCTGATGCATAGCCTGACATTGTTGCTACATCTGTTGATACCTTACCTGCAATCCTAAATACTTAGTATAGGATGCTAGTTTATCATCATTGGCCCTACATTCTTGTCAGTCAGCCTTGCTATACTATTGGGCCGTGATCACTCGGGAGGTGATCATAGGTATATACTATACATACATACATACATACTATACAGATGGTGACCAAAGTCGGGTCAGCTCGTTGAGTACCCGCAAGTGATTCTGATGAGGGGGCTGAAAGGACAGGTGGCTCCATCCCGGTAGAGGTGGACCTGGGTTCCCGACGGCCCCCGACTGTTACTTTGTGGCGGAGCGACAGGGCAGGTTGAGACCACCTAGGAGACAGGTGGGCCTGGCCCTGGTCGGCGTTCGCGGTTGCTTCATAATAACACGCTTAACGAGATCTTGGTATTTGATCTGAGTCTGGCTACTGGCCTATATGCACTAACCAACTACGCGGGAACAGTTATGGGCACTCGACGTCGTGGTATCAGCCGAAGCCTTCTTGACGTCAGCAACGGAGCGGCGCGCGCCGGATTGGACCGCGTAACATGACTTCCTTTGTAATGGAGGTTGCTAGGTCTGCTTCCGGCCGCCCTCGCAACGTGCAGGTGTGCAATGGGCGATGGGCCCAGACCCCTGCGCGCATAGGATTTAGACAGGCGGGCTGACCTCTCTGTTGTGCCTAGGTGGGGCAGCGACGTGTTGATCTTCCGAGGCCGGGCATGACCAAGGAAAGTGTGTCCGGCCAAATGGGATCGAGCGTGTTGGGTTATGTGGTGCACCCCTGCACGGAAGTTAATCTATTCGAATAGCCGTGATCTTCGGTAATAGGACGACTTGGAGTTGTAGCTTGACCTTATGACAACTAGAACCGGATACTTAATAAAACACACCCTTCCAAGTGCCAGATACAACCCGGTGATCGCTTTTCCACAGGGCGACGATGGGAGGATCACCGGGTAGGATTATGCTATGCGATGCTACTTGGAGATGCTACTTGGAGGACTTCAGTCTACTCTCTACTACATGCTGCAAGACGGAGGCTGCCAGAAGCGTAGTCTTCGATAGGACTAGCTATCCCCCTCTTATTCTAGCATTCTGCAGTTCAGTCCACCGATATGGCCCTTTACACATATACCCATGCATATGTAGTGTAGATCCTTGCTTGCGAGTACTTTGGATGAGTACTCACTGTTGCTTTCTCGCTCCTTTTCCCCCCTTTCCTTTCTTTCTGGTTGTCGCAACCAGATGCTGGAGTCCAGGAGCCAGACGCCATCGTCGACGACGACTCCTACTACGCTGGAGGTGCCTACTACTACGTGCAGCCCGCTGACGATGACCAGGAGTAGTTAGGAGGATCCCAGGCAGGAGGCCTGTGCCTCTTTCGATCTGTATCCCAGTTTGTGCTAGCCATCTTATGGCAACTTGTTTAACTTATGTCTGTACTCAGATATTGTTGCTTCCGCTGACTCGTCTATGATCGAGCACTTGTATTCGAGCCCTCGAGGCCCCTGGCTTGTATTATGATGCTTGTATGACTTATTTTATTTTTAGAGTTGTGTTCTGATATCTTCCCATGAGTCCCTGATCTTGATCGTACACGTTTGCGTGTATGATTAGTGTATGATTGAATCGGGGGCGCACAAGTTGGTATCAGAGCCGACTGCCTGTAGGAATCCCGCTTCCACACTGCTTGGCCGAAGTCGAGTCTAGACATTGCAAAAACTTTTACTAACATGGCTGTGTGCCCTACGGGCCCATGTTGCCATTGGGTGGTATTAGGATCTTTTATTCCTCGACCTATACTCTGGGACTCTTATCTCTCTTCTATTCGGGTTAAATGATTTTGCTAAAAAAACTAACTTTAGGTTTTCGAAAATACTTTCTCCCGGAGAGCCCCTCACTCTCGATGATCATTTGCTACACCAGAAGATTCCGAAGATACTCGCTGAAGTTCTCTCGAGACTTTGTGCCCACTTCTTTAGCAATTCCCTTCCACCGATAAATCCTTATGGATAACTTATTATCCTTGCCATTCTTACATTCATCCCTAGCTGCTCTTGTTATTACAAGATGCATTGAATTGTTCCTCGACTTTTAAGAATCTTTTGAGCCATTGTCTTGCAGTTCTTGCCACATGAATACCCCCTACGGATAATTCCTCGCACTTACCGAGTATCCGCTCAACCCCACTGATCAAGTGTTTTGTGAAAGACTTCGAAATACCATTCGATCTTCTGAAATTCCTGAGCAGCCTATTGCTCTTGAAATTCTTGCTTGCTTTTATGGTTAATCCCATAAGTCTCATAATCCTATTGGCATCCCTTGACTTTATCATTTTAAGTCTGTTGATTCAATATGTTGAGGATGCTCGCATTGCTCCGTCGAATCCTAGAATTCATCCTTCCGGCTCAATGTCAGTTTGGACATGAGTTGGTTCTCAACTAATTAAATTGTCATCGATTGTACCCCTAAGTCTATTCAGCTTATCCATCCTTAATTAGAGCGTTTGTTTCTGATCCCTTGAATTTGAAATCATAATTCCTTTGCATTGAGCTTTGAATTATCCAGTTACTTCTATAATCCAATGCCTTCGCATTGTTCCTTCCTCTGGTTGTGTGCCAGTACTCACATCAGCTTCGCTATGGACCATCGGATCCTTTGTTGAAATATCATCCGACAGTGTCCTTCATATACAAAACCTCAAGAAGTTCTTTCCCTGACACATAATGCAATTTGTAAATCATATTCTCCGATTTGGCCAACCATGCTCTGCTTTCGAGCTGGTGATAATTACTCTCGAAGCTTGTGGTATATGTTTCTAAGATATCCCGATGGGTTGAACCTTATGCCTTCCTTATCTGTGTGACCCGAAAACTTCTCACGGGTCATACTCCTCTAGTAATTCACCCGGTAGGTTTTCACATTGAAATTATTTTTATTAGAGCAGTGTATGAATGGTCTCGCATTGGAGAAGTGGGAGTCAACCTTGAACTTTGTGTTCATTCCCATGGAAACAATGTAGATCGTATCATTAAAGCTTCTCTTCAAATAAATATTTCCTTGGTATAAGTTTATCTTATATCTGGGATCTGGCATTTTGCAATTGTTGTTTCGGCCATGTTCTCCTTTTAAATACCATTTCTCGGACAAGTTGAAGTACTTGTCTTCTGTAGATCATTGCACCTGTCCAACCTTTACTTTCATCTACCGTCGAGCATTACACTTTGGTATCTCAAGAATACCACTGAACTACATAACTTCTTATGAGTTCTTCATCAACTATTATTCTCGCCAATTCCAATTTCCCTCGGGTTCTGAGTTATTAGTCACTCGAGAACACCATTAAGTGAATCGATTCTGCACTCCGATTCTATAACTCTAAGTAATTTTTGTTGCTTATGATTTAATAACGCTTCAAGACATTCCTAGCCTGATCGGCTATATCATTATCGTGCAACTTTTTAAACCGTGCTATCTGTTCCTTCTTTCCGAAGCACAATTTTCAACGATGAGCTAAGCTTACGTTGACTTTCCTTGTCATATCATTTCGCCTTGAACAACAAGCTTGATTCTGAGTTTGTGTCGTATCCGTGGTTTCAATAACTTTTCATTCCATCCTTCCTTTTGCTTGATGTCATCAATGAGCGATTATATCTTCATGAAACCTCTCGACAAATGTGTCATGATCATCATCAACATTCCGAGCTCCTCAAGGATATCAATTGAATTCATGATGAGAAATACCATCCTTTCCCTCGATGATTTGTGTTATCATCGACCACTCGATTGCCTTCCGTTCAACACAACTTGTTCATGTTTTGTGTTATACCTTGAGATCCTTGCTATCCAACATTTGTTCTTCTTTACCTTGGAGTATTACCATCTTTTATGTCAAGAATGTCGTGAGAATTTCACCACCTCTTAAGAATTCTTGATGCAGGTGATACCTTTTGTCATATTCGTTCATTCCTTGGTCCTCGTGTTATTCTAACCAAAAAACCGACAATCGAACTATGATGTGCGAATTCAAAACTTCTAGCAACCCTATTGCTTTGAAGTGAATGGCTGATAGTTTCATTCTAAGTCTTTTGGTTATCAAATCACCATTCTAACATTGATCGTGCTACTTAGTCCATACTTCTAGGTGCACTTTCGATCAATGTTTAATTGTGGATGTTTTTCCTCGAGCATACATCATTATATCATTTGATCTGACATATGTTATCTCCTTGTTCATGTAATTATGGAAATCCATCTTTTTGGAAATCTCGATGAATTGTCGCTGAGTCCATCTGACTTCTCCTCATCCCCTCTTTGGTTTAATGATGAACTATTGTTTCAGGAACCCGCTCCCATAGTTCATTACCCCGAGAATCTTGCAATGTCATTTCGTTGATTTGTGTTGCACCTTTTCTTCTCGGACATCCTGAGTCTGAGGTATCATGACACCAATCGGATCTGGAACTCGGTCAGATATGATGGTTGGGACAACTTTCCAGTAGTTATGATGTTGGTCCTTTGATGACCCAGTAATATGATGTCATGCCTAGCACCCCCTGGCTGGAGGACCTATCATTATAATTTCTTTTGCAAGTATAACCATTCTTCCTGGAGGAAATTGTAAGACTTATTTTATAAGTTGCTCCTGATGGATCATTTGTGTATCCAAAGCCTGGCCCTTGATTGAAACACCATATCATTACTACCTTGAATCATGACTATGATACCCCGCTCTTCAACAATAACATTGGAGGTGCGATGCTAAATGTTTCTTGGTCAGTTATCCAACCACCGTTGTATGGGTAACATCTTGATTGTTCCTTGCCTCTTATCTAAATGGTTGGGTACTTGCTCTCCTACCCTGTATGCCATGTTCTGCTTGTACATGGGAAGGATATACTCCTAATAATTGTGTGCAATCACAATTTTCCTTTCCATCGTTCTGTTTAATCTGATAATCACGTTTTCCTTTCCATTCTTTTGATTAACCTTTCCTGAATCTGACTTAACTGAGCAGAGATAATTCCATGCTTAGGTAGGCACCTTGTTGTACCACTCTTTCTGTAAGACCCTGTTACTATTTTTGATGACATTCCGGTAACCACCGATGAGTGCTAACTTTGTCAATTGGTTCGCCTTGATCAACAAGCAAGAAAATTACTCTCTTCGTTCCCCGTTCTTGGTACCGACATTGTCGCCAGCATAGCTGACAAGCTATTCACTCACATGCCTCCTTGTCGTGGTTGTGCAAGATGTCACCACCTTTCCTACTTTCAACCCACATGGTGGGCCCATAACCCACAGGTCCACTGGATCGAAACCTGACTCTTCGTTACAACCCGGAATCTAATGTGTCCTGTGCACTTGGCTTCGTATGTGATTCACGAGCTAAAATCTATACCATTATTCATCCTGGAATCAAACAACATGTTATTCTCGTTGTTCAAACCACCATTCCAGCTTCTGTCTAGTCATCGAATGATAGCCTACCCGTTTGAAACTTTGGTACCATCGTATATTGCACTCAACGAATTCACTGTAATACAACTCGCGGGGTACCTTGTGTATTTCCCATTGAGTTCACTGTCAGATGCCCAGCTTTGTGGAGATGCATTCTTCTGGAGTTTTTCCCCTTGGTCGCGTTCGTAGGACGATGGAGATCCCGAAGAAAGGATGACGACTTGATCATGGTGCCTTGAAGCAGAGAAATGAAGACATCAACGAAAGGGATCAACCTATTCGAAAGGGCAGCCAAGACTGAGAAGACTCGTTAGAATTTCGTAACCAGAAGTTTCCCCCTTACTCCCCTCTTAAATCTCGGGACGAGATTTCTTGTAGTGCAGGAGAATTGTGACGCCCGGATAATTAGACTACAGTAAAACTCTCCTGATGATGCCATGTCATCTATGTTATTGTTGCTAATTAAGTGGTAGTTCAAAAGCATTGCTATTTCAAAAATGAATTAGCTACAAACACCCAAAGTTTTCAAAAGTCAAAACAAAAATGTTTGGGGGGTGCCAAATATTACATAGGTAATTATGGTGAAGTAAACACATTTTTAGAAAATGCCTAAATACATTAAAATGAAATAAAATAGAAAATAAAAAAATAAAGAAAAGAAAGAAAGAAAGAAAGGAAAAGAACCCCCCCGGCTCGGCTCCCAAGAAGAAGACAACGACGGTGATCAGTTCATCCGGAGCCGGACGGCCCGTACTAGTGCAGGCAAATAGCAGGGCGGTCGCTGACGGAGCCGAGGCGCGGCCCGCGCACACCCACATCGCTCTGGCAGTCAAAGCCTGGCGAGCAGCATCGTTCGTGCGCAAGACGACGGGCCGCATGCCGCCAAATCCAAAGACGGAGCTGGGCCCACACCGCAGGCGGCGTGGGGCCCTTGAAGGTTGACGCGGTGCCACCTATCAGTGGCACGGCGACCTCCAAGACATCTACGCCGGTGCCCAGAATGCGCTCTTCCCTAGTTGTGCGCGATGAGCAGCGTCACCACGCTGGTGACCCCGGGCCCCGCCGTGGGAAGAGTCATGCGCATCTTTCGTTGGAAGAAGGAGGCCAGCATGCACGCCGATGTGCTGGAGAAAATGGCGTACAGCCGCAAGGCCGTGATAGAGATCCTTCTAATGTGGTTAGAAGTCGGAGCACGTCATGGTCCATGCAGCTTTCGCCGCCGCCCATGCCAGTAGAAGCTTTCACGGGTGCGCAGCTACTCCTCGACTTTCCTCCTGCTGCAGAAAAGCTCGACGAGTGGAGAACCACCATCTGGAGCCTCGTCGGTGTCACCAACAAAGATGAGCCGCGACCAGCGGGGCCCTTAGGCCGACACTCCATCGAGCCACCGCATGCCAGTGGTGGAAGGGCCGGGGGTGATGCAGCCATGGTGCACTCTCCTCCCTCACGCCAATTACCACGGGTGTCGGTCCGTCGTGATGACGGTTGTGATAACATTTCCATAGCATCGTCTGATCCATGGACCCACCGTGATCAGGGCCAAGTTCTTCAGGAGCGAGCCCTCGAAGACGCTCAAACCACCATCGAACGCCAGCGTGATGCGCACCACCAGTCAGATAGGCGGGCAGGGCCCACTATGGACCACCCGGCGTCGGGAGGCTATAGTGGCCTACCCTACAAGGTAGGTTGCCCACCTTTACCCGTGAGTTGCGGCAGTTCCAGTGGCCCTCCCACCGCATGTTTAAGCCCGACATTGGCGAGAAGTACAACGGCAAGACTCATCCGTCAGAGTTTCTCAGCATCTAGACCATCGCGATGCAAGCTGCTGGAGCCCGCGACGACAATGTGCTTGCCAATTACTTCCCGTTGGCACTTAAGCCCAATGTCATGTCATGGTTGATGCACTTGCCGGCGGATTCCATTTCTTCTTGGTCGGATTTGTGTCATGAGTTCGTTGGCGCCTTCACTGGGGGCCATCAACCTGATGGCCAGGCAAGCGATTTGCATATCATCCCCCAGAAGGAAGCTGAAAACCTGCGCAAGTACATATGGAGGTTCAGCCGGGTGCAGTACAACATCCTAGACGTTCACCCCACTGCCGTGATCAAGCATTCCATCCAATTGTGCGCAACCCAAGATTCGTGAAGAGCTGGCGATGAACCAGGTCAAAGATGTGGCCGAACTTTATGTTCTGGCCGATAGGTGCACTCGAGCTAAAGAGGGGAGGAAGTACCCCGGCAAGGACGCTGGTGCGGAAACCGACTCCACAGACGAAGACACCGCTGCCCCAACGAACAAGGGTCGGCGCCACAATAGAAAGCGCAAGGGCAAGGCCGTGCTTGCCGTCGAGGGATCCGACGACACCAGCGCTGCCAAGAAGGCCAAGGCAAGCGACCCCGGCAAGCAAATTGTTGGGTGCGTTGCTTGCCGGGCCTTGGCGGCTGCCGACAAGTGATACATCTCCAATGTATCTATAATTTTTGATTGTTCCATGCTATTATATTACCCCTTTTGGATGTTTATGGGCTTTTTTTACACATTTATATCATTTTTTGGACAAACCTACTAACCGGAGGCCCAGCCCGTATTGCTGTTTTTTTGCCTATTTCAGTATTTCGAAGAAAAGGAATATCAAACGGAGTCCAAACGGAATGAAACCTTCGGGAGCGTGATTTTTGGAACGAACGTGATCCAGAGGACTTGGAGTGCAAGTCAAGAAGCAGCCAAGGCCTCCATGAGATAGGAGGGCGCCCCCCCATAGGGCGCCCCCTGTCTCGTGGGCCCCTCGGGCGACCACCGACGTACTTCTTTCTCCTATAAAAGCCTACGTACCCCAAAAACATCCAGGGAGCCAACGAAACACAATTTCCACCACCGTAACATTCTGTATCCGCGAGATCTCATCTTGGAGCCTTCGCCGGCACTCAGCCAGAGGGGGAATCAACCACGAGGGGCTTCTACATCAACATCCTTGCCCCACGATGAGTTGTGAGTATTTTACCACAGACCTACGGGTCCATAGTTATTAGCTAGATGGCTTCTTCTCTCTTTTTGGATCTCAATACAATGTTCTCCCCCTCTCTTGTGGAGATCTATTCGATGTAAACTCTTTTTGCGGTGTGTTTGTCGAGATCCGATGAATTATGGGTTTATGATCAAGTTTATCTATGAATAATATTTGAATCTCCTCTGAATTCTTTTATGTATGATTGAGTTATCTTTGCAAGTCTCTTCGAATTATCAGTTTGGTTTGGTTTGGTTCTTTCTTGCCATGGGAGAAGTGCTTAGCTTTGGGTTCAATCTTGCAGTGTCCTTTCCCAGTGTGAGCAGGGGCAGCAAGGCACGTATTGTATTGTTGCCATCGAGGATAAAAAGATGGGGTTTATATCATATTGCTTGAGTTTATCCCTCTACATCATGTCATCTTGCTTAATGCATTACTCCGTTCTTTATGAACTTTATACTCTAGATGCAGTAGGAGTCGGTCGATGTGTGGAGTAATAGTAGTAGATGCAGGCAGGAGTCGGTCTACTTGTTGCGGACGTGATGCCTATATACATGATCATGCCTAGGTAATCTCATAATTATTCGCTTTTCTATCAATTGCTCAATAGTAATTTGTTCACCCACCGTAATACTTATGCTATCTTGAGAGAATCCACTAGTGAAACCTATGGCCCCCGGGTCTATCTCTCATCATATTTGCTTCCAATATACTTTTATTTGCATCTTTACTTTTTCATCTATATTATAAAATACCAAAAATATATTTATCTTATCATACTATCTCTATTAGATCTCACTTTCGCAAGTGGCCGTGAAGGGATTGACAACCCCTTTATTGCGTTGGTTGCGAGTTCTTTGTTTGTTTGTGTAGGTGCATGGGACTTTTGAGGAGCCTCCTACTGGATTGATACCTTGGTTCTCAAAAACCGAGGGAAATACTTACGCTACTATTGCTGCATCACCCTTTCCTCTTCAAGGAAAACCAACGCAAGCTCAAGACGTAGCAAGAAGGATTTCTGGCGCCGTTGCCGGGGAGGTCTTCGCTCAAGTCAAGACATACCAAGTACCCATCACAAACCCATCTCCCTCGCATTTACATTATTTGCCATTTGCCTCTCGTTTTCCTCTCCCCCACTTCACCCTTGCCGTTTTATTCTCCCTCTCTTTCCCAATCACCTCCTCTCTCTTTCGTTTGCCTTTTGCTTGCTTGTCTTTATGTCTAGTTCCTTGTCCACTCCTATGTCTCCTGAGTTTGAAGTTCTTCACTTCAAGCAAAGGCAAGGAGAAAATTTAAAAGATGCTTGGTATAGGATGACGGAATATTATCGCAAATGCACCCTAGAGGTGAACTTTAGAATTCTTCTTCGCAATTTTTATGTTGGGTTAAATATGACGCATAGACAACTCTTGGATTGCATTGCCAAGGGAAATTTAATTGAAATTGATCCTACTATTGCGCATGAAATTATAGAGGGAATAGTGGGAACACTAACTAAAAAGGGAGGATCACATCCTACCCAAGAAGAAACGCAAGTGTTTGGAAAGATTTGTGAAGTAACAAAATTTTTACAAAAGTCTCTTGAGCCTCTTAAAAGTGTTAGCAGAAATCTTCACCGCATGAATATGTTTATTACTCTTTGCAATAAGCGGTTGGACTCTTTAGATCTAAAAAATTATGAGTATGAAGGGAAGCAGAAAGAACCTCCCGGATTCGAACATGACTCAGCTGAAAAACTGAAAATCAAAGATGGCACTAGTTAGATCTATCTTCGCCTTTATGCCTAGCTAGGGGCGTTAAACGATAGCGCTAGTTGGGAGGCAACCCAATTTTCTTTGTGTTTTTTGTTTTTGTTCCTGTTTAGTAATAAGTCTTGCATCTACCTTCTGTTTAGATGTGTTTTTATCTTTTAATTAGTGTTTGTGCCAATTAGAACCTATAGGCTAACCTATGATGATAGTTGATTTGATTCTGCTGAAAAACAGAAACTTTGCGCGCACGAATTTAGTTTTGTTAAATCACATAAACATGCTTTTGCGTTGATTCTTTTTTATTCTGATAAATAGACAAATTTTACAGGACTTACTATTGTTTTACGATTTTTAGAGTTACATAAGTTTGCGTTAGTTACAGATTTCTACAGACTGTTCTGATTTTGACAGATTCTGTTTTTCGTGTGTTGTTTGCTCATTTCGATGCATCTATGGCTAGTAAAATAGTTTATAAACCATAGAGAAGTTGGAATACAGTAGGTTTAACACCAAAATAAATAAAGAATGAGTTCATTATAGTACCTTATGTGGTGGTTTTGTTTTCTTTCACTAACGGAGCTTATAAGATTTCCTGTTGAGTTTTGTGTTGTGAAGTTTTCAAGTTTTGGGTAAAGCTTTTATGGACTATGGAATAACGAGTGGCAAGAGCCTAATCTTGGGGATGCCCAAGACACCCCAAGATATTCAAGGATAGCCAAAATAATAAGCTTGGGGATGCCCCGAGAAGGCATCCCCTCTTTCGTCTTTGTTCATTGGTAACTTTACTTGGAGCTATATTTTTATTCGCCACATGATATGTGTTTTGCTTGGAGCGTCATGTATTATATTAGTCTTTGCCTTTTAGTTTACCACAATCATCCTTGCTGTACACACCTTTTGGGAGAAGCCTACTTGATTAGTATTTGCTAGAATACTCTATGTGCTTCACGTATATCTTTTGAGCCTGATAGTTTTTGCTCTAGTGCTTCACTTGTATCTTTTAGAGCACGGCGGTGACTTATTTTTGTAGAAATTGCTAGTCTATCATGCTTCACATATATTATTTTGAGAGTCTTTTAGAACATCATGGTATTTGCTATGGTTATAAAATTGGTCCTAGAATGGTAGGCATCCAAGTTGGGTATAATAAAAACTATCATAGGAAGTGAATTGGATGCTATGATCAATTTGATACTTGATAATTGTTTTGAGATATGGAGGTAGTGATATTAAGGTCATGCTAGTTGGGTGATTATGAATTTAAAGAATGCTTGTGTTGAAGTTAGCAAGTCCCATAGCATGCACGTATGGTTAAAAGTTGTGTAACAAATTTGAAACATGAAGTGTACCTGGCTTGTGCATCCTTATGAGTGGCGGTCGGGGACGAGCGACGGTCTTTTCCTACCAATCTATCCCCCTAGGAGCATGCACGTAGTGCTTGATTTTTGATTACTTCTAAAATTTTGCAATAAGTATATGAGTTCTTTTGACTAATGTTGAGTCCATGGATTATACGCACTTTTACCTTTCCGCCATTGCTAGCCTCTTCGGTACCGTGCATTGCCCTTTCTCACCTTGAGATTTGGTGCAAACTTCACAGGTGCATCCAAACCCCGTGATATGATACGCTCTATCACACATAAACCTCCTTATATCTTCCTCAAAATAGCCACCATACCTACCTATTATGGCATTTCCATAGCCATTCCGAGATATATTGCCATGCAACTTTCCACCGTTCCATTTATCATCATCATGACATACTTTACTTTTGTCATATTGCCATTGCATGATCATGTAGTTGAAATCATATTTGTGGCAAAGCCACCATGCATTATTTTTCATACATGTCACTCTTGATCCATTGCACCATCCCGGTACACCACCGGAGGCATTCATATAGAGTCATATCTTGTTCTAGTTTCGAGTTGTAATTCATATGTTGTAATCAATAGAAGTGTGATGATCATCATTATTAGAGCATTTCCCAAAAAAAGGCCAAAAGAAAAAAAGAAAGGCCCAAAAAAAAGAAGAAAAAAAGAAAAGAAAAAAATAAAAAAAATAAAAAAAATAAAAAGGACAATGTTACTATCTCTTTTTCCACACTTGTGCTTCAAAGTAGCACCTTGTTCTTCATGTAGTGAGTCTCATATATTGTGCTTCAAAGTAGCACCATGTTTTTCATATAGTGAGTCTCATAAGTTGTCTTTTTCATACTAGTGGGAAGTTTTCATTATAGAACTTGGCTTGTATATTCCTACGATGGGCTTCCTCAAATGCCCTAGGTCTTCATGAGCAAGCAAGTTGGATGCACACCCACTAGTTTTCTTTTGTTGAGCATTCATTTATAGCTCTAGTGCATTCGTTGCATGGCAATCCCTACTCCTCATGTTGACATCAATTGATGGGCATCTCCATAGCCCGTTGATTATCCTCGTCAATGTGAGACTTTCTCCTTTTCTGTCTTGTCCACACAATCCCCATCATCATATTCTATTCCACCCATAGTGCTATATCCATGGCTCACGCTCATGTATTGCGTGAAGGTTGAAAAAGTTTGAGATTATTTAAGTATGAAACAATTGCTTGGCTTGTCATCGGGGGTATAGAAGTTGGGAACATATTCGTGTGACAAAAATGAAGCATAGCCTAACTATATGATTTTGTAGGAATGAACTTTCTTTTGCTATGTTATTTTGAGAAGACATGATTACTTTGATTAGTATGCTTGAAGTGTTACTATTTCTTTTATCAATGTGAACTCTTATTTTGAATCATTTGGATCTGAACATTCATGCCACAATAAAGAAAATTACATTAAGAATTATGCTAGGTAGCATTCCACATCAAAAATTCTCTTTTTATCATTTACCTACTCGACGACGAGTAGGAATTAAGCTTGGGGATGCTTGATACATCTCCAACGTATCTATAATTTTTGATTGTTCCATGCTATTATATTACCCCTTTTGGATGTTTATGGTCTTTATTTTACACATTTATATCATTTTTGGGACTAACCTACTAACCAGAGGCCCAGCCCGTATTGCTGTTTTTTTTGCCTATTTCAGCATTTCGAAGAAAAGGAATATCAAACGGAGTCCAAACGGAATGAAACCTTCGGGAGCGTGATTTTTTGAACGAATGTGATCCAGAGGACTTGGAGTGCAAGCCAAGAAGCAGCCAAGGCCTCCACGAGATAGGAGCCCCCCCCTATAGGGCGCGCCCCCCTGTCTCGAGGGCCCCTTGGGCAACCATCGACGTACTTCTTTCTCCTATATAAGCCTACGTACCCCGAAAACATCCAGGGAGTTTTCCACTGCCGTAACCTTCTGTATCCGTGAGATCTCATCTTGGAGCCTTTGCCGACACTCTGCCGGAGGGGGAATCGACCATGGAGGGCTTCTACATCAACATCCTTGCCCCTCCGATGAGTTGTGAGTAGTTTACCACAGACCTACGGGTCCATAGCTATTAGCTAGATGGCTTCTTCTCTCTTTCTGGATCTCAATACAATGTTCTCCCCCTCTCTTGTGGAGATTTATACGATGTAAACTCTTTTTGCGGTGTGTTTGTCGAGATCCGATGAATTGTGGGTTTATGATCAAGTTCATCTATGAATAATATTTGAATCTCCTCTGAATTATTTTATGTATGATTGAGTTATCTTTGCAAGTCTCTTCGAATTATCAGTTTGGTTTGGCCTACTAGACTGATCTTTCTTGTTGTCGGTGTCAAAACCGGTGGATCTCGGGTAGGGGGTCCCGAACTGTGCGTCTAGGCGGATGGTAACAGGAGACAAGGGACACGATGTTTTACCCATGTTCGGGCCCTCTTGATGGAGGTAAAACCCTACGTCCTGCTTGATTGATATTGATATTGTGGATGTTTACAAGAGTGGATCTACCACGAGATCAAGGAGGCTAAACCCTAGAAGCTAGCCTATGGTATGATTGTAATGGTTGTTGTTGTGTCCTACGGACTAGAGCCATCCGGTTTATATAGACACCGGAGAGGGCTAGGGTTACACAGAGTCGGTTACAATGGTAGGAGATCTACATATCCGTATCGCCAAGCTTGGCTTCCACGCCAAGGAAAGTCCCATCCGGACACGGGACGAAGTCTTCAATCTTGTATCTTCATAGTCTTGGAGTCCGATCGAGGATGATAGTCTGGCCGATGATAGTTCGGCCGCTGATGGTAGTCCGGCTATCCGGACACCCCCTAATCCAGGACTCCCTCAGTAGCCCACGAACCAGGCTTCAATGACGATAAGTCCAGCATGTGTGTAGTCTTCGGCGTTGCAAGGCAGGTTCTCCTTCAAGTTCTACGTACCTGCCGAACAGTGTCCGGCTTCCTCATCAATGTTGCGCGTCTTGGCTTCCACGCCCAATAATGGCCTTCTTCCACGCGTCGCGCGAATGTGAAAAGCAAGGGTGTCTTTTATGTTTTACCCCCTAGTTGTGTGAATAATCTGCCTATAAGGGAGGCAAGAATCCAGATCCAAATCACCATCTTCCTCCCGCAAATACTCATCGCAGCGCTTTCGACCAAGAATCCATTCCATCATGGACCGTCAACGTGGCTCCTCTTCTCGCGCTCCCAGCCCTTTGCCAGGAGATTGGAGGAGATGCTCTATTCCGCACAACGAGCTGGTGAAGCTCCAACGGGGGGATATCTCCCTCCGGCCTTTATGGTTCCGGTTCGAGCAGGGCTGGCCACCTACAAAGGTGGGAAGCAAGCGGAGGTTACCCCAAGTCCCAACAAAGGGGAGCGGGTATGCTTCGTTCCCTATCTGATAAGGGGGCTCGGATTTCCTGTACATCCATTCCTCCGCGGGCTCCTGGAGTTCTATGGACTCCAGCTTCATCACCTCACGCCCGCCTCGATCCTGCATTTTGCGGGTTACGTAGCTCTTTGCGAGCTATTCCTGGGTGTCGAGCCCCATTTCACGCTGTGGAAGAGGTTGTTCTGCCTTGTACCCCGCTCTCACGAGGGGTCCACATATCAAGTGGGCGGCGCCGAAATATGGCGCATTGCCGGGACCGGATATCCATCCGGAACCCCTAAGAAGGCGTCTGAAGACTGGCCTTCGGGATGGTTTTATATAGAAGACGCTCCGCTGTCGGACCCTGTTTGGATCGGCCTCTCGGAGTTCAGCAATGCTCCTCTGAAGAAACGCCTTAGTTGGCGTCCGCGGAGCCCCCAACTGGAGGAAGACAAGAGCGTCCATTATTTGATGGGCCGAATAAGGTTACTGGCCCATTCCGGGTTGACCATGATTGAAGTCATGGCAACATGCATTATGCGGGGGGTGCAGCCACTACAATACAGGGGCCACCCCATGTGGGATTTCAACGGGGAGGACGATGCCACCCGTCATGGCCGCAAAGGGCCGGATTTAGTCGAAGACCTCGTGACGATCTTGTCCGGCCTGTATAAGGGGGAGAAGGAGGATTTTCTTTGGACGAACCCGTTAAATGGGTTCTCCATGAATAATCCCCGGCCTTGGGTAAGCGAACACTCTGCGTGCTCGACCCATGCTTTGTGAAACTTAAGTTTCTTATATTGTGTTCTTCTTTCGACGCAGGAACTGCGCCGGATCGTGGAGGACATGCTAAGTCCAGCTCCGCAACCCGAGGATCCAGAGATCCCGGGATCCGTCCTCCAAAGAGGATCTGGACATAAAGGTGGAGCTAATCGACGGGGTGTTCCACCAGCTTAGCATGGACAATGCTTTAGTCGCCATCACAGCCGACTATCCCGGACTATATCCGGCTTCCCAGGTGATTGCAACCGAAGTCCTGACACCGTCATTCCTTCCTTGCTTATTTCTGACCACCGTATATGATGGCGCTGTGTAGGAGGCGCCCCTAGGGCGAGAAGCCGAGCCCGCGGTGGCTGACCAACAAAGGCCAGTCTGGACCAGTAGGCGGAAGAGGAGCGCGGCGCGGACTGAAACGTCGCCGCAAAGGTGTAGCTCACAATTCATTATTTAGAGCAACGTTCCTAGGAAGCGTTTGAGTGCTCATGACTTTTGTAGGGAAAAAAGCGACCACCAGACTGCGGGCGTGGAGGTTGCCAATTCAACCTCTACCAGCCAGGCTCCAGCACCTGGTCTGGAGGGGGAGGCGAGCGCAAGGCGCGAGCCAGACGTTCCTCCGACGGAGGATGCCGACAGACTGTCCGCCACCAAGTCTGAGGTGGAGAGTGCCATGAATCACAGGCGCCGCCGGACAATATTTCGTGACGCGTGCTTCTCCCCCGAGGCGTTGAATGCCTTTAACGCGGGGGACGCACACCTTTGTGCTACTCAAGATGGTTTTACCAGAGCCACGGAGCAGTATGTAAAAGACATACGGGTAAGAAAATTTAATAGTTGTATATGCGAGTAGCCCCCGAGACTTAAAGTAGTTATATTAACTGATTTAAGGATCATATGAAACGTAGGATCTTACCGAGAAGAATACCCAACTGTCTAAGGAGCTGCAAGAGTGCAAGGCCCAACTTGAGGCCGCACTCTCTGGCGCAGGAGAAAACACAGGGACCTCTCCTGGTAACGCATTATTTTAGAAAGATAAGTAGCGTTTGGCCTTTGCGCAAGTCTAAAAAATGACGTTGTAGGTGCTGCCGGACAAGATCCGGACAGGCAAGAACTTCTGCGCCAACTAAAGGCCGGCGAGAGGGTGCTGCATAAGGTGCAGCATGAAAGGAACAAGCTCCAGGATGCCCATGCCCAGCTTGGAGAAGAGCTGAAAGGCGTTCGGGCCGAGCTGTCGGGCTCCGTTAAGGAGAATCAGCGGCTTCGTCGCGGCATCTATAGTAAGTGCTTGAGAGAACTCCTTTGAAAAGAAGAGTTCGGTGAGGAAGTCAATTTGACAGAATATGTCTGCAGGTATGCTCACAGGTCGCCCTGCGGAAGAGATGCCCGTATCAACGGGTGATCAACTTCCCGAATTGTTGCAACTGATCGAACGACTTCGGCAGGCAATGAGCGGCGTCATCCAGGCTTTATGGCCAGCCTTCTCCTTACCCGAGGGTCTTGGGGATCTTGCGGAGAAGCTTCAGGGAGTGCGGCAGCGCTTCCATTTATGGAAGATTTCGGCCTGCCGCCAAGGTGCCAGGGAGGCCTGGGCCATGGTAAAGACGCGGTACAAGAAGGCGGATCCCAACCACATGGCCGAAGTCGGATCTGTGGGGCCCGATGGGAAGGAGATCCCTGTGAGTTTAGTATACGGCCAAGTAGAGTTGGCCGCTAAATTTTCCCAACAGGACTGTAAATTAGATAACCTGTTAGACGGGATTGAGGAAGAATACAATCAGTTGATTTGACAATGTATTATAAAATGACATATAAAATGCCTTCTAGCCGGATTGTAGATCGTTTGTCTTTGCCGACCTTTTCGCTTCGACCTCGGGACCCTAGAGTCCGGAGTGTGTCTGAATACCTTCTCGGTTATGAAACAACCGGGGTATGCATGGAGACCAGGCGTAGGGGTCATTAGTGCTTTATCAGACAAGTTCCCAACTAGTTATGTTATATTACATGGGTAGTAAGAAACATCTTCTAAGGAGAATAGTTCCGTTAAGGGTTCCTTTCCACTGGAGGTGGCATGCCTTAAAGTGCATGTCTGGACTGCGAAAAAAGCAGAAAAACATCTGGGGGCAGATAAATAAGTGGATAAAAAATCATCTTTTAAGTCACCGACCGAGTATTCCCTTAAGAACGCTAGCTTTCGGCTTCACCCAGTCTGAGGTACACATCCGGCTGACTCGGCAGTAACAATCGCAGATGTGCTCCCTTTACCTCCTAGCCGAACAATCGGGAACATAGGGGTAAGCACAGGAGCCAGGCAACCCAGCTTGGCCAAAACTTAAGTCATATCGATGCATATAATGGTGAATAAAAGGTACATGTGGAGGCTTGACACATGTGCTGGGCATGAAGCCCTTATAATTAAGCTTCTGGTAAAGAAGCCCCTAGGTATAATGAGTGCGGATAGCACATCAATTGCGCGCGAACGATGCGCAAGTGGGCCTTTGAAGGCTTTGATTAATAGGGTTGAGAAGAAAAAGATAAACAAAAGGCAGCTGAAGTAAAACAAAATTTGGATGGGGGGAAAGGGACGAACTCTTAGTCCGGCGCTAGGCATAGAATATTCTGAGGCGGGCTGCGTTCCATGGGTTCGGCTCGAGTCGGTTATCCGACGTATTTCATAGGCGGTACGCTCCGCCAGTCAAGACTTTATCGATGATGAAGGGGCCTTCCCATTTGGGCTTGATCTTGTCCTTTTTCTTGTCCGGCAGACGTAGAACCAGTTCGCCAACATTGTAAGTCTTGGCCCGTACTTCTCTGCTTTGGTATCTTCGAGCCTGCTGCTGATAGAATGCGGAACGAGCCTTGGCGACGTCGCGTTCTTCCTCCAATGCGTCCAAGCTGTCCTGCCGATCCAACTCGGCTTCTCTTTCTTCGTACATGCGCACTCGAGGTGAGTCATGAATTATGTCGCAGGGCAAAACTGCTTCTGCACTGTATACCATAAAAAATGGTGTGAATCCGGTAGTACGGTTAGGCGTTGTCCGCAGCCCCCAGAGTACGGAGTCGAGCTCCTCTACCCAGTGCGTGTCAGATTTTGTAAGGGACCGCACTAGTCTGGGTTTGATGCTGCTCATTATTAGACCATTTGCTCGTTCCACTTGACCGTTGGTTTGAGGATGATAGACTGAAGCGTAATCGAGCTTGATGCCCATATTTTTGCACCATGATTTAACCTCATCGGCCGTGAAGTTCGTGCCGTTATCGGTGATGATGCTGTGGGGGACACCATAACGGTGTACTACCCCGTATATAAAGTCTATCACTGGTCCGAACTATGCCGTTTTAACTGGCTTGGCCTCTATCCATTTGGTGAATTTATCCACCATGACCAATAGGTACCTTTGCTTGTGGGTTCCCCCTTTAAGTGGTCCAACCATGTCAAGCCCCCAGACCGCAAACGGCCAGGTAATGGGTATAGTTTTGAGGGCGGTGGGTGGCATGTGGCTCTGATTAGCAAAGAGCTGACAACCAACGCATCTTTGCACTAAGTCCTGAGCATCTGCCCGGGCCGTCGGCCAATAAAATCCTGTACGGAATGCCTTTCCTACAAGGGCCCGGGCTGTGGCGTGGTGTCCGCCTAGTCCGGCGTGAATTTCAGCCAGAAGGTCTCGCCCTTCCTTTTCGGAGATACACCTTTGAAGGACTCCGGTTGTGCTTTTCTTATAGAGTTCTCCCTCATGGACCTTGTAGCGGGCCTCATTATGGTCTTCGGGGAGTTCCTGCCTAAGCAAGTAGGCTAGGAACGGCTTTGTCCATGGGGCGATTACTGCCATTATGTCATGAGCTGAGGGTGTTGTTTCGTCGGCTGGATCGCCGGTTATGTCAGATTTCTTTGCGGCTGCCTCCGGTTTGTTATTTCCGGACTCCTCTTCCCATAGTACGGATGGCTTGAACAGCCATTCCAGGAAGATATTTGGAGGGACAGCGTCACGTTTTGCGCCGATGCGTGCCAGTACGTCGGCCGCTTGGTTATTATCTTTGGCTACGTGGTGGAATTCAAGTCCTTCGAACCGAGCTGACATTTTAAGGACGGCGTTGCGATAGGCTGCCATTTTTGGATCCTTGGCGTCAAAGTCTCCATTTACTTGGGATATTGCGAGGTTTGAGTCCCTGCGCACCTCTAGGCATTGGATGCCCATGGAGATTGCCATCCGGAGGCCATGTAAGAGGGCCTCGTATTCGGCTGCGTTGTTGGAGTCCGTGTACATTATCTGAAGTACGTATTGGACTCTGTCCCCGGTTGGGGACGTTAGTATGATGCCAGCCCCCAATCCGGCCAACATTTTGGAGCCGTTGAAATGCATAATCCAATTAGAGTATGCGGTGTACTCTTTAGGGAGTTCGGCTTCAGTCCACTCAGGGACAAAGTCAGCCAAGACTTGCGACTTTATAGCTCACCGGGGTTTGTAAGTTATGTCAAATGGTAAGAGCTCAATGGCCCATTTTGCAATCCTGCCCATTGCATCGCGGTTATTTATAATGTCATTTAGGGGTACTTCGGAGGCCACTATTATCGAACACTCTTGAAAGTAGTGTCGGAGCTTCCGGGATGCCATGAACACCGAATACGCTATCTTTTGATAGTGCAGGTAACGGGACTTGCAGGGGGTTAAAACAGTGGATACGTAGTACACTGATTTTGAAGAGGGAATTTATGCCCTTCTGTCTCTCGTTCTACGACGAGCACCGCGCTTACTACTTGATGTGTTGCCGCGATGTATAACAACATAGGTTCGCCCAGGTTGGGCGCAGCCAGGACCGGATTCGTTGCCAATATGGCCTTTATTTCTTTGAGTCCGACAGTGGCAGCATCCGTCCACTCGAAGTGTTCGGTGTGCCTGAGGAGGCGATAGAGGGGCAATGCCTTTTCTCCTAGGCGGGAGATAAAGCGGCTGAGAGCCGCCACGCATCCAGTCAATTTCTGGATCTGTTTGAGGTTTTTTGGAATATCCAACTGTGATAGGGCTCGGATTTTGGCCGGATTTGCTTCAATTCCTCTACCGGATACAATGAAGCCCAAGAGCTTTCCGGCTGGTACGCCGAAAACGCATTTTTCCGGATTCAGCTTGATGTCATATGCTCAGAGGTTGTCGAATGTGACCCTCAAGTCGTCTACTAGAGTTTCGACGTGTTTGCTTTTGACGACTACGTCATCTACGTATGCCTCTACTGTTTTGCCGATCTGGGTAGCCAGACATGTCCGAATCATGCGCTGATATGTTGCGCCGGCATTTTTAAGTCCAAAGGGCATCGTGTTGAAGCAGAATGGTCCATATGGAGTAATGAACGCCGTTGCGGCTTGATACGCTTCTGCCATCTTGATTTGATGATAGCCGGAGTATGCGTCCAGGAAGCACAATGAATCGTGCCCTACAGTGGCATCGATGATTTAGTCGATGCGGGGGAGGGGGAAGGGATCCTTTGGGCAGGCTTTATTTAGGTCTTTGAAATCGACACATAGGCGCCAGGATCTGTCCTTCTTTGGTACCATTACCAGATTTGCTAGCCAATCCGGATGTTTGATGTCTCTGATGAATCCGGCTTCCAATAGTTTGGCTAGTTCTTCTCCCATTGCCTGTCTTTTGGGTTCGGAAAATCGTCGAAGAGCCTGTTTGACTGGCTTGAACCCTTTTAGGATGTTTAGGCTATGCTCTGCCAGCCTGCGAGGGATTCCTGGCATATCTGAAGGATGCCAGGCGAAAATCTCCCAATTTTCCCGAAGGAATTCTCGCAGCGCGGCGTCTACATCAGGGTTCAACTGTGCCCCGATGGAGGCCGTCTTTGTCGGGTCCGTTGGGTGGACCTAGAATTTTATAATTTCGTCCGCTGGTTTAAAGGAGGTGGACTTGGATCTCTTATCGAGTATCACGTCGTCTCTGTGCACTGTAGCGCGCAGCGCGGTGAGTTCCTCTGCCGCTAGGGCTTTGGATAGTGCCTCCAGGGCTAATGCGGCTGTTTTGTTTTCGGTGCGGAGTGCTATGTCCGGATCACTAACGAGAGTGATTGTCACATCCCTAGTCTGGTATGACCTAGGCTAGCTAGCCATTTGTGCATCATATTTAAATTTCATTTAAATTTGAAATGAGGATTGGTGGAACCCTCAGAATCATTTCTGAAAATGACCCAGATAAAAATTTCTCCAAAAGGGTCCAAGAAAATGCTCATGATGCCCTCTAAAAATATTGGACAGAGATAAAAATCAAAACAATATTTTTAGGAGCTCAGGGATATTTATTTTGGCCAATTGGATTAATTCGATAAATATTTGCATTGGAAATATATTTCTATATATATGAAATGTGGTCCAAAAATTATGCCAATTATAAAAGAGCTCTGGAATAATACCATTAGCCCCTACAAAAATTGGCATAATAAAATTAAATGATTTAATATATTTATTAAATCAAAACAAATGTCAGAAAAGTTAGAAAACAAAAATAAAAGAAGGAGGGGCTTACCTGGGCCTCCCCTCCCCTGCGCAGCCCAGCAGCAGCAGGCCGGCCCAGCCAGGAGGCGGCCCAGCCCGCCTGGCCCCCCCCTCCCCTGTCGCCTTCCTCCTCTGCCAGGAGGACGGGCGTGTGCCCGACGCTCGCCGGCACGCGCGCGCGCCACCTCCCCCCCCCTGCTGGCCACCTCCTACTTCCTTCTCTCGCCCTCGATGCCCCGGACGAAGCCACGCAGCTGCCGCACCGCTCTCACTCTCCCTCGCCCTCCTCCTCTTCCCCTGCTCTCTCTCCCTCTCACCCGAGAACCACCGCCACCGCCGACGGGCATCACCGTAGCCACCGCCTCTCCCTCGCCTTCCCGTCGTCCCCAGGAGCTCCGCCTCGTCGCCAGCTACCTCCTCGCCGAGCCACGCAAGCCGGAGTGCCCCGTGGAGCCGTCGCCGTCGCCAAATTCGACTCCGGCCGCCGTGGATCCTCGCCGGCGATTCGGGAGCTACCGGGCATCCCCGACCTCGCCCTCGCGCTCGCTGGTTCTGCGGTGATCCCCCGCACCGAACCCCCTCCTCCCCGTGTCCGTTCGTGCCGTCCAGGCCTTAGCTCCGCTATGGCCGAAGCTCGCCTCCGCTCGAGCTTGTCGCCGGCGTTGCTCCGGCGACCTTTTGGCCACGCCAGTGCACCTAGCACTCTCGCCGCACCTCGTAGTGCCCCGCTAGCGCTCTAGTTTGCGCGTTTGCACGCTGCAGCCGCGTCCCCGAACACAGCCGAGCTCCGGCCGCCGCCCCGAGCTTCGCTCCGGCGAGCTCCGGCGCCCCCGCAGCCCCCCCCACCAGCTCCCCTGGTTGCGGACGACGACGGGCTACGCCCTGGTGGTTTTCGCGCGACCAAACGCCGCCTGCAGCGCAAGTCCGGCGAGTCGCCGCCGCGCTAATGGTCGCCGCCGGCCAGAACCCCAGCGGGCTGACGTGGCTTGTTAATTAGTCACTAATTCCCCACCCGCTGACGCTGACAAGTGGGCCCCAGGGCTTAGTCAAAGCTGACCAGCCCAGGTTTGACTTGGGGTTAACCCCCTGTCACTGACGTGTGGGTCCCACACGTCAGATTTGACCTGGACAGCCGCGTTGACCCGCTGATGCAATGATGACGTCATGCTGACGCAATTATACATTTTCTGGAATTAAAATAATTAAGAAAATCCAGAAATTGATTTAAACTTCAAAAATTCATATCAATTCAACCGTAGCTCAGATTTAAATAATTTATATATGAAAAATTATCAGAAAAATGCAACCTTTC
This sequence comes from Triticum aestivum, assembly GCF_018294505.1. Lineage (NCBI taxonomy): Eukaryota > Viridiplantae > Streptophyta > Magnoliopsida > Poales > Poaceae > Triticum > Triticum aestivum. Next base: position 299,492,442 of record NC_057810.1, on the reverse strand, counting down.
CATCTGTACTAGTTTCATGCATGAAAAACCAACTTATACATGCTGAATATGGGAAAACACATTATGGCATATATAAGAGACCTAATTTAGAAATGCATTTGAACCTTTGGTTCAAATGGACTTCAAACCAATTGAACACTAGTTGCATTAGCTCAACAGCATCACATCTACATGCCATGTTCATGCATCATATTGTTGCATATGATTGTGTATTGATTACCGGCACCGTTCCTTCTCGATAGGTCCTACTCCGGAGACGTTCCAGAGTACCTGTCTGTGAAGCAGTGCCTCCCTTGTTGAATTACCAGGCAAGCAAACCCCCTTGTTCATTTCGATAAAACCCTACTCTCTCGCTCCTGCTCTCAGTTATTGCATTAGGACAACAACGATTCATCTGCTACTTTGTGCTGCGGTAGTTGAACCCATTCCTCTGCATGACCTGTCATTGCCACAGTAAATAGTTGAAACCCACTAGCATGTGTAGGAGTTGATTGAAGCCACTGATGTGTTCCTACCATGCTATGCCTGCTATTGCTTAGAGTTGTGTCAGGTCTGATTCATTGGGAATGAATTGGAGTGTTACGATATGTTCTGATGCTGAGAATGAAGTGTGTGTGAACACGATTTGGTAAAGGTAGCGGTGAGAGGCCATGTAGGAGTACGTGGTGGGTTGTCTCACTAGAACCGTCCTTAAGCACTGAGTTCTATGTATGTTGTCCAATGACTCGATACTACCACACATTGGGCTCCGGGCGCTCCAAGCCCTCTCGACTTATTAACCAACTTGATCTCTGTCCAGGAGTCGCAACTAGTTTCTGGCGTTTGTAGGTAGTGTTAGTAGTCTACCAAGTGGCACCCGGCCAGGTGGGCTTGGGACAGACTAGGCACCAGTGGCACGGTGTACCAAGCGTAGATCCATCCGGCGAGGTGGGCTTGGGAACCCTGCACACATCGTTTGGGGCCGTGAGTGAAACCTCGGCCGGATCTCCTTGCGGATGGAACCCGAATAGGCGATAAACCTGGATTAGAGTCCTGCGTGGTTAGTCAGGTCGTGGCCGACACCCTCGCCAGGCTTCCGCTTGAAGGTTGCCGAGATACATGACGTGTACATGGCGGTAAGTGGCGAGAGCGTGTGTGAAGAAGTACACCCCTGGAGGGTTAACATGATCTATTCGAATAGCCGGGTCCGCGGTTATGGACTTCTTGGATGCTTACATGGTACATAGACAACTTGAAGTGGATACTATAAAATGCTCAAGACAAGTGTGAGTGCTATGGATGGCCTTCTCGTAGGGAGACGGGGATGAATCCATAGTAGTGTATTGTGTGGTGATTAGTGGACTCGTGTACGTTGTTTCACATCCAGAGTTTCTGGTAGTCGTAGAACAGGATAGCCACAGAGTCTAAGCTGGCTTGCTACAACCAAACCCCACATTACCCTCTTGGTACAAATGCATGTATGATAGGATCTGATGTAAGTCTTGCTGAGTACCTTTGTACTCATGTTGCTTTATTTATGTTTTTGCAGCGGAGACTTCGGTCTTACTAGGGTTCTCATGGACTTCGACTAGTAGCTAGTACCTCAGCTACGATCTTGATCGGATGTTGTAGATAGTCAGGCTTTCAGCCTTTTTCATTTATAGATGTCTGTACCCAGACATGTAATGGTTCCGCTTGATGCTTGTATGCTCTGTATGACGGGTCTTGTGACCCCTGTTTGCAATAAATGCTATGATGGCTCTTCTGAGCCTTTATCTATATAATTGTTGGGTTATGCTGTGATGCCATGTTGTACAGCACATACTTGCATGTTATGCGTACGTGTAATGTGTAGTGCTATGTGTGGGATCTGACTATCTAGTTGTTTATCTTTAGTAGCCTCTCTTACCGGGAAATGTCTCCTAGTGTTACCGCTGAGCCATGGTAGCTTGCTACTGCTCTGGAACACTTAGGCTGGCCGGCATGTGTCCTTCTTCGTTCCTGTGTCTGTCCCTTCGGGGAAATGTCACGCTTTGAGTACCGGAGTCCTGTTAGCCCGCTACAGCCCGGTTTACCGGAGTCCTGCTAGCCCAGTGCTACAGCCCGGACCCACTTGCTGATGACCGACACGTTCGAAGCTGGGTCATGGATGCCTGTCCCTGTAAGTCTGTGCCACTTTGGGTTTACGACTAGTCATGTCAGCCCGGGCTCCTTATCATATGGATGCTAGCGACACTATCATATACGTGAGCCAAAAGGCGCAAACGGTCCCGGGCAAAGGTAAGACGACACCCGTGGGGATACCGTGCGTGAGGCCGCAAAGTGATATGAGGTGTTACCGGCTAGATCGATGTGACATCGAGTCGGGGTCCTGACATTTGCCTTCTTGATACTATGCATGTATGTAGGATCTGATGTAAGTCTTGCTGAGTACCTTTGTACTCATGTTGCTATAATCTACATTTTTACAGAAGACGCTGCAACCCCTTCTGATGGGTTCTATGTAGACGTTGACATCAACGAGTAGGCTAAGACCCAGGTGGTGACCCTGAACTTGTGGAGGACCACGTAGTATAGCTAGGCTTTCCAAGCCTCTTTTATTTTACTAGTTGTCTGTACTCAGACAAGTTACTTCCGCTGCTGGTTTGTATGACTGTATGACTTGTATGTGGGGTCGTGAGACCCGTACCTTTGTGTATGTTATGTATGGCTCACTGAGCCTTAAATAAAGTACTTGTGTCATAGAGTCATGTTGTGATGCTTCGTTGTATTTGCACATATCGAGCATATTGTGTGTATGATTGAAATGCTTGGTATGTGTGGGATCTGACCATCTAGTTGTTTATCTTTAGTAGCCTCTCTTACCGGGAAATGTCTCCTAGTGTTACCGCTGAGCCATGGTAGCTTGCTACTGCTCTGGAACACTTAGGCTGGCCGGCATGTGTCCTTCTTCGTTCCTGTGTCTGTCCCTTCGGGGAAATGTCACGCTTTGAGTACCGGAGTCCTATTAGCCCGCTACAGCCCGGTTTACCGGAGTCCTGCTAGCCCAGTGCTACAGCCCGGACCCACTTGCTGATGACCGACACGTTCGAAGCTGGGTCATGGATGCCTGTCCCTGTAAGTCTGTGCCACTTTGGGTTTACGACTAGTCATGTCAGCCCGGGCTCCTTATCATATGGATGCTAGCGACACTATCATATACGTGAGCCAAAAGGCGCAAACGGTCCCGGGAAAAGGTAAGACGACACCCGTGGGGATACCGTGCGTGAGGCCGCAAAGTGATATGAGGTGTTACCGGCTAGATCGATGTGACATCGAGTCGGGGTCCTGACAGCTTTGGTATCAGAGCTTGACTGCCTGTAGGATTACCAAGCCAAACTGGTCGAAGTTGAGTCTAGAAAATCTTTAGTTATGTAAGGGAATTGATTGTGGGAAGGAACGTAAGGCTCTTTTTACTCCTTTACCTCATGGCCTTCTGATCGGAGTCATCCTATCTTTCCTACGGGGTTAAGGAACTAGGTTTTCTCTTCCGTCTATCAGGATCACGTGTTACTACTCCGTAGCCCCATAGGACTGGTTGATCAGAGTCATACCCCAGTTTTGAGTATTTCCGGTGTAGTCTGTTTAGTATGATCTCAGAACCTTGAGTATGTTACCACCCCATTTTTAGTAGGATGTCTCATTCTGAGCATTTTACTGCCGTTATGCTGCCGAAATTTCCCTAGGAGTTCGAGAGATACTAATTCCTTGTCCTACATTCTACAGTCCATAGTTAATGTTGATTTCGTCCTTGGTTTCGTTTCTCAGGATATCATCAGCTAAGCGAAGTTCCGTTGCTCGTAGCCAGAACCACGGAGATGGTAGGAATGAGGATCCTCCTGATCAGCCTTCGTTGACAGAGTTCATGCTAGAGATGGAGAGGAACAAGCGTGAGTCCAACCGCTTGTTGGCCCGTATCGAGGAGAACACCGCACATCAGTCCAATAAGCCTGTGACCATTCATGATTTCATTCGCTTGCACCCACCTACCTTTCATCATTCCATCGAGCCACTCGATGCAGATGACTGGCTCCGTAGCATCACCCATAAGCTGCGTTCCGCGAACGTAGCTGAAGATGACAAGGTCACCTATGCTGCATATCACCTAGAGGGTCCTGCTAGTCTTGGTGGCAGAACTATGAGGCTATGCTTCCCGCTGGCCAGACTTCCACCTGGAGGGATTTCGTTGAGGCTTTTCGCGAGCATCACATTCCCCAGGCCCTCATTGATCGCAAGAGAGAAGAGTTCTGTAGCTTCACCCAGGATAAAATGGCTGTTGATGCTTACAGCCGAGAGTTTGAGAACCTCGCCCGCTATGCTACAGAAGAGGTGTCCACGGACGCCAAGAAGCAGGCTAGGTTCCGGAAGGGTCTCAACCCCAAGTTGCGTCGTGATCTCCATCTGCATCATTGTGGTACATTCCAAGCCCTTGTGAACAAGGCCATTAATGCAGAGACAGCTCAGCTCACTTACGAGGAGTCTCGTAAGCACACTCGTGCTTTGGGATCTTCCTCCGGTTCTAGTTCTCAGAAGCGCCGGATTTGGGTTCCAAACTCTGCTCTTCCGCCCAAATATGTACCGAGGCCATCTTATGTGGCACCTCATCAAGCTCAGCAGTATGCTCCACCCAGGCCTATTGGTGGACCGCTTTCCAATGCAGGTCCACATCCTACCTCCAAGATTTGTTACAAGTGCGGAGAGCCAGGCCACATTGCCCGTATTTGCACTCAGACCAGAGTTGCTCCACCCCAGCCCGAGAAGTCTTTTGTCCATGGTAAGCCATCACGCAAGATGATCAGTGCCAAGTCAGCTCCCACTGAACATGGACGTGTGCATCACGTCTCAGCTAAAGACGCTCATGATGATCCAGATGTCGTTCTTAGCACACTCCTTGTCAACCGTCATCCAGCATCGGTTTTGTTCGATACTGGAGCGTCTCATTCCTTCATTTCCGAAAGCTATGCCCGCTTGCACGACATGTCATTTTGTGATATGCCCTCTCCACTACTTATTCAAACTCCTGGATCCAAATGGCAAACTTCTAGGATAAGTTATGGCAATGAAATCCTTGTGGACAGACTTGCATTCCTTGCCTCCTTGATATCTCTCAAGTCTTCGGATATTAACATCATCTTGGGTATGGACTGGATGACAGCTCATCATGCCAAGATTGATTGTTTCACCAGGTCTGTTCAGCTCACACACCCATCTGGCAAGATAGCCATTGTCTCCACTAGAGTTGCAAAGCGTCAGCTCTATTCTCTTAATGCCAGCCCTCTTCCAGACCTTGAAGATATCCCGGTAGTCCGTGACTTTCCGGATGTCTTTCCGGAGGAACTGCCAGGTGTTCCACCTGACAGAGATGTAGAGTTCGTCATAGATCTTATCCCAGGAACAGCTCCAATCTCCCGGAGACCTTACAAGATGGCACCCTTAGAACTAGCTGAGCTTAAGAAACAACTCGATGAGTCCTTGCAAAAGGGTTTCATCCGTCCTAGTTCTTCTCCTTGGGCTTGCCCCGTCCTCTTTGTCAAGAAGAAAGACGATACGGACCGGATGGTTGTAGATTATCGTCCCATTAATTTGGTCACGATAAAGAACAAGTATCCGCTCCCCAGGATCAACGACCTGTATGACCAGCTCGCTGGATCCTCAGTCTTCTGCAAGATGGATTTAAGGTTAGGATACCACCAAATCAAGATCAGAAACGGGGACATTCCCAAGACAGCTTTTGTCACTCGTTATGGCCAGTACGAGTACACTGTCATGTCCTTCGGCCTAACCAACGCCCCAGCCACATTCTCCTGCTTGATGAACTCGATCTTCATGGAGTACTTAGATAAGTTCGTCGTGGTTTACCTCGATGATATTCTTATCTACTCGAAGAACGAGGAAGAGCATGCCGAACATCTGAGACTTGTTTTAGAAAAACTCAGAGAACACCGCCTTTATGCCAAGTTCTCCAAGTGTGAATTTTGGTTGCCAGAAGTGACCTACCTAGGCCACGTAATCTCTAGTAAGGGCATTGCTGTCAATCCCGAGAGAGTTCAAGCCGTTCTCGATTGGACTCCACCTGAGACCGTGAAACAAGTTAGGAGTTTCCTTGGTCTAGCCAGCTATTGTCGCCGCTTTGTTGAAAACTTCTCCAAAGTAGCCAAACCCCTCACGGAACTTCTCAGGAAAGATAAAAAGTTTGAGTGGTCCCCACAGTGTGAGTACAGTTTTCAGGAACTGAAAAGACGCCTGACTTCTGCTCCCATACTTGTGCCACCGGATTTCACTAAAGACTTTATTATCTACTGCGACGCCTCATGACAGGGACTAGGTTGCATTCTTATGCAGGATCGTCATGTGATTGCCTATGCATCTCGACAGTTGCATCCACATGAGGAGAATTATCCCACACATGATCTAGAGCTTGCAGCCGTAGTCTATGCACTCAAGACCTGGCGACATTACCTCCTTGGTAAACGTTGCGAGATCTACACCGATCACCAGAGTCTCAAGTATATCTTCACCCAACCAGACCTAAACCTTAGGCAAAGACGTTGTTGGAGTTGATCACAGATTATGATTTAGGGATTACCTACACCCCAGGCAAAGCCAATGTCATGGCTGATGCTCTAAGCCGCAAATCTTATTGTAACCATCTCATGTTGCAGCAAGGCCAACCACTTCTCCATGAGGAATTCTGTAAGCTTAATCTTCACATAGCTCCTCGCGGTTTTCTTTCTACCCTGGTGGCGAAACCTGATCTTAAGGATCAGATTATCGCAGCTCAAAAGCAAGACACAGGAATTTCCCGGATCAAGAGAAACATTAAGAAGGGAGTTGGTGGATGTTTCTCTATGGATGATCGTGGTGTTGTTTTCTTTGAGAATCGCTTGGTGGTTCCCAAGAATCAACATCTGCGACAATTGATTCTTAAGGAGGCGCATGAATCTCCTCTCACAATTCATCCCGGTAGTACTAAGATGTATCAGGATCTACGCCAGAGGTTCTGGTGGACTAGGATGAAGAGAGAAATCGCTGAGTTCATTGCTAACTGTGACGTTTGTCGTCGCGTTAAGGCAGAGCATCAAAGGCCTGCTGGCACCCTTCAGCCTTTAGCTATTCCTGAGTGGAAATGGGATAAGGTTGGTATGGACTTCATTACCGGCTTTCCCAGGACCAAGAAAGGGAATAACGCTATCTTCGTAGTCGTTGATCGTCTTTCCAAAGTGGCTCACTTCCTCCCTGTTCGAGAAAATATCACTGCTAGTCAGCTTGCTGACTTATATATTTCTCGAATAGTGTCACTTCATGGTGTTCCACTAGAGATCAATTCAGACCGTGGCAGTCTTTTCACTTCTCATTTTTGGGAGAGCTTCCAAACTGCCATGGGAACCCATCTTTCCTTCAGTACCGCTTTCCACCCTCAGTCGAGTGGTCAGGTGGAACGGGTCAATCAAATTCTCGAAGACATGCTCAGAGCTTGCGTTATCTCATTCGGTATGGATTGGGAGAAATGTCTTCCTTTCGCCGAGTTTGCTTATAACAATAGCTACCAATCCAGCCTCAAGAAAGCTCCTTTTGAGGTTCTCTATGGACGAAGATGTCGAACACCTTTGAACTGGTCAGAAACCGGTGAAAGACAATTCTTTGGACCGGATATGATCCAGGAGGCAGAAGAGCAAGTTCGCATCATTCGTGAGAATTTGAAAACAGCCCAGTCTCGTCAGAAAAGCCAGTACGATCGTCATCATAAGGATATGACCTATGAAATTGGCGACCAAGCTTACCTTCGGGTTACTCCTTTAAAGGGTACCCATCGTTTCGGTATCAAGGGCAAGTTGGCTCCTCGTTAGATTGGTCCTTTTCGCATTCTCGCTAAACGAGGAGAGGTTGCCTACCAATTGGAACTACCCCCACATCTTTCTCGAGTTCATGATGTCTTCCACGTCTCTCAACTCAGGCGTTGCTTCTCGGATCCCATCCGCGGAGTGGACCACGAAACGCTTGATCTCCAAGATAACCTCACATACCGAGAGTACCCGGTTCGCATTCTTGATCAAGCAGAGCGTGTTACCCGACGTCAGAACATCAAGTTTCTCAAAGTTCAGTGGTCTCATCATTCCGAGAGAGAGGCTACTTGGGAGCGAGAAGATCGTCTTCGACTGGAGTACCCCGCTTTCTTTCCGTCGACCCCTGAATCTCGAGACGAGATTCTTCAAGTGGGGGCGAGTTGTCACATCCCTAGTCTGGTATGACCTAGGCTAGCTAGCCATTTGTGCATCATATTTAAATTTCATTTAAATTTGAAATGAGGATTGGTGGAACCCTCAGAATCATTTTTGAAAATGACCCAAATAAAAATTTCTCCAAAAGGGTCCAAGAAAATGCTCATGATGCCCTCTAAAAATATTGGACAGAGATAAAAATCAAAACAATATTTTTAGGAGCTCATGGATATTTATTTTGGCCAATTGGATTAATTCGATAAATATTTGCATTGGAAATATATTTCTATATATATGAAATGTGGTCCAAAAATTATGCCAATTATAAAAGAGCTCTGGAATAATACCATTAGCCCCTACAAAAATTGGCATAATAAAATTAAATGATTTAATATATTTATTAAATCAAAACAAATGTCAGAAAAATTAGAAAACAAAAATAAAAGAAGGAGGGGCTTACCTGGGCCTCCCCTCCCCTGCGCAGCCCAGCAGCAGCAGGCCGGCCCAGCCAGGAGGCGGCCCAGCCCGCCTGGCCCCCCCTCCCCTGTCGCCTTCCTCCTCTGCCAGGAGGACGGGCGTGTGCCCGACGCTCGCCGGCACGCGCGCGCGCCACCTCCCCCCCCCTGCTGGCCACCTCCTGCTTCCTTCTCTCGCCCTCGATGCCCCGGACGAAGCCACGCAGCTGCCGCACCGCTCTCACTCTCCCTCACCCTCCTCCTCTTCCCCTGCTCTCTCTCCCTCTCACCCGAGAACCGCCGCCGCCGCCGACGGGCATCACCGTAGCCACCGCCTCTCCCTCGCCTCCCCGTCGTCCCCAGGAGCTCCGCCTCGTCACCAGCTACCTCCTCGCCGAGCCACGCAAGCCGGAGTGCCCCGTGGAGCCGTCGCCGTCGCCAAATTCGACTCCGGCCGCCGTGGATCCTCGCCGGCGATTCGGGAGCTACCGGGCATCCCCGACCTCGCCCTCGCGCTCGCTGGTTCTGCGGTGAGCCCCCGCACCGAACCCCCTCCTCCCCGTGTCCATTCGCGCCGTCCAGGCCTTAGCTCCGCTATGGCCGAAGCTCGCCTCCGCTCGAGCTTGTCGCCGGCATTGCTCCAGCGACCTTTTGGCCACGCCAGTGCACCTAGCACTCTCGCCGCACCTCGTAGTGCCCCGCTAGCGCTCTAGTTTGCGCGTTTGCACGCTGCAGCCGCGTCCCCGAACACAGCCGAGCTCCGGCCGCCGCCCCGAGCTTCGCTCCGGCGAGCTCCGGCGCCCCCGCAGCCCCCCCACTAGCTTCCCTGGTTGCGGACGACGACGGGCTACGCCCTGGTGGTTTTCGCGCGACCAAACGCCGCCTGCAGCGCAAGTCCGGCGAGTCGCCGCCGCGCTAATGGTCGCCGCCAGCCAGAACCCCGGCGGGCTGACGTGGCTTGTTAATTAGTCACTAATTCCCCACCCGCTGACGCTGACAAGTGGGCCCCAGGGCTTAGTCAAAGCTGACCAGCCCAGGTTTGACTCGGGGTTAACCCCCTGTCACTGACGTGTGGGTCCCACACGTCAGATTTGACCTGGACAGCCGCGTTGACCCGCTGATGCAATGATGACGTCATGCTGACGCAATTATACATTTTCTGGAATTAAAATAATTCAGAAAATCCAGAAATTGATTTAAACTTCAAAAATTCATATCAATTCAACCGTAGCTCAGATTTAAATAATTTATATATGAAAAATTATCAGAAAAATGCAACCTTTCCATCTGTACTAGTTTCATGCATGAAAAACCAACTTATACATGCTGAATATGGGAAAACACATTATGGCATATATAAGAGACCTAATTTAGAAATGCATTTGAACCTTTGGTTCAAATGGACTTCAAACCAATTGAACACTAGTTGCATTAGCTCAACAGCATCACATCTACATGCCATGTTCATGCATCATATTGTTGCATATGATTGTGTATTGATTGCCGGCACCGTTCCTTCTCGATAGGTCCTACTCCGGAGACGTTCCAGAGTACCTGTCTGTGAAGCAGTGCCTCCCTTGTTGAATTACCAGGCAAGCAAACCCCCTTGTTCATTTCGATAAAACCCTACTCTCTCGCTCCTGCTCTCAGTTATTGCATTAGGACAACAACGATTCATCTGCTACTTTGTGCTGCGGTAGTTGAACCCATTCCTCTGCATGACCTGTCATTGCCACAGTAAATAGTTGAAACCCACTAGCATGTGTAGGAGTTGATTGAAGCCACTGATGTGTTCCTACCATGCTATGCCTGCTATTGCTTAGAGTTGTGTCAGGTCTGATTCATTGGGAATGAATTGGAGTGTTACGATATGTTCTGATGCTGAGAATGAAGTGTGTGTGAACACGATTTGGTAAAGGTAGCGGTGAGAGGCCATGTAGGAGTACATGGTGGGTTGTCTCACTGGAACCGTCCTTAAGCACTGAGTTCTATGTATGTTGTCCAATGACTCGATACTACCACACATTGGGCTCCGGGCGCTCCAAGCCCTCTCGACTTATTAACCAACTTGATCTCTGTCCAGGAGTCGCAACTAGTTTCTGGCGTTTGTAGGTAGTGTTAGTAGTCTACCAAGTGGCACCCGGCCAGGTGGGCTTGGGACAGACTAGGCACCAGTGGCACGGTGTACCAAGCGTAGATCCATCCGGCGAGGTGGGCTTGGGAACCCTGCACACATCGTTTGGGGCCGTGAGTGAAACCCCGGCCGGATCTCCTTGCGGATGGAACCCGAATAGGCGATAAACCTGGATTAGAGTCCTGTGTGGTTAGTCAGGTCGTGGCCGACACCCTCGCCAGGCTTCCGCTTGAAGGTTGCCAAGATACATGACGTGTACATGGCGGTAAGTGGCGAGAGCGTGTGTGAAGAAGTACACCCCTGCAGGGTTAACATGATCTATTCGAATAGCCGGGTCCGCGGTTATGGACTTCTTGGATGCTTACATGGTACATAGACAACTTGAAGTGGATACTATAAAATGCTCAAGACAAGTGTGAGTGCTATGGATGGCCTTCTCGTAGGGAGACGGGGATGAATCCATAGTAGTGTATTGTGTGGTGATTAGTGGACTCGTGTACGTTGTTTCACCTCCAGAGTTTCTGGTAGTCGTAGAACAGGATAGCCACAGAGTCTAAGCTGGCTTGCTGCAACCAAACCCCACATTACCCTCTTGGTACAAATGCATGTATGATAGGATCTGATGTAAGTCTTGCTGAGTACCTTTGTACTCATGTTGCTTTATTTATGTTTTTGCAGCGGAGACTTCGGTCTTACTAGGGTTCTCATGGACTTCGACTAGTAGCTAGTACCTCAGCTACGATCTTGATCGGATGTTGTAGATAGTCAGGCTTTCAGCCTTTTTCATTTATAGATGTCTGTACCCAGACATGTAATGCTTCCGCTTGATGCTTGTATGCTCTGTATGACGGGTCTTGTGACCCCTGTTTGCAATAAATGCTATGATGGCTCTTCTGAGCCTTTATCTATATAATTGTTGGGTTATGCTGTGATGCCATGTTGTACAGCACATACTTGCATGTTATGCGTACGTGTAATGTGTAGTGCTATGTGTGGGATCTGACTATCTAGTTGTTTATCTTTAGTAGCCTCTCTTACCGGGAAATGTCTCCTAGTGTTACCGCTGAGCCATGGTAGCTTGCTACTGCTCTGGAACACTTAGGCTGGCCGGCATGTGTCCTTCTTCGTTCCTGTGTCTGTCCCTTCGGGGAAATGTCACGCTTTGAGTACCGGAGTCCTGTTAGCCCGCTACAGCCCGGTTTACCGGAGTCCTGCTAGCCCAGTGCTACAGCCCGGACCCACTTGCTGATGACCGACACGTTCGAAGCTGGGTCATGGATGCCTGTCCCTGTAAGTCTGTGCCACTTTGGGTTTACCACTAGTCATGTCAGCCCGGGCTCCTTATCATATGGATGCTAGCGACACTATCATATACGTGAGCCAAAAGGCGCAAACGGTCCCGGGAAAAGGTAAGACGACACCCGTGGGGATACCGTGCGTGAGGCCGCAAAGTGATATGAGGTGTTACCGGCTAGATCGATGTGACATCGAGTCGGGTCCTGACAGTGATTATCCCGCCGGGCCCAGGCATTTTGAGCTTCATGTACCCGTAATGGGGTACGGCTTGGAAAATTGTGAGCGCCTCTCGTCCTAATATAGCGTGGTATCCACTGCTGAGCGGGGCCACTTGGAACGTGATTTCTTCGGACCTGTAATTGTCCGGCGAGCCGAACACCACATCGAGTGTGATTTTTCCGGTGCAGCGTGCTTCCCGGCTAGGGATTATTCCTCTGAAGGTTGTGCTGCTTCGCTCAATGCGGCTCCGGTCTATTTCCATTTTTTGAAGAGTTTCCTCGTAGATGAGGTTCAATCCGCTGCCGCCATCCATGAGTACCTTGGTAAGTCGAAAGTCGTCCACTATTGGACTGAGGACCAATGCGGCTGGTGCTCAGGCTGTTCGGAATTTTGGTTTGTCGCTGGCGTTGAAGGTGATGGCCGCGTCGCTCCAAGGATTTGTTGTTGCTACTTGGTAGACTTCGGCAAGGCTATGGATCGTTCGTTTCCGCATATTGTTTGATGCCAAAGTCTCAAAGACTGTTGATACCATACCGGTATTGTTGGTGTGGTTTCGCGGGGCTAGAAGCTCTTCGCCACTTTTCGCCACCTGCCGTAATATCCAACATGTACGAAGGCTATGTGTTGGTGTGGCGCCCTTGGTACTGCGAATTGTACAGGGTTTGCTGAGCCATCCCTCCAGTACGGTTCCGTTCCCTTTAAGGGGCTTCTGTTTTTTGGTTCTTGTACTTGATGCCTGAGTGTAATGCACCCTTTTGTTGCGGACTGGGGGTATGTTCGGGGCCGGATTATCCCAAAACCTATCTTCGGTTTTCCGGAAACTTTCTATGGCACAGTACTTTCGCACTATGGATGCCAAGTCGGCGAAACGTGTGATTTCACGATGGCTGACGGCGTTCAAGATTCCCCTGTCCGTGCAATTGTTGCAAAAGATCGAGATTGCGTTTTCCTCTCGGCAGTCCTTTATCCGGTCCATGACCAGGAGGAATCTGGCCCAGTAATGATGTATTGTTTCGGTTGGCTCTTGCCGGATTAGAGATAGATCGCATATATCTGGACGGGCGGGCCTAATTGAGTCCGGGACCCTGCCCATCTCGAGGCTCAAGGGCCGAGAAGTTTCCGAGTTTGGAAGCTTGGAAAGTGGAACGTTGTCCAACGAGTCTGGTCTGATGCCTGACTTTATATTTAGTGCTTGATCGGAATCCGCTCCTCCGCGGGAATCCGGCATGGAGGGTTTGGTAGCCCGGACACGACTAGTTTTCAATATGGGAGAAGGATCGTCGCGATATTCCTCTACCACCGTGACGTGGTGGGTAACCTGGGGAGAGTTAATCTCTCTTAGATCGGTTTTAAGCCCGATCCGATTGTAGTCTGTAGTGACTCCCAGGGCCGCGATCCGATCCAAGAGTTCGTTTACAGACGAGAGCTCTGCTGGATCTAACTGCTCGGTGAATTCCGAGTTGACATGAAGATTGCTCTCCATGGCACGAGAGGTCATCGTTGAAGCGGTGGCCAGACAAGCGGTCATAAGAAAACCTCCTAGCCGGATAGTTTGGCCGGCGTCCAAGGCTCCATCGGCGAAGATGCCGTCCTTGAAGACGGGAAGAGGCATCCTTCCTATCGGTGATGGCACAGAGGAACTCTCAATGAAAGCACCAATGTCGGTGTGAAAACCGGCGGATCTCGGGTAGGGGGTCCCGAACTGTGTGTCTAGGTAGATGGTAACAGGAGACAAGGGACACGATGTTTTACCCAGGTTCGGGCCCTCTTGATGGAGGTAAAACCCTATGTCCTGCTTGATTGATATTGATATTGTGGATGTTTACAAGAGTGGATCTACCACGAGATCAAGGAGGCTAAACCCTAGAAGCTAGCCTATGGTATGATTGTAATGGTTGTTGTTGTGTCCTACGGACTAGAGCCATCCGGTTTATATAGACACCGGAGAGGGCTAGAGTTACACAGAGTCGGTTACAATGGTAGGAGATCTACATATCCGTATCGCCAAGCTTGCCTTCCACGCCAAGGAAAGTCCCATCCGGACACGAGACGAAGTCTTCAATCTTGTATCTTCATAGTCTTGGAGTCCGGTCGATGATGATAGTCCGGCCGATGATAGTTCGGCCACTGATGGTAGTCCGGCTATCCGGACACCCCCTAATCCGGGACTCCCTCACTTGCCATGGGAGAAGTGCTTAGCTTTGGGTTCAATCTTGCGGTGTCCTTTCCTAGTGACAGCAGGGGCAGCAGGGCATGTATTGTATTGTTGCCATCGAGGATAAAAAGATGGGGTTTATATCATATTGATTGAGTTTATCCCTCTACATCATGTCATCTTGCTTAATGCGTTACTCTGTTCTTTGTGAACTTAATACTCTAGATGCAGGCAGGAGTCGGTCGATGTGTGGAGTAATATAGTAGATGCAGGCAGGAGTCGGTCTACTTGTTGCGGACATGATGCCTATATACATGATCATGCCTAGATAATCTCATAATTATTCGCTTTTCTATCAATTTCTCAACAGTAATTTGTTCACCCACCATAATACTTATGCTATCTTGAGAGAAGCCACTAGTGAAACCTATGGCCCCCGGGTCTATCTCTTATCATATTTGCTTCCAATCTACTTTTATTTGCATCTTTACTTTTTGCATCTATATTATAAAATACCAATAATATATTTATCTTATCATACTATCTCTATTAGATCTCACTTTCGCAAGTGGCCGTGAAGGGATTGACAACCCCTTTATTGCGTTGGTTGCGAGTTCTTTGTTTGTTTGTGTAAGTGCGTGGGACTTTTGAGGAGCCTCCTACTGGATTGATACCTTGGTTCTCAAAAACAAAGGGAAATACTTACGCTACTATGGATGCATCACCCTTTCCTCTTCAAGGAAAACCAACGCAAGCTCAAGATGTAGCACCAAGCCGGGAAGCTCCGACAAGTAGTACTACAAGATCCACCGCACCAAGGGCCACGACCTCCAAAACTGCCGACAAGTTAAGCTACTTGCTGAGAAGCAAAAAAACTGAGTATGAGAGGCGGGACAATGAGAAAGGTCAGGACGGTGCCGAGGGATCCGGCAAGAAGCGTGGGGGCCAAGGAGGCCGCCGCGGCAAGGATGACCGGCAAGAGAGGCCCTCCCGGGGCCGCGACAAGTAGGAAGACAATGATCATGAAGAGGATGACGAGTCCGGCACCACGAGTTTCAGAAAGCTACGGAGGCCATGTGCGTCGACGGTGGCGCCTCGCTGAACACATCTCACCACCAGCTCAAGTAGTGGGCATGCGAGATCGCAGTGGCGGAGCCATCATTCGACACTCAGAAGCCACTGAAGTGGTCTAGCATGCCTATCATTTTTGACATCAAGGACCACCCTGATCGCACAACTGCAGTAGGGTGTCTGCCGTTGTTGGTTTCACCAAAGATACGCAACCTCAAGGTGACAAAGATGCTAGTTGACGGCAGGGCCGGTCTGAACTTCATATCTCCTGTTGTGATCAAAAGGCTGCAGATTCCTGATGGAGACCTCGAAGAGACGGGCACGTTTCAAGGGGTCAACCCAGGAAGGAGTCAGCTGAAAGGTAAGGTCATGCTGCCTGTGACATTTGGAGGCGAGTTAAACTACAGGACGGAGAGGATTGTCTTTGATGTAGCTGAGATCCCCTTGCCCTAAAACGGGATCCTCGGCCGCCCGGCACTATCCAAGTTCATGGCGGCGTCACATTACACCTACAACATGTTGAAGATGCCTGGGCCGTTGACCATCATCACCGTCTCCTCCGACAAGAAGGACGCGTTGATCTGCGCCGACCAACTCTATCGGGAAGCAGTTGCAGCGACTGCCACCAAGGCACTTGCTCCTGCCATGAAGAAGGCCTGCAAGACCTCTCACACCCACTCCAGCAAGCGCACCTCTTCGGAGTGCTATGCCCCCGTCGAGGACGTGCCAGAGAGCTCCACCGGCAAGGTCAAGAAATCTAGAGCTGCACCACCAGAGACCAACAAGGTGTCCATTAAGGAGGATGTCACGGGAGGGGCTTTTACCATAAGCTCCACCCTCGATAGCAAATAGGAAGGCACGCTCGTCACTTTCCTGCGGGCGAATGTCGATGTGTTTGCATGGCAAGCATCCGACATCCTCGACGTTCCCAGGGAGGTGATTGAGCACCATCTTGTTGTCTGTCCTCATGCGTGAACCGTCAAGTAGAAGGTCGGGAAGCAAGCTTTGGAAAGGCAGGAGTTCATCACAGAAGAGATCAGGAAGCTGGAAGCGGCAGGCTTGGTGAGAGGAATACTCCATCCGACGTGGTTGGCCAATCCGGTGGTGGTGCGCAAGGCAAATGGGAAGTGGAGGCTGTGTATTGATTACACAGATATTAATAAGGCCTGTCCAAAAGACCCTTTCCCATTGCCACGCATTGACCAGATTGTTGACTCCACGGCTGGTGTGATTTGTTGTCATTCCTTGACGCCTACTCACGATACCACCAGATTTTCATGACGAGAGAAGATGAAGAGAAGACATCATTCATCACCCCGTGTGGTATGTATTGCTTTTTATGGATGCCTTTTGGGTTGAAGAGTGCTAGCTCACCATTTGCAAGAGCAGTCCAAATTGGTTTTGAGCCCCAGCTACATAGAAATATGGAAGCTTATATGGATGACATAGTGGTCAAAACCATGGACAAGGCAACACTTGTACAAGATTTGGAAGAGACGTTTGCAAATTTACGCAAGATCAACCTCAAGCTGAACCCTGAGAAGTGTGTCTCCAGCATTCCGTTAGGCAAACTTCTCGAGTTCTTTGTGTCACAGCGTGAGATCGAGGCAAATCCAGACAAGATAAAGGCCATTGAGCAGATTGAGGCGCCTAGGCGCATCAAGGATGTGCGTCGGCTCACTGGCTGCATTGCCTCCATGAGCAGATTCATCTCCAAGTCTATTGAGCGTGCCCTTCCGTTTTTCAAAATCTTGAAAAAGGCGTGCCCAATGGAATGGATCCCAGAGGCCGAAGCAACACTGTAGGATTTGAAGAAATACCTCTCCTCCACACTGATACTGGTTGCGCCTAATCCACAAGAGCTGTTGGTGCTGTATCTAGTGGCAACGAATCAAGTGGTCAGCGTCGTGCTAGTGGCGCAGAGGGAGCTCGATGAAGGTGCAGTGGCAATAGAGGACTGGAGGATGGTGAGCCAGAGCTCCCCCTGACAGGGCCTGTTACGGGCAAGGCGAGGCCCCTGGCAGGGTCTGACGCCGGCGGGACAGGGCCTGCGCAACCAAATGAAGTGGTGTAGAAGAAGAAGATGATGCAGCACCCGATTTACTTTGTCATCTCCCTCTTGCAAGGGGCTAGGTCAAGGTACTCCAGTGTGCAAAAATTGCTCTTCGGCCTCCTTATGGCATCAAGGAAGCTGCATCATTACTTCCAAGCACACGAGATCACCGTCGTCACCCGCCTCCTATTGCAACGGATACTGCATAACCCGGACGCAATCGGGAGGATAGTGGAATGGGACTTGGAGCTGTCGAGCTCTGGTTTGAAGTTTGGAAGTACTTCGATGATCCAGAGCAGAGTCTTCGAAGAGTTCATTGCAGAGTGGACCTCGACGCCCGACGAAGAGATCCAGGAGACCACTCTTCCCGGCAAGGAAACAAGTTGCAACTGGATTATGTAATTTGACGGGGCTTTCTCTCTACAAGGTGCCGGTGCTGGTGTGCTGCTCGTAGAACCCACCAGAGAGCACCTCAAGTATGTAATCCAGGTACACTTTTCCAAGGAGATGTCAACGAACAACATTGTTGAATAGGAGGGGTTGCTTGCCGGTCTCAGGATCGCGGCAGACCTTGGGATCAAGAAGCTCATCGTCAGGGGTGATTCACAGCTTGTCGTCAGGCAAGTCAGCAAGGATTATCAAAGCCCATTGATGGAGGCCTACGTAGATGAGGTGAGGAATCTGGAGGAGCGTTTTGATGGTATACAGGCGGAGCATGTTCCCCGAGTGGAGAACAACATCGCCGACTACCTGTCAAAGCGCGTTGCCTTCAAACTACCTGTGGAACCAGGTACCTTTGTGCTTCGGTTAACTCAACCATCCGTTGAACCATCGACAGAGCAGAACAAGCAGAGGAAATAAGGCCCCGGCAAGTACTTTCCCACCGAGCTCCCAGGAGCTGTTGGCAAAGATGTTGTCGTGGACACTGAGCCTTCCATGGGGCAACCGACTCCGACAGGGCGTCAAGCCCTGGCCGTAGAGACAGCCGCTCCCATGGCAGAGGAAATGCCTTTAGTCCTTGCCGTCGAGCCCCAGGCTCCTGCATGGGCACAACATACCATTCGATTCCTCCAAACAAGTGAGCTTCTTGAGGAGCAGGAAGAAGTGGAGAAAGTAGCCCGTTGGTCTGCCATGTATCAGTTCATTGACAACGTTCTGTACAGAAAAATACCAAATGGTGTGAAATTGAAGTGCATTCCCCGGGAGGAAGGACTGGAGCTGTTGGCAGAGATACATGGAGGCATATGTGGCTCCCACATAGGGTCGAGGGCCCTTGCCGGCAAAGCCTTCCGGCAAGGTTTCTTCTGGCCCACTGCCCTCCGGGATGCAACGACACTAGTAACCAAGTGTGAAGCGTGTCAGTTCCATTCAAAGAAGCTTCATCAGACAGCCCAAGCCCTTCAAACAATCCCTCTCTCCTAGCCATTTTCGGTCTGGGGGCTCGACATACTGGGCCCTTTCGCGCACGCTGTCGGGGGCTTTGAGTACTTGTACATTGCAATCGACAAGTTCACAAAGTGGCAGGAGGTGGAAGCAGTGAGGAAGGTGACAACACAGTCAGCTGTCAAATTCATCAAGGGGCTAGTCTGCCATTTTGGTGTGCCAAACAGAGTCATCACCGACAATGGCAAGCAGTTCACAAGCCGCACCTTCATGCAATACATCCAAGACCTCGGCAGCAAGGTCTGTTTCGCTTCCGTGGTGCACCCACGGAGCAACAGCCAGGCGGAGAGGGCAAATGCTGAATTACTGCGAGGCATGAGGACAAAGACTTTTGATAGGCTACACAAGAGTGGAAGGCG